>NC_090749.1:8591407-8618907 GCF_036898095.1 Palaemon carinicauda
GGGAATCCATTCTATTTTATTTTTATACTTAAAGATGATATATAAAATCTAGTCACAAAAAAGGATATAAAAATATATTTAATTGAGACCGAAAAGTTAGAATCAAAGTAATTCTTTGGACTGAACCTGACATTGGAATTCACTCTTCACTGGACTTCTTGTTGTATATATATATATATATATATATATATATATATATATATATATATATATACATAATATATATATATATATATATATATATATATATTATATATATATATATATAATTACATACAGTATATATATATATATATATATATATATATATATATATATATATATATATATATATATATATATATATATATATATATATATATATATGTATATACATACAGTATATATATATATATATATATATATATATATATATATATATATATATATATATATATATATATACTGTATGTATATATATATATATATATACATATATATATATATATATATATATATATATATATAATATATATATATATATATTTATTTATATGCATATATATATATATATATATATATATATATATATATTACTTTCTTTCGTTCTCTTATCTGACTTGTGACTCTGAACTCTTTGTTTATTTTGGTGTGGGACAGTGGGAAAAGAACGAGAGAGAGAGAGAGAGAGAGAGAGAGAGAGAGAGAGAGAGAGAGAGAGAGAGAGAGAGAGAGTAGCAAATCAATATAACGAGACTTACAACTATGTTAGGTATCTGAATCAGCCTTCATTCTAATATTACTTACCTTGCTTTACTGTGAGGGTTACTGCTTTTCATGTAATATACTGGAAGGGAACCCTACTCTACACAGAACCTTTCATAATTCATTTTGTCAAATTCATTCCTTCAAGGCATTCAGCATTTCACACTGTATAATGCTCGTTTTTGTCAATCTGCATTATCGAAGCAATTGGAAAACAAGAAAGTTTTAATTTTTCTCCTGAAACCCTGAATAATATGTGCAGTTTTTTGGATCTCTATTGACAGTAAAACTACTCAAACATATCTCTCTCTCTCTCTCTCTCTCTCTCTCTCTCTCTCTCTCTCTCTCTCTCTCTCTCTCTCTCTCTCTCTCTCCAATTTAATGACACAATTAAATGCCGGGGGACGCTGAGCTAATAATGTACAGTCTTTGCAAAAGCTGTCTGCCTTTATAAGGAACTTGCGTCGCTTGCATCACTGATCGTGAATATACAGACAAGCACCTTAATAAGCTTAAGTATTAAATCACTGAATATTGGTATCAATATGCAGTACATTGAGTGAGTTATTGATATTGTGTATATTTTATAAAGACATAATGTATTTATTCCTACAGTGGAAGAATTTTCCCCCGTTTTTTCGGGTTTTAAACTCATTAATAGACGCAGCCAAACTCAAAATCTTCTCTCTTTGGTAAAATAAAGTAAAAAAAAGAAAATTCATATTTTTACTGTGAATTTTAGATATGGGTTTTACTAGTTTAGGGGTCTAGTCTCTTTGGAATATTATAATAGGTTTTCTCCTGAATGAAGTCAATTACTCGACGTAACTACGATACCGAAGTGGTTCTCTGGGGTTGAGTAAGGTGTTTTGATGCCACGGGGTGAGAGATGAGTAACTCGCCTGTTTTATGAAAGCTCACCAGGCATTCTACCATTTCTCTTCTCCTTACACGGGAAGAGTAACTTTCAAGATGTGCAAAATAAGACAGACTTCATTATCCCAAGGATTTATTAAATGATCTTACTTGTAGCATTCTTCTTTTTGGGAAAACATTATCAGTAATGTTACTCTCTTCTTCTGCAACCCATTACCGAATTATAATGCTTCATTCATGGTTCCGTCATCAAGATCAGATATGAACATAAGTCGTTTAAATTGACCAAGCATTCTGTATAATAAAAAGTCTCTAGGAATAAGAAAATATATAGTATTAATAGCTATTTTTCTTGAATCAAATCAGTTAGTTTGTACTAACTCGACGACCTTTTCGCTTCTAGATACAATTAATATTAATCTATTTTATAAATCAGATTCCTCACAGTCTGCATGTAAATTGAATCATATTCGAATTCTGCGATCTAATAATGAAGGTGAGGTTGGACACGTGACAATGATGAGATTAGACAGCCAGAGAAAAACAGTGGGAATTTGTGGTACCAGAAATGACGGTGTCCTTTTTCATGTGTGTTTGTTGGTCTCTGTTAATTATTCTCACATTTTCTCTACGTTTAGGTTTTGACACTTGGTGGAATGGAGGTGTTATGGGGATCCTTTAGTCAAAAGTATTGTATGAGAGAGAGAGAGAGAGAGAGAGAGAGAGAGAGAGAGAGAGAGAGAGAGAGAGAGAGAGAGAGAGAGTTTATTCATGACACATGAATATAACAGTTTTCGTATCATCTATTTTTGTGTATTCACCCATGTGTCGAATTTCCAATCACCAATATTTACATAATATTAGGATTAGGAAAAATTATTTTTTTTAAAGTTGTCTTGATTTTTTTTAACTTTTTTTTATACAATTCTAACATCGAGAATTATTAGAGTTACAGAAAGACTGTAAAATGATATTCCATGAATACATTTCTTGATCTTCTTGTTCATTTCATCTTGTTAAATCTCGTTCTTTTGACTCTTCTTAAGAATATAAATCTAGAATTATAAATGCATCAATATTTTCCTCTTAGAGCAAAGGTTCTTAATTGATGTTAATGAAATGGAAACTTTGGATTATCACTGATCATTTGATAGTCTAAAAAATTAGAGGTTAATTGTGATGATCAGATAAGATCTGGATTTTCCATTTCTGTTATTCTCCATCACAAAATCACTACAAGCTTTGATCGAAAGCACAATCAGTTAGGAAGGCTACTGCAAAAACACAGATAAATTAATTGGTTCCAGATTATATATATATATATATATATATATATATATATATATATATATATATATATATATATATATATATATATATATATATACATACATATATATATATATATATATATATATATATATATATATATATATATATATATATATATATATATACACACACACACACACACACACACACACACACATATATATATATATATATATATATATATATATATATATATATATATATATATGTATGTGTGTGTATATATGTATATATATATTATATATATATATATATATATATATATATATATATATATATATATATATATATATATATT
Source organism: Palaemon carinicauda (assembly GCF_036898095.1). Classification (NCBI taxonomy): domain Eukaryota; kingdom Metazoa; phylum Arthropoda; class Malacostraca; order Decapoda; family Palaemonidae; genus Palaemon; species Palaemon carinicauda. Next base: position 8,594,658 of record NC_090749.1, read on the forward strand.
TTATATATATATATATATATATGTGTGTGTGTGTGCGTGTGTATGTATATATAATCATAAGAAATTATGTCCTAGCTAAGTTATATCATAGTAATTCTATCAATGAAATGCAAATTATGATAAGACATACTTTGGTTAAGGTAAGCTTGTTGTTAGTTGCCTGGATTGGACGAATTTTGTCACTTCATTCCTTTCGTCATTTCCTTCTCTGCCTTTTCTTCCTTCTTTCTTTCACTCCTCTTTCTTATTGATGCTGGCAAGTGCAACACCATTTGCATAATATGATCTGCAGCACAGTTGATAATTGCCTAACTGAGGACTGACAACAAATGGAGGATTGACACTCCATGTCGACCCTGGGAAATACACGAAGGATTTATGTTAGCTTTGAAATAAGGCATTGTGTGATCTCTATTTAGATATGTAAAACAGCTCGTAAAAAAAAAAAGAAAACGTCGTTGTTTTTGTAGTTTATCATTCTTTTCAGGATTAATTTTTGTTCTAATCCGTGCGACTTTTTGATTTAAAGTGAATAAAGATGTATACGTGATATTCAGTTTTCCATATTATGACTGGACTCGAAGATTGAGAGAGAGAGAGAGAGAGAGAGGAGAGAGAGAGAGAGAGAGAGAGAGAGAGAGAGAGAGAGAGAGAGAGAGAGAGAGAAATTAAAGACCCTTACCGCTCTTTTACTGCATAACCAAATCGGATGAACCATCAGCTAATTTCAGTTCTTTTTATCCTAAACTATAAGGAAGCTTTGAGTTCCTTATGCATAGCATTTAAAGCCACACTAGTTAATCTCTCTCTCTCTCTCTCTCTCTCTCTCTCTCTCTCTCTCTCTCTCTCTCTCTCTCTCTCTCTCTCTCTCTCTCCATGCACGGACTAATCATAGCCATCTGCTTCTCCCACCACAGGTGGTTCCAATACAACTATCAACTGCTCAGGGAAGTCAGGATGATAGAGGAATTTGTTCCATGAAACGAACAGGAAGAGAACTTTCATTCTATTTATTTTGTTTTACATATTTAGATATTTAATTATTTCTGTCTCTTTAGTATTTCAAGATGCTTCAGTTGTATGCAAAATGTGTCGATGAAAATTACTACTTTCATAAAGTCTTAGGAGAGCCGTTTTAATAACATGAGACATAAATGGTAACATTTTTTCACAGAGCAGTTATGGTATATACAAGTTCCATTGAAATTATGGAAGAAAAACTTATCTATTGTATAAAGTAGATAAAAAAAAGAACAAATGAAAGAAGAAGAAGTAATCTACCATCTAGTGGAGGTCCAGGAGCCAACAAAATTCAAATGGAATTATTCTACTTTCTTTGTAACCCAACTGTAATTAATTACAAGGCTTTCGCTCTCTTACCCAGGCCAACAGATGGAGGAGATATCGATGAATTGACAAAAGGGTAAAGTATAGATTGAAAGATTATATGTTACAAAAGAGAAGGGGAGATGAGAAATTAGAATTGAATCTTCACCATATTTTAGAAGGTATTGAGAGGGGAAAGATTTTGGATATGACTTCTGAAGAAGGTTTGTTTGGAGGAGCTGAGTTACATTAATGACACAAACAGCTTTCCAAATCAATTGTCTACTCGTCTTCGTGTGTTTGTTCAAATGATATATATCTGGATGTGCGTCATGATCAGTAAAGAATAGACATTTAAAATCATTACAAGGATTAAACTAATAATCATACTAAATTTCTTCTCTATAAAGTGAAGACAGTTGTGTTTCACTTATTGCAGTTAGCCGTACATACAATTATTGTATTGTACTGACTAAGTGAAAGATTTCATGTCGACCCTGGGAAATACACGAAGGATTTATGTTAGCTTTGAAGTTAGGTCTCGTCTTTTATTGTTTATTTACATATGTAAAAATCTCGTATGATAAAAAGAAAACTGTTATTGTTTGTTTCTAGTTTGTAATCTTTTTTCAGTATTAACCTGTTTTTTTTTTATTATTATTATTAGTTTGACTTGATATAAATAACATCAAATTGGAGTGAACAGGTAATATTCAATCTTTTCCATATTATGACTTGACTCGAAGATTTGAGAGAGAGAGAGAGAGAGAGAGAGAGAGAGAGAGAGAGGCAAAGCTAAAATCGAACTTGATGAAATGCGAAAAGAGAAAATGCATAGGTTGAATAAAAACTGCCAGAGAGAGAAGGATGAAGGAAGAGAATAGACAATTGTTGCATCTCACCAGATTCGAATAGATATTGTTTAGGGAAAAGGATTCAAAAGGGTCTTGCGTTAAAGCTTCGAGTGTTATATATATATATATATATATATATATATATATATATATATATATATATATAATATAATATATATATATGTGTGTGTGTGTGTGTGTGTGTGTGTGTGTGTGTGGTGTGGTGTGTGTGTGTGTGTGTGTGTGTGTTATATAGGTATATATTTGGAATTGGGAACAGAGACGAAAGAAGAGATTTCCTAATTGTAACATTTGATGGAGGATAATGAAAAAGCTTCAAATGAAAGTGAGTCACCTGTTTTTACTTCAGTCGAAATATCCTTCTACAAATTTCGTTTCTCTTTATTATGAATCATACGGAATTATGACTCACTTCTTCCTCCTTCGGCCAAAAACAGGAATCTCAGCTGTTAGAAAATCGTCCGGGGTTTACTTGTGATCGACATCATCAATCCACAACAAAGACAGGATTAAAAGTGGCCATTATAAGTAGCCTATAGTGAACAGAAATGGTGAAAAGCAGCAAATATACGTCGTAATGTGATGTATGTGTACAACTCACCAGCCTACACCCCCCCCTCTCTCTCCATGAACGGACTAATCCTACCCCTCTGCTTCACCCATATCAGGTGACCGCCCTTTTAATATCTTCCCAGGTGGTTCCAATACAACTATCAACGGCTCAGGGATGTCAGGCGAACAGGAAGAAAACTTTCATTCTATTTATTTTGTTTTACATATTTAGATATTTAATCATTTCTGTCTCTTTAGTATTTCAAGATGCTTCAGTTGTATGCAAAATATGTCTATGAAAATTACTACTTCCATAAAGTCTTAGAAGAGCCGTTTTAATAACATGAAACCTAAATGGTGACATTTTGTCACGGAACAGTTATGGCCTTGAAATTTTGGAAGAAAACTTATCTATTGTATAAAGTAGACAAAGAAAAGAATAAATGAAAGAAGAAGAAACAATCTACCATATAGTGGAGGTCCAGGAACCACCGGAACTCAAAATGGAATTATTCTGGTTTCTTTGTAACCAACTGTAATTACAAGGCTTTTGCTCTCTTACCCAGTCCAACAGATAAATGACACATCGATGAATTGACAAAAGTTTGATATATAGAATGAAAGATTATATGTTGCAAATGAGAAGGGGAGACGAGAAATTAAAATTGAATCTTCACCATATTCTAAAAGGTATCGAGTGGGGAAAGATATTGGATATGACTTCTGACGAAGGTTTGTATAGAGGAAGTGAGTTGCATTAATGACACACATTGGTGATTACAAATGATAATACCATTACCAATTCCATAATATGCAAAAGGGTCTGCCCCTCTCTTTTATTCTTCTCCTGTACTTCTCTTCTTCTCCTATTTCCTTAATCTTTCCCATCCCGAGTACCTGTCTTTGAGCTATAAACTGGATTGTATCCAGGGTTACTCTTCCTTTCCCCATATTCCCCACTTCCCTATTATTATTATTATTATTATTATTATTATTATTATTATTATTATTATTATTATTATTATTATTAATGACACAAACACCTTTCCTATTCAATTGTTTACTCGTTTTCGTGTGTTTGTTCAAGGAATGTATAGGCGGATGTGCGTCATGATCAGATAAGAATACACGATTAAAATCATTACAAGGATTAAACTAATAATTATATTATATTCCTTCTCTTTAATGTGAAGACAGTTGTCTTTCACTTATTACAGTAACCCTAAGATCCATTATTGTATTGTGTTTACAAAATAAGAGATATCGTGTCGACCCCGGGAAATACACGAAGGATTCATATTACCTTTGAAATTAGGTCTTGTCTCCTGATGTTTATCTACATATGTAAAACAACTCGTAAGATGAAAAGAAAACTATCATTGTTTATTTGTAGTTTATCATCGTTTTTTTATTATTTGTGTTAATTGGTACAATTTACATCAAATGGGAATGAATAGGTAATATTCAATGTTTTCCATATTACGACTTGACTTGAGAGAGAGAGAGAGAGAGAGAGAGAGAGAGAGAGAGAGAGACAGAGAGAGAGAATATAATGAATATATATTTAATGAAGATGAGGAAACAAGTCATGAATATTAGACATAAGATGAAATTATGAAATTTAAACCAGAAAATATCAATTTCAGCATTATTAATAGATTCTTTGTGCAATTATATTGTTCAATTTGAAAAAAAAAAAAATTATATGCAAAAGCCTACTGCGTTTTATTGACTTATTATGAACCAACTGATGCAATAAAATAGAAATAATTGTATTATTTGTTTATATAATAGCTATTCTGATTAGCATAGTTGGCTAAGGGATATTTTGTAATTGGTCAATGCATGCAAACTAATGTAATGTATTTCCTATTATAATTTGCAATGAAATATATATGTTCGTCATGATCACTGGTAAACTATACCTTGTATTCACAATATATGTCCTGAAATTAATGACTCAACAGCTGTGAATTCTGTTCTCACAAAAGAACAAAACCAGGCAAAAGTAATAGATAGATTTTAGTCTGTATTTCTAAGATCATCTTTGGATGTGTAACATGAAACCTGAGCTTTGACTGTAATGATTAAATGTCCGGTTGATGCAAAACAACAACTTAATATCTTTAGTTAGTGAGGTTTGAAAGGTCATTTGCAAGTTATGTAAAGTGTAGTTAGTCGATTGTGTTGGTTGCAGTCAAGGACACCTATTTTGATAATTATGAAGCATCACACAAATGAAATTATCTTGTCCTCTCTCTCTCTCTCTCTCTCTCTCTCTCTCTCTCTCTCTCTCTCTCTACTATGAATATTTCATCTTTATGGTCAGAGAAAGCACGTATCAACAACCGCTTCTCCAACGGATGATCTCATTCACTTTTGAGTCAACCCCCGACCCCTCCCAACCCCTACCCCTCCCAACCCCGACCCCTACCCGCCCCTCTAGCCCCTTATCACATCCCCATTGTTCCCATAAATCTCTTGTAAAAACTTTATTGTTTTGGTCACCTCGAAACTTTTATTTTCCTTCTTACCACCGACTTCTCGCCAATGCTCCCAACAGTAAAAGAGCCTTTGTCTGTTGGCTGGAATGATGTAGGTCTTGGGCAAGATAACTTGGTGCCCTGTAAAGATATAAGCAAAATCGCCCAACTTATCATATCAGATAATATTAGAAAAAATGTGAATTTGAGTAAATACTTCTGTTGTGGTAAATTTGTGCTTCTTTTCATTTCTTCAAATCTTTATATTTTCAGGAAATGAATCAAGCAAATAAATCTTTAGAAAGGAAGTCAGGATATTACAGGTTTGATAAAGGAATTGTTATTCAATATATTATTAAGGATTGCTTTCATTTTCATGTAATTCACAGATATGATCTTACGGATTACTTTATTGGGTCCTATTTCAACAGATTTTTCTTTCCACTGATAACGGCTTTGACAATAAATATACGTGATGGGAGATATTACCGTATTGGACATGAGTGAGATTTTTCATTTTAAATTATAATAGTTTTGATATTAAATCTCTCTCTCTCTCCTTCCTCTCTCTCTCTCTCTCTCTCTCTCTCTCTCTCTCTCTCTCTCTCTCTCTCTCTCTCTCTCTCTCTCTCTATATATATATATATATATATATATATATGTATATATGTATAAATATATATATTATATATATTATATATATATATATATATATATATATATATATATATATATATATATATATATATATATATATATTCTGGAATAGAGACTGTTAAGTATGTGTAAATACTTTTATAGTTTATTACAGTAGAGCTAATGGCTTGACATAAGTTATCCTCTAATCATGTAATTAGAACAGTTTGTAACCATTAAGTTATTTGTCATAGAAAGAAAGTTATTTCAATTATCTATCTTTGAAGAAATATCTGTTGGTGGTGGTGGTGGTAGTGCTGAGGGTCAACAATCATTACATAACTGCTATAACTTTAAACGATGACGTTTTGTTCCTAAGTAAACTTTCTATCAAGTCAATGAGCATTTGCTTTGTCTCTCTTTCCTCATAGGAATCACACACTGTTGATATCTACAGCCTGATCCCAGCCTTTATTGCATTTGATTTTCTTTTTCAGACATATTCATCCTGCGTCCTATTTTCCACCTTTCTTTTCCTCTATCTGATATTTTTTCAGATTTTTTTATTGAGTCTCTCTCTCTCTCTCTCTCTCTCTCTCTCTCTCTCTCTCTCTCTCTCTCTCTCTCTCTCAAGCAAATCTGACATCTGTTAAGGCGAAAGCCTTTAGGCCTACTCAGTGAACATACTCGGCTGATGAAAGATGGAATTTGTATTAGTTAGAACACACGCACAATTAACATTAATTGTCTGTCCTTTTATCTTGATAATTGTATCATCAAGGGTCTCTGAATAACTTGTTTTTATCATTAATTCATATGTTTCTCTCTGAAGAAAACATTATAATAGGTCTAGAATAGTCCAAATGAAAAGGTGCAAATCCAACATATCACACCAATGGAAGAAAAGGTCCCATCCATTGGTCTATTAAAGAAATAGAACGAGGAAACTTATTCACCAATTTAGGTCACTTGCAAACCGTTCTTCGGACTGAATGACCTGACCTGTCTTCGGGTCAAAATGGTGTGAGGAAAAGTAATAGGAAATGCAACAAACAAATACTGGATTGTCTTCATTCTTTTCTTATCACAAAATCGTTCTGTTTTTCTTGGGGGAGTTTTCTGTGAGGTGTATCCCTTATTCTTAGGCATTTCGGAGCTTCTTCTTCAAGCAATTTCAGTTCTCGGGTGTTTTTTGAATAAGAGGAGGCCAAAAGGCTTCTCTGTAGGAGACCGGATGAGATTTGGAAAATTACGCAAAAGTCATCAATTAAAGATGCTTTAGTATACTGACCGGCATAGAATCTCTCTCTCTCTCTCTCTCTCTCTCTCTCTCTCTCTTATCAAGTCAAATGACCAATATTGGATTGTCATATCCCAAAATAGCGTCGTATTGTTCAATGTGAAAGTAATGAAGCCTCATTAGTCTCCCTGAATTACTTGGTTCATTTCCGTCTCACAGAAAACAATGCGAACAATGCCTCATTCAATCGATCCTTCGGTTTTCGTAAAGGAATCAACTAATTAATCGATCAGTAATGAATATCAAATGCATGTTGGATAAATAACATATCTAATCTATTAAGATGTTAACGCTAAACCTGTTCCATTACAGTTTTTTTTTTTTTTTTTTTTTTTTTTTTTTTTTTTTTTTTTAGGAATCACCACTTCATGCATGACAGACATGACAGACACAAAATATCTGGCCGTGGGTAAATTTCATCCCCCTCAGATAAGATATTGGTTTGGTGTCAGCAAGCTTGAGATGCATTTAATGATGACATAATGAGACTGTTTGAGCCATAGGAATTACTGGAAATGATCCTGCTCTTTTACATCACACACCTATACTTACAAATAAAACTACAAAAAAACAAAATGTCGACATAGCTCACCAGTGCGAAGTCAGACGGAGGGGAAATCCTACTGATAGACAAAACATCATAATAAAGGAGAGCAGAGGAAGACAGGGATAGCAATCTATGTTTTGTTATTGTTGGTTTTTTATTACACACATCATCATTATTATCATTATGAATTATGCTAATATTATACTCACTTTTGTTACGGATTCATCTTAGGTGTGAATGAAAAAGTTCTGCTAGTGTCACTATTATAAAAGTCCTTCTTTTAAACAACCGTTCCACAATTTAGGTGAAAATACCCTCAAACAACTCCAAAATATCTCTTAAATAATAACTTCCTGTGAATACAGAGAAAACTATCAACATTATAATGTATCTAACAAGAAAACAGAAGGATTATTTGCTCAAACACTTTCCTACGCAAGCAGAAAAGATGAGTTCAATCAACTGTTCTAATACTTTACATCTCAAAACTGATAAAGTGCCAAGGTGACACAGGTGACACGAAGGATGAAAAAGTAGAATTCCAGTGGCTCCAATGCAAAACTCCATTTAAAATCCTATGCGAAAATTCTCCCTTCTTCCTTCTCAATAATTTTTGGAATATGGCGATGGTGCCATTATCCTTTCCCCTTGTAACCAATAATCTTTATTATTATTATTATTATTATTATTATTATTATTATTATTACTTTCTAAGCTACAACCCTAGTTAAAAAACCAGGATGCAACAAGCCCAGGGGGTCCCAGCAGGGAAAGTAGCCCAGTGAGGAAAGTAAACACTGAAAAATAAATTCTTTTAAGGACAGCAACAACATTAAAGTAAATATATCCTATATAAACTATAAGAACTTAAAAAAAATAAAAGGAAGAGGAATTAGATAGAATAGTGTACCCTCAAGCAAGTCAGTGGAAGACAATGGTACAGAGGCCATAGCACTACCCAAGACTAGAGAACAATAGTTGATGTAGGAGTGTCCGTTTCCTAGAGGACCTGCTTACCATAGCTAATGAGTTTCTTCTACCCTTACCCTTATGAGGAAAGTGGTCACTGAACAATTACAGTTCAGTAGTTAACACCTTAGATGAAGTAAAACTGTTTGGAAATCTCAGTGTTGTCAGGTGTATGAGGACAGAGAAGAATCTGTAAAGAATAGGCCAGACTATTCAGTGTATATGTCGGCAAAGGGAAAGTGAACCGTAACCAGAGAGAAGGATCAAATGTAGGACTGTCTGGGCAGTCAAACGACCCCATAACTCCAGCGATAGTATCTCAATGTGTGGCTGGTGCCCTGGATAACCTACTACCTATGATCCACACATTCCCCTTTTCTCATTTTAACCACAGAGCCTTGTATCCTGCATAGCATCTCTCTCTCTCTCTCTCTCTCTCTCTCTATCTCTCTCTCTCTCTCTCTCTCTCTCTCTCTCTCTCTCTCTCTCTCTCAAATAAGGAAAAAATGTCTAAAAACTCTCCCCTCTTCCTTCTTGATACTTTTTGAATTATGGCGATATGGTCATTTTTTGTTCCTCTTTCCCTTTGTAAATTTGAATTCCCATCACTCTTTTTTTAACCTTAATGAACTTCATTCATATTCACTGAAGGAAAGACTTTTCTTCAATTACGTCTTTCATATGGATACCATTAACATAAAATAATTAGTTTTAGTTTCTTTTTATTACCAACACCTGTACCCTTATCATCCAGACTTTCTTTCTTTCTGAAAAAGAAAAAAAATTTTAATGTTTCGTGAACAATTACAGACAGCAAACTGAAAAAGCCATTCATTCATTACCTTGCTAAACATTCTTCTACCCAATGAAATTGCTCATTTAAATAAATATAAGAAAATGAATAACGGGGAGATAATACGGAAAAAGCTACTTGAAGAAAACATGCTTTATTGGTAAATAGAAAAAAGAAAACTGCAATCAAAAGATATTTCTTTTTCTTTATCTTTATAGCCAGAGTAGATTTGTAGGTGAGACTCTTCAACTGATAACTGAAGCCATTTCTACATATTTACACTCTCAATAAGATTAAATAAAACTGTTACTTTCCCCTTCCGTTATGGGACTTTCCTACCAAGATTTGTATCTGTCAACTCTTTCCTAAGTTGGAATCTATGAACAATTATATCATGTTAAGTAATAACGAGTTCGATGTTCATGTACTATCTTTACTTCTTTGACAGTACAGATATATATATATATATATATATATATATATATATATATATATATATATATATATATATATATATATATATATATATATATATATATATATTGTGCGACGACGTTTGAGCGCAAGACAAATAAGCGCCGGCAAATGAGCGCCGACGTATGAGCGCAAGACACTTAAGCGCAGTAACATTTGAGCGCTGACAGTTGAGCGCCAAAATGTCTCTCTCTCTCTCTCTCTCTCTCTCTCTCTCTCTCTCTCTCTCTCTCTCTCTCTCCAATGTTAAATATAATTACAGTCGTTTGGTTATTAACATTAAAACTTGGACTTATCCCTTTTAGGATATATAAACAAAACTTTTAGGAATGTAAACAAAACTTTCTTAACCCTGGATAGGTACGCTCCTCGGACACCCCTTTAAGGGTATACTCGGACGAGAACGACCCCGACGCCAAAAAAAATTCTTGAAAAATCAGTTTTTGCAGTAACCTCTTTTTTTCTTTTGCTAAAAAAACTTCAATGAATGCTTAAAACAACTGTAAAGATAAATACTACTCATCTGCAGAAAAACTATTTATTATAAATATTTTAAAAAATTAAGTAGAAAAAAAAGACCTGACATAAAAATTCATAAAAAAAAGTTTATACATATATACACAAATCCTTTTAGGAATTGATTCTTGAATGTTTAGGACACATCTTGATGTATTTTGGATGAAGTCAGACCCATGGAGGTGAAGATCTGAAATGAGAAAAAAAGGGTAACTTTTTTTGGTCAAAAAAATTTGTCCAAATTTCATGAATTTTTTTGGGTACCCAAATGAAATAGGAAGTGGCTAATTTTTTTAGGGAATAAACATATGTTATCCTAAAATAGAAATATGTAAAAAAATCTTCATTATTTTGTAAATTACATTTATATCAGGGGCCATATCTAAAGGTAATTTTTTGAGTACTTAGAAATTTCGTAAAAAAATACATATATTTAATATATAATATGATATTTATGCAGGTAAAAATATACCAAAATATCACAAATTCTATAGGGAACAAGAATATATATAGATAGGGCAACTTACGCTTCGGATATGTCCACAAAATGGTCGCCAACCACACTGACTCAGACTCCCTAATCTGACACTTGAAATGTAGGAAGGGTATGTCGATTTCAAGGTGTTATTTACTAATCTAATTATTATTGGATATGCATAAAAATTGTATGGTGGGTTGCTGGATAATTGTCGATTATTTTACGACAATAAAATTAAAATTCTGACCGAAAAAATATTTTTTGAAGGGAAATAAAATCGAAAAAAAAACAAAAATGTGAAACAATATAATATTTTAGCTAAAAAAATTTGATGATATTCAATCAAAAAAGAAGTAAACAAAATTTTCCGACAAATAAACATCTAGAGGAATCATTACTCTGTGATAGTTCCTTAGTACGTAGTATTTTTGAAAGAAATGGGAAAAAACGAAAAAATAGCAATCACCGGAAAATCGAACACATACCTATATATACGCCATATCTGGCTAAAAAAAAGATAGGCATGGGTAGCCAGATCATCTAGAAACACTTTCCAACACTATAAAAATATAAGTTTTGCGACACCACTTGCCAATTCCTTACGGTAACATGACTAAGCAAAAAAATTCAAAACAAATAAAAAGGGGCACTCGCGGAAAAATGGCTAACATTCTAATATACGGCATTTCAGAAAAAAAAAAATTCAGCCACGTGCTAGGCAAACCATCAAGGCACATTTTCCGACAAATAAACATCAAAATGAATCATTACTCTGTGATAGTTCCTTAGTACGTAGTAATTTTGAAAGAAATGGGAAAAAATGAAAAAATGGCAATCACAGGAAAATCGAACACACCTATATATACGCCATATCTGGCTAAAAAAAAAGATAGGCATGGGTAGCCAGATCATCTAGAAACACTTTCCAACACTATAAAATTATAAGTTTTGCGACACTACTTGCCAATTCCTTACGATAACATGACTAAGCAAAAAATGCAAAACAAATAAAAAGGGGCACTCGCGGAAAAATGGCCATTCTAATATACGGCATTTCAGAAAAAAAAAAAAAATTTCAGCCACGTGCTAGGCAAACCATCAAGGTACATTTTCCGACAAATAAACATCTAAACGAATCATTACTCTGTGATAGTTCCTTAGTACGTAGTAATTTTGAAAGAAATGGGAAAAAACGAAAAAAGGGCAATCACAGGAAAATCGAACACATACTTATATATACGCCATATCTGGCTAAAAAAAAAAAAAACATGGGTAGCCAGATCATCTAGAAACACTTTCCAACACTATAAAAATATAAGTTTTGCGACACTACTTGCCAATTCCTTACGGTAACATGACTAAGCAAAAAAATGCAAAACAAATAAAAAGGGGCACTCGTGGAAAAATGCCCAACATTCTAATATACGGCATCTCAGATAAAAAAAAAGACATGCACGTGTTAGCCCAGCCATCAAGGCACACTTTCTAACACATAAACATGAAAAAAAAAATCAATAATATACGGCAATTCCTTACTACGTAGTAAATTTTTACAAATATTGAAAAAAAACAGAAATTGGCAACCGCAGTTAAATACCCAATATACCAATAACTACGTCGTATCTGACAAAAACAAAGTCACGCATGGGTAGCCAGATCATCTAGACACACTTTCCAACACTAAAAAAGCAAAAGTTTTACGATACTATTTGGCAATATATTACGGAAAAATGACTTGGCAAAAAAATGAAAAAAAATGAAAAAGGGGCACTCGCGGTAAAATGCCCACATTCTAATATACGGCATCTCAGATAAAAAAAGACATGTACGTGTTAGGCCAATCATCAAGGCACACTTTCTAACACATAAACATGAAAAAAATGAATAATATACGGCAATTCCTTACTACGTAAAAATTTTTACAAATATTGAAAAAAAACAGAAATTGGCAACCGCAGTTAAATACCCAATATACCAATAACTACGTCGTATCTGACAAAAACAAAGTCACGCATGGGTAGCCAGATCATCTAGACACACTTTCCAACACTAAACAAGCAAAAGTTTTACGACACTATTTGGCAATATCTTACGGAAAAATTACTTGGCAAAAAAATGAAAAAAAATGAAAAAGGGGCACTCGCGGTAAAATGGTCCTCGTGGTGATGAACGACATTTTAACTAAAAAAAAAATCATGCACATGGTAGCCAAACAATCCACCAAGACTTTCCACAACTGATAACCTATACAAGTTGCACCATTCTACGACAATTTCACAATACGTAATAACTTTGATAATTATGCAAATTACCTTAGAAGGGTAAACTCGGTCGCGCTCGACCCCGACGCGTCTCAGAAATCGGGGAAGGAGTACAGCTACAGCAATGCACATCTGGACACTACTAGAGCGTGTAGGGGAGACACCTCCTGCAGGTCGATCACCCACAAATTCAGTCACGGGGGTGAGTCACGTGAGAAAAACCTGTTTTTTTTTGACGCTCGGGGTCGCGTACGACCCACCGTACCTATCCAGGGTTAAAGGGATATTACTTGAATATATTTATTTCTTGAAACCCACGGTATGGAGAAGCTAACATCTACCAAAGGAAAAGTAAATTTATTACACCAAGGCTATGTTTACAGACTCGACAGAGTGCTGAAGAGTGGGAAAGAATCTTGGCGCTGTGTAATAGGAACGTGCAAAGGAAGAATATACGTTTGTGGAGATGAATGCACATCTGCCAGTGATCACAACCATGTGCCGGATCCTGCAAAGTCAGCTGCTAGCTTATCTATAATGAGGCTTCGTGAAAGGGCCGCAACATCAAATGATCCACCAAGACGAATCATTCAAGAGACCCAGCTTAATTTGCAACCTGAAGCAGTTGCTCTTCTTCCAAAATATCATTCCCTTCAGCAAACAGTACAAAGAAAATGGAAATGCGAAGGACTGCCTATCTCGGCTCCAAGTGACGTAAGTGAAATAGACATACCTCAAGAACTTGTTTATACACACGCTGGAGAAAATTTCCTTGCATATGACTCTGGGATTGAAGACCCTGATCGCTATTTTATATTTGCAACGTCTGAAAACTTGAGGATGATTAAGGAAAATAAGCATTGGATGGGAGATGGGACATTCAAGATAGCTCCTCAGCTATTTTATCAGCTATATGTGATTCACATTCAGTATAAAGGAAACGTCCTTCCAATGGTTTATATGCTCCTTCAGAGAAAGTCTGAAGAACTATATCGTCGTGCTCTGCTTCAAATACAATGCATAGATAACGAGATTGCTCCAGTTTCCATTTCCTGCGACTATGAGAAAGCGTTTCATAATGCTTTTCTTTCCGTTTTTAATAACGCTGAGGTGTTAGGGTGTTTTTTCCATTTACCGCAAGCCGTTTGGCGAAAAATTGAAGATTTAGGTTTGAACGACTTATACTGTGGCAGTGAAGAAGTACGAAAATACACAAAAATGCTGGTGGCCTTAGCATTCGTTCCTCCCAATGAAATAGTAAATGTTTTTGAATTATTACAAGTTGTAGTTCCTGATGAGTTAGATGATCTAGTACTATATTTTGAAGATACTTGGATAGGTAGACCTTGCAGGAGAGGGAGAAGAAGAAATGCAATGTTCCCTCCAAGTGTTTGGAGTGTATATGAACGTGTTCTTAGTGAAATTCCACGTACCAATAATATATATATATATATATATATATATATATATATATATATATATATATATATATATATATATATGTGTATCTATATACATACACACACATATATATATATATATATATATATATATATATATATATATATATACATATATATACATATATATATATACATATATATATATATATATATATATATATATATATATATATATATATATATATATATATATATATATATATATATATAAACATACACACACAGACACACACACACACACACACACACACATATATATATATATATATATATATATATATATATATATATAAATATATATATATATATATATATATATATATATATATATATATATACATATGTATGTATCTATCAATATATATATATATATATATATATATATATATATAGATAGATAGATACATATATATATATATATATATATATATATATATATATATATATATATATATATATGTATATATATATAGATACATACATATATATATATATATATATATATATATATATATATATATATATATATATATATATATATATATATATATATATATATATATAAGGGTAAGGGAGATGTGCATGAGTGTTGTAATTCAATAGGTATTAGTTTGTTGAGTGTAGTTGGAAAAGTGTATGGTAGAGTATTGATTAATAGGATTAAGGATAAAACAGAGAATGCAATCTTGGAAGTACAGGGTGGTTTTAGAAGAGGTAGGGGTTGTATGAATCAGATTTTTACAGTTAGGCAGATATGCGAGAAATATTTAGCAAAAGGTAAGGAGGTGTATGTTGCGTTTATGGATCTGGAGAAAGCATATGATAGAGTTGATAGGGAAGCAATGTGGAATATGATGAGGTTATATGGAGTTGGTGGAAGGTTGTTGCAAGCAGTGAAAAGTTTCTACAAAGGTAGTAAAGCATGTGTTAGAATAGGAAATGAAATGAGCGATTGGTTTCCGGTGAGAGTGGGGCTGAGACAGGGATGTGTGATGTCCCCGTGGTTGTTTAACATGTATGTTGATGGAGTGGTGAGAGAGGTGAATGCTCGAGTGCTTGGACGAGGATTAAAGCTGGTAGGCGAGAATGACCATGAATGGGAGGTAAATCAGTTGTTGTTTGCGGATGATACTGTACTTGTAGCAGACACAGAAGAGAAGCTTGACCGACTAGTGACAGAATTTGGAAGGGTGTGTGAGAGAAGGAAGTTGAGAGTTAATGTGGGTAAGAGTAAGGTTATGAGATGTACGAGAAGGGAAGGTGGTGCAAGGTTGAATGTCATGTTGAATGGAGAGTTACTTGAGGAGGTGGATCAGTTTAAGTACTTGGGGTCTGTTGTTGCAGCAAATGGTGGAGTGGAAGCAGATGTACGTCAGAGAGTGAATGAAGGTTGCAAAGTGTTGGGGGCAGTTAAGGTAGTAGTAAAAAATAGAGGGTTGGGCATGAATGTAAAGAGAGTTCTATATGAGAAAGGGATTGTACCAACTGTGATGTATGGATCGGAGTTGTGGGGAATGAAAGTGACGGAGAGACAGAAATTGAATGTGTTTGAGATGAAGTGTCTAAGGAGTATGGCTGGTGTATCTCGAGTAGATAGGGTTAGGAACGAAGTGGTGAGGGAGAGAACGGGTGTAAGAAATGAGTTAGCGGCTAGAGTGGATATGAATGTGTTGAGGTGGTTTGGCCATGTTGAGAGAATGGAAAATGGTTGTCTGCTAAAGAAGGTGATGAATGCAAGAGTTGATGGGAGAAGTACAAGAGGAAGGCCAAGGTTTGGGTTGATGGATGGTGTGAAGAAAGCTCTGGGTGATAGGAGGATAGATGTGAGAGAGGCAAGAGAGCGTGCTAGAAATAGGAATGAATGGAGAGCGATTGTGACGCAGTTCCAGTAGGCCCTGCTGCTTCCTCTGGTGCCTTAGATGACCGCGGAGGTAGCAGCAGTAGGGGACTCAGCATTATGAAGCTTCTTCTGTGGTGGAAATGTGGGAGGTTGGGCTGTGGCACCCTAGCAGTACCAGCTGAACTCGGTTGAGTCCCTGGTTTAGGCTGAAGGAACGTAGAGAGTAGAGGTCCCCTTTTTTGTTTTGTTTCATTGTTGGTGTCGGCTACCCCCCAAAATTGGGGGAAGTGCCTGGGTATATGTATGTATATGTATATGTATATGTATATATATATATATATATATATATATATATATATATATATATATACATATATATATATATATATATATATATATATATATATATATATATATATATATATATATATATATATATATATATATATATATATATGTATCTATATATATGTATCTATATATATACATACATATATGTATCTCTCTCTCTCTCTCTCTCTCTCTCTCTCTCTATATATATATATATATATATATATATATATATATATATATATATATATGAAGTGAGAGTTAGAGACTAAAATTGTGGGGGTCTCAAGTTTTTATTAGTGGACATAATAGTGTAGGGCCTTTGAGGTTATGAGAATGGTTTGTGGGTCTTCATTCTACTACCTGTTTAGACATTGGGAGAAACCGCAACCTGGTCCCACTTGGTCCTACCTTGGGGGGGGGGGAGAGGAAATCTCTTATTACATGCATGTTTGATCTTCCCCATCCCTCCTTCTCTAGAGTCTTTCAAATATTGAATGCTTTTCTGTCCATTGGATTTATTTCTATTCCTACAAAGCTATATAGTGTACCTGTGCATACAAATACTTTTACACACAAAAGTCAGACTAAGTGAAAATAACCTTATAACCTAATAAAAGCTCTCTCTCTCTCTCTCTCTCTCTCTCTCTCTCTCCTCTCTCTCTCTCTCTCTCTCTCTCTCTCTCACGCGCGCTGTATTAAACCAGCAACGAGGTCAAAAGAAAAACGAAGGCTAATATAACCGAAAGAAATTTGTGCCCAACTCTCCCCGAAGGTCAACAAAAGGCAGCTAAATACGAGGAATAATTTCTGTGTCTCTTCTTTCACTCTTTGGGAAAGAAGAAGCATCAGCTGTTTTGGGATGTGGAGTCATGGCAGGTAGGTAGACCCCTTCCCACTGTGGGTAGAGGGCCGATCTAGATTGACCCCACACCCTTCCCCCACCCAGGCTTCTGGCCCCTTGGGGACATTTCTTGAAACCTTTCGGGTAAGATGGTCCGGAGCGTCTCTTCTAAGACGCTTTAAAATTGATTGAACTCATTTAATAAAATCTTTGGTTTATTATAAAAAAAATTGTAAGAGGCTCATCTTAATGACCCCTGATGACTCAATTGGGCTAATTAGACCTTTCCTTAAATGAAGTTCTCCAGTAATGAGAAGTGACTTATTCAGGAATCTTCTCTTGGTCCTTATAAGAATGAGTTAGTAATCAACCTCATTTCGTTGTTAATAAAGTCCAAAGGGAAATCAGCTCAGTTGCGGTTTCTTATAAACATTAAAGAGGAGAGAGAGAGAGAGAGAGAGAGAGAGAGAGAGAGAGAGAGAGAGAGAGAGAGAGAGAGAGAGAGAGAGAGAGTCCGAATCAAGGTTATTAGATAGAGGCACACCATCTAAGTGGTCCATTTTTATAGTTATATTAAACGTTTCTTACTCTTGTGATTCATTATCCTCATTATCGTTGTTCTGTTCTTTCCTCTATTTATTAATTCATGTTATTTCCGCTGTTGTTGTTGATATACGCATCAACTTTTATGGAGAATATCTTTAATCACTCGCTCATATTTACCCCCAAAAAATTATGACTAAACCATTCCGACCTTCCTTTTGAATGTCGGAATATTCTGTCAACATCATGATTGCGCCTAACTGGATCCCAACATCCAAAGTTCTGAGAATAAAACCTCTGTGAACTTTGAAGGCAAAAAAGACTAGATGTTTAAATGTATCTTTACTATGTCTTGAATTTCCCTTTATTGACTGCGTACAATTTTGTTGTTATCTCATAACAAATGGTCTGGAGTTCTAGAGTTGGTTTTTCTTTGTTTGGAAACTGAGTTCAGAGGAATTTTCTGAAATCAAATTACCGACGTTGTAGAAATGAACACTGATTCTTTCTTTGTTAAGAAAATAGTTTTTCTTTGGTGAGGAGATTCAAAAAAAAATTTTTTCCTTGGTCAAAATTATTTCTTTTTATTTTAGAAAATTTAAAACAAATTTCAACTTCCCTTGAGATCACCCTTTGTAATATGATAAATGACCCTAGAGTAGGTTTAGTTCTGAAGCAAGACCCAGTTACACTATTGCGATGAATGGCCTCCCAACCCCAGTACCAGGACTTGTGGCCCAAATTCCATGTAACAATCCTTCCTAACCTTCTCTCCTAAATAAGGATGGGAGAGGTTGTCGTGTTCTCAAATGGTTCAGATTCTCTCCCGCAAGAAAGAAAACACCGACCTCATCAACTTTGCATATTCATGATGCAATGCCATAAACTTACTTGCCTTTCAAAGGATTCGTCACCTTTCAAGTTATCAACCTCATCTCTGAGCCTCTAAGTGCTATTATTATGCTGTCTCCAAAAGAAAAAAAAAATAAAATAAAAAAGATAATTGTATAAAAAGATTCTGGGCTTTAGCTTTCCGCTATGCAGGTAATCCCACCTTTAATTGTTGTGAATGACTTTATCTATGATTGTACAGCCGATATGTATCTATGGAATGCTGACATTGTGGGAAAGGAATTATTTTTGGAGTTTCTATTATGACGGAAACAACGATGATGTTTGGGAATAGATTGAAAGAATCGTGAATTGGAATTGGAGCGTCGACAGGGAATTGAATGTGTGCTCAACGGCCCTGTTTGGAATGCGAGTGACCTGAAATGTTACATTAGGTTATATTCTCATTCCTAAATTAATGATTTTCCTTTCTATAAAGTAATGAGGCAGTAGTTAATTGTGAAGATATTCTGTAATGAAAACCGGGAGAACAATATTCGGAACGTATTATATACTATCTACTAATTCTTTCACGATGCCTTACTTGTACCAGACACAGTTGTAAGAAGTTACAAGGATTTTGGATGTCTCAAAGACTTTTTGGTCCATCCGCGGAGACTCCATTTACTCTTTGGTAGAGCGATTTAGTTTATGCCTTTAGATACGTCATATGATCTTGTCTAACTTATTTTTCAACTCATTTATCGTGTTACTGTTTACTACATCCGCTGGAAGTCTATTCCAAGTATTTTCTATTTTGTATGTAAAGAAATTGCCACATTGAGAGAGAGAGAGAGAGAGAGAGAGAGAGAGAGAGAGAGAGAGAGAGAGAGAGAGAGAGAGAGAGAGAGAGGAGTTACAATCTATTCCTAACCCAACAAGACTATTATTTTCAGAAGGGCTTTAGGGATGCATGTATTATAAATTATGTGCATATATATGTGTATATATACACATGCTCTTATATATATAATGTCCTCTCTTTTTTTATAAAGGAATCTTTTCGCTTTATGCTAAAACAAAGAACACACCGAAATTCTTTGAGAGTATTCTTCGTTCTAGTCGTCTTTTCCATTATCTTTTGTTAATATAGAAATGTACTTCCGTTTTCTTTTAGACAATGCGTAGAAGGGAGGGAAGAAAGTGAGACCGTTGTTAATGATTAAGATGTGAGAGTAAGACTTAGGGTTTTATATACGTCCTCTTTGCTCGATGCTGATCACTTCCCATTTGTCGTTTTTTCTGTATTCTTCATTCCTCGTTTATCCTGTATGAAAGTTCGTACATATTAGATATAAATGAATCCATTAGTGATAATAATATTCTTTGGTTCAATTTACCTTTACTGTACACAGCATTGCCTATCTTATGGTATCATTATATCACTTAAGGAAACAATATTCAGATCTATAGAGAATAGAAAATTATTTATGTTTTTCTTTTTTGGGGTATTTTGACCCGGAATTGGTTAAAGAATCCCTCATGATAATTTTAGACAGAAAGTGAATATTTGCTCCCACTAATTCCAAAGAATTAAATTCCGTAAATGGCCGAGAGACAGCCGAGCATATCGGATATGCATATACCCATCAATTGGGTCTCCATCTTCCCCTCGGCCCTTTATCGACAAACTCTCCCTGTGACACCTGTTGCAATATTGGGCAGATCGATCAATAGTTGATTTTAAAGCAACGTTGCCAATATTGAAGGTAGTTCTTCTTCAATGTATTGGATGAGGCATTGTGTGGATGGTGGCCAAGACCTGTTTGTGGGTGTCGACGAAGGTCAGATGAGGACTTCCACAGTTGTCAGTCACGTGACTTGTGACCTTGACTTTGGTCATAGGAGGTTTTGTCTGGGTTGGGAGGTCATCATCGATTCTGATGATGCCAGTTGACTTTGTGGTGGGATCTGCGGAATATGTTCTGTTCACGAGAGTTTTCAAGTAGATTTATTTTCTCTGTTATCTTTCTCTAATTCTTCTTCCCTCTTTATCAATATTCTATTATGCTCCTCCGCACGTTAATAGCATTAATTACCTGTCTAATAAACATGTATGCAATTCTTTTATTAAGGTAAAGTTATGGCGAATAACTCATTGTGAGATGAAAATACTGCAAGTATATAAATTAAGAAATAAATACAGGGATAATTCAATTATTACAATTGTGAATTATAGTGGAAAGTAAATATTATGATAACTTATATGAAAAATAATCTTAAATGAATAATAAAAATCACAATCACTTTATTTGTGTTGTCATTAATAATGTCAGGACCTAAATCTACTTTCCAATACTTTTGCTCTGAAGACTAAACCGAAAAGAATTTTTTGTATCATAAATAAAGAAATTTTTCGTTGTAATGTCGGAGCTCAAAAAAGCTCATACACATGTACTAATAAAATTCAGATACTCAAAAAAAAAAAAAAGGAAATTATCAAAACATCTGCGCCTAGTCTGGGTTATGAAACTTGATGAAATTTAGAGAAAACTTACTTTTTCGGAAAATTTTTATTTCTGATGACAAAGTCATTAGACTCGAAAACATAAACTCTCATCTTGCATTATTGCAACTCAACGAGCCCATGATTTTGATAATGGACCAAAATTGTCTTCTTCAACAACACCATTTTCCAAAAGCAGAAAAATATAATTTACACTTTTCTAATCGATTCATGAGTGAATGTTACTCAGGATAAGAATACAAGAAAGGTCAAGGGGTGATATCATCAAGGTACTTTATTTGTAATATAATATAAGCTTGAAAATATGTATCTTCAACTTTTACATTATATTATTATTAATATCCTTACTATTATCATAATAAGAAAAGAGAATTATTGGATGAGCAGGGCTGGGGATTCGAAACCCTTAGAAAAGTAGACACGACTTCGATCTCTGGACCAATACGCAGGAAATGTTATAAATTGTAAGACTGTGAATGTATATTTCATAATAAAAGATAAAAAAAAATGAAATCCGCAGAAAGGTTCCGACCTAACATTAGACCACGAATGCAATTCGCACTCTGTTTCTGATCATCATTCTTGTTAAACATTTCCTTATTCTCAGTCAACTTCAGGGATGTTAAACTTTATGAATTGGCTGCAGAGAAAATCTAGCATTTATTCGGGCTACAGATCTACTGGAATGGCAGCAAAAAAATTCCTTAATAGGCAAGTAAGGGTATCATTGGTTTAGGTCGAAGGAATTGGCAACAGAACAGTTGAATGTGTTTTTTTTCTTTTTGTATTTGTGTTATAGAAGCATTCAGACCAATGAAACACAATATTATACTTGCAATCGAGTAAAATCTATATGTAAAAAAGATGACGTTCACACAAGCACCAGGCCTTAGATGAGCAGATGATACTAAATGTTAAAGTATATACTGTACCTACAGTTTTTGACTCAGGTATTATTTCTTCGATAAAAATCCTTATTTTCTACTCTTCGCAGATCATATCTTTCTTTTCACGAGTTGATTATCAGTCTCTCTCTCTCTCTCTCCTCTCTCTCTCTCTCCTCTCTCTCTCTCTCTCTCTCTCTCTCTCTCTCTCTCTCTCTCAGCAGAGTCTAAGGGTAGGCCACTGAATTAGTTCAACTTCCCAAGGGTAGGCCACTGAATTAGAAGTTCAACTTCCCAAGGGGTAGGCCACTGAATTAGAAGTTTAACTTCCCAAGGGTAGGCCACTGAATTAGAAGTTTAACTTCCCAAGGGTAGGCCACTGAATTAGGAGTTCAACTTCCCAAGGGTAGGCCACTGAATTAGAAGTTTAACTTCATCTCCATAATATTATGATCTATCTCCTTGACCCTAGTAATGGCACATCCCTGCCGCCAGGGATGATGCAGAAATATAGTTATCCCTTATAATGCACCTTAGTTGACACTGCATCCAGTCCTTGGCAAGAAAGCTTTTGGGCATTTACCTATCTTTATAATCATCTTACCAAGGTAGAGGAGATATTTTAGGATATTTCAAGCAAAGAGTCCCTTGATGACAGTTTTTTGTCATTTGTCTAAAGTATATTTGCAAATCATCATTTTTGAGTAGAGCAAATGAAAACATGATATTAACTCTTTCTCTCTCTCTCTCTCTCTCTCTCTCTCTCTCTCTCTCTCTCTCTCCTCTCTCTCTCTCTCTCCTCTACTCAATCCCCTAATACATAATACAGTGGCAGGACCGAGAAAATGACTTCCTTGTGGACCTCTTGCTTCCTTTTACTGTTAGCTTTAAGACTTTCCCATTTCACCGTTAATGTTTTCAGATGTGACAGACACCTTCGGCAATGGTATTCTTTCTATGCCAAAATATTTCTTTTTTCTATTCGTTTATTTCTTTACCTGTAATGTTAGTGTTCAGCTTCTGTTTATTAAACGTGAACAAGGTGTTGTTATCTTCCTCTATCCATGCCTAGCATGATTCTTTTCCTTATGAGCCTTTTCCATTAAATATTCACAGAGTATAATAAGTGCCACAAACTTTGAGTATCTTCCCCGGCTAGCCTTTCCAGTAACGACTAAATTTATATGGCTTTTTAATGTCATTAACGAAATTTTGATCGATAAACCATGTCATTTAAGTGTAAGCCATTCAGTTGATAAAATTTTCCTCCAAGAATATCTATCAACTGTCAATCTTCCTAGAACCTTTGTTACCATCCCATCCAAAGCAAATTTATTTCAATGATTGGTCTTCGACAATTGTGAGAATCCTTTCCACCAAGCTACCAGTGCTTCTTAGGAGTAGTCCGACAGCTTTTTAACAATTATTTTCTACACGTAAGTCCAATAATAATTAAGAAATTATTATTTGAGAACTTTAGCTTCACATTCTATTATTAGTTTTATATGTAAAGAAGACGTTCGGGCTTTTAAGACTCCATTTTGGAACCTGTAAAGAAGGAATGTGACAGTCACATCATCTCTCTGTCTCTCTCTGTCTCTCTCTCTCTCTCTCTCTCTCTCTCTCTCTCTCTGCCTTTCCTACCTTTATATATCTCTCTTCTCCATCCCTCTCTTTCTCTCTCTGCCTTTCCTACCTTATCCATCTCTCTCTCTCTCTCTCTCTCTCTCTCTCTCTCTCTCTCTCTCTCTCTCTCTCTGTCATACGCTGTTATTTCC
>NC_090749.1:8621309-8651309 GCF_036898095.1 Palaemon carinicauda
ACTTAAGATACACTATTATTATTATTATTATTATTATTATTATTATTATTATTATTATTATTATTATTATTATTATTATTATTATTATTACTTGCTAAGCTACAGCCCCAGTTGGAAAAACAGAATGCTATAAGCCCACGGTCCCCAACAGAGAAAATATCAAGTGAGGAAAGGAAACAAGGAAAAATAAAACATTCTAAGAACAGTAACAACATTAAAATAAGCATTTCCTATATAAACTATAAAAACTTTATAAAAAACAAGAGGAAGGGAACTAAGATAGAATAGTGTGCCCGAGTGTACCCTCAAGCAAGAGAACTCTAACCCAAGATAGTGGAAGACCATGGTAATGAGGCTAGGGCACTACCCAAGACTAGAGAACAATGGTTTTATTTTATTTTGGAGTGTCCTCCTAGAAGAGATGCTTACCATAGTTATAGAGTTGAATATAAAATGTGATCTACATGACAACATTGACTAGAATTAATTCATTCGTCATCGGTCCTTCTAACCTTGAATCTTAAAAACTATCTTAAGGTGATTTGAAGATTCGAATAAAATATTGATCGTTCATTCAAACCTTACAATACAATCATAAATTTTAAATAATAGTTTTAATTACAATTTACTTCAGTGAGGTATGAATCTCATTATATTAGAACAAAATATTTTTCTTTTCATCACAAGTAGAATTTTATCATGGATTAAAGCATTTTTTTTTTAAATAATAATAAAGACCTTTAATAAAATCCTCTCTCCAAATATCAATCCTCGCTTCCCATTTTTTTTTTTATTATAAAATACGTTATTTTTTTTATTTTTTTTGTTGTTGTTAATTTCTGATCCCTTCCTTATCTTACTCATTCAGTCTTTGTCTACTTTCTTGTATTAATTGTCAAAGTCTTAATAGACTTGACAAAAGGTGAAGAGTTTTCATCCAAACTACGTCGTCAAAAGTCACCTAAAACATGACCTTAATTATGAGAGTAACATTAAACACTTCTTAAAAAATTCATCAATTTCACTTTCATTTTTCATTTCAGAATAAAAAGGTATTTTATTAAAATCTGTCAATTCCTAAGATCAACGAGACTTGTCTGTATGTGTGTGTGTGTGTGTATGTGTGTGCTCGAGGACCTTTTGCTGCGTCATAAAAAAGTTAAAAATAGATCCGGCTCATATCCTTTTTTCATCTATGGATTTCTTTCACACGGCTCAAAAGCTGGATTTGACTTCAAAACAGGATTGTCCTTCGTAAAGCGACACAATCTTAAGAAGTCTGTTCGTAAATCTTATGTCAGAAAAGAAGGCTGAGAAGATACTATAGATTATTTATGAAATAGAGGAAGGCAAACCTGAGGCTTAAAAGGAAATAGATCTGCGATGGTAAGGACCTGGGTTTAGTCGGCTGGGAATTGAATAATTGATGAAAACAATAATCAATTGTATATTAAAAAAGGCTACATTTAAAATGAGAAATCAGAATTAGTTTGGAAGTATAATGTCCACCTAGCATATCGTTGATTTCATCTCTCTCTCTCTCTCTCTCTCTCTCTCTCTCTCTCTCTCTCTCTGTATGTGTGCGTATTTCTTGCAGCATAGTTTGTAAATAACAATAAAAGAGACTCCAAAACATACTGGTAAGGTATGTCTAGATAACACCGCTTCAAGTCCATATATGGGAAGCTGGCCTTCTTACTCTTTTTTAAATCATATATCAAATCTTAAAAGTTCATTGTTAATTCATTTATATATTTCCTTTTATTTTGGTATTCTATCTTAAGCTATTAATTTTATACTAAGCACATATTATATCACTTTAGTATTTTGTCTTAAGCTATTATTTATATATTAGGCATAATTTTTATTATTTTAGTATTCTATCTTAAGCTATTAATGGTTTATTAAACATATTTCATATTATTTTAGTATTTTGTCTATAGCTATTATTTGTATATCATGCAAATTTTTTCTATTATTTGGTATTTTATCTTAAGCTATTAATTTTTTATTAAGCATACTCAAATCCGCACCAATGACCTCTGATGTTATGAGGCCTGATAATTAAAAAATCCTTCATTCATTAAATAGAACACTAAATGCAGAACCTGAATTCACGAGGCTGGTTGACGATAGCCGTTTTTATTAAGAACAAAAAGAATAGAAATTAGTTTTAATAAAGAGGATTAATGATTTCCGTAAAAAAGATGTCAATGGAAGTTACAAAAAAAAATCCTACTTAAAAAAAAAATAGCCTTGCTCAAGAAAAGGCATCCTTATAATTCTCCTCACCATTTTCTTGCAACGAACCAACCAGTATTCATTTCCATAACTTTGGTGATTTAGATCAAGAAAATTTCCCTGAACTCCATTCCCAAAAAAGAAAAATCAGCTCTGGAACTCCTGACCATTTGGTAATGAGATGACAACAAAAATGTTTTTGTCTATTCACAAAGAAATTCATGACATGGAAAGAAGAATACTTTGAAACAATTAGTCTTTTTTTGCCTTCAAAGTTCATGTCAGTTTTATTCTCAGAACTTTAGATGTTGAGACCCAGTTACGAGCAATTATAATGTTGACGGAATAACCTGACATTACAAAGAAATAGGAATTGTTTAGTCATAGCTTTTGTGGTAAATATAAGCGAGTGATAAAAAATATTCTTCAGAGAAGTTGATGCGAGTATCAACAACAACAGTAGTAATAACATGAGTTGATATATACAGGAAAAAAAGAACAACAATAATCATGGTAATGAATGACAATATTAAGACACGTTTGATCTAACCATATAAAAGGACTAATTAGATGAAGTTTCTATCTAATAACTATGATTCTCTCTCTCTCTCTCTCTCTCTCTCTCTCTCTCTCTCTCTCTCTCTCTCTCCGAGATCTTCATTTCTTTAATGTTTATAAAAAAATCCAACTGAGCAGATTTCCCTTTGGATTTGATTAACTACGAAATGAGGAAGATTCCCAACTCTCTCTTATAGTAACCAAGAGTAGAAACCTGAACAAATCATTTCTTATTACTGGGGAATTTTATTAAAAGCAAGGTCTAATTAGCCCAATTGGGTCATCAGGGGTCATTAGGATGAGCCTCTTACAAAATATTTTATTTAATGACTTCAATCAAGAAGCTCCGGACCATCGTACCCGAAGGTTTCAAGAAATGACCCCAACTGGCCAGAAGCCTGGGAGCGGGGAGGGTATGGCGTCAATCTAGGACGCCCCTCTATCCACATTAGGAGGAGGAAGAGGGATCTTCCTACCTACCTCATATGACTTCACATCCCAAAACAGCTGATGTTTCTTCTTTCCCGACTCATAGAAGAAAAGACAGAAATTAATCCTTATTTTTAGCTGACTTTTGTTGACTTTCGGGAAGACTTGGACACAAATTTCTTTTGGTTATATCAGCATTCGTTTTTCTTTTAACTAGCTTGTTTACGATGGAGAGAGAGAGAGAGAGAGAGAGAGAGAGAGAGAGAGAGAGAGAGAGAGAGAAGGGAAGACTGACAATTTCATTGATTACTCATATCCAGTTGAGTGTTTTCTTTAATACCTAATAAAAGAGGGAACTATAAAAACATATTTGATGTAGACATATCATTGAAATCCTAGATGCCTTAATAAAAAATCTCCATTTAATGGATTTATATAAAACACATCTCATTAAATATGTAAGTTGTAGAATAAGGCTTATATGAAATGTCAGTCTCGTGCAATAGAAATAAAATTCACTTTTTACGCCAGAACCGTTCTGTGCGAGAGAGGAGGAAATAAGAAGAAACTGCTCATTGGGGAACAGAATCCTCTTGGAAATATCTGATCATTTTGCTGTATTGTACTGTAAGGTACATAGTACAGCACACCCTCGACATCCCAGGAAATAAAGCCATCGGCTGATGACAGTTGTTTGCTGGTAAACTTTTAAACCTTCAAACGGCATCAATTGGGTGGGTAAGTAATGTGGGTAAGTTATATGAAAAATTGTTTACTGTTGATGTTATTAAGTCAATCAGTAATAAAAATGATTATGATAATGTGGTTTAAAATTATTAACCAAATCAATAATGATTCTAAGTTTTTTATCTTTGTAATTATCACAACATTGACTTCATAATCCTCCTGTTTGATTTCATCAAATCCAGAGGGAGATTAGCAGAATTATATTCTCAAGTATTCATTAAGAAATGGAGGACCAGCTAATGAAGGTCTCGCACAAATGGCTCATTATTATTTCAGTGGATCATTTGTGGATGCATTTAGGAATAAAATTATCAGGAATAAAATTTTCTTCTTCCTTTCCTTCTCTCCTTCCTGATGTGTTCTCCTGATGTCGTTTGAGACGTGGAAGAAGAATAAAAGATTAAAGGAAGGAACAAACATTATTCTTTTTCTCTTGAAACTGAAGCTTTTTATAATATGATTTTAAGAAATATATCTTAGACGGGGATTATTAACAAAAAGTAAAAAACAGGATAATCTTTCTTTTATGTAATAATGGTAAGAGACATATTATAGTTGCAACAATTATGCCAGAGTATCTATCATAGGAGGAGTCTGGAATTATGATAATATCTTTTAAGGGAAATTATATGTATCATTTGATATTCAATGTTGCGCGGAAGGAATGAAAAACCATAAATCTATTTGTGAATATTTTCAAATCTTAATTGAAAATCCATTGATGTAATTCAGCAATTAATTTACTTTCCCTTTGCAAGATCTCAATTATCATTCCACTGATCCTTCCTTTCTTTCATTATAGCAGATATCAGTAATTCTCTCTCTCTCTCTCTCTCTCTCTCTCTCTCTCTCTCTCTCTCTATCAGCTGCATCAATATCAAAATGATTAATTTTGAATAATTTCAGATAATGCAAATGATTTAAGACTCATATCTGCTATTCTAACTGTTCACCATTAAACAGAATTTCTAATAAATTCTAATGTAGTCAACATTCCACATTGACATTTATTCGAATTTATTTAGTATCTCTGATAAATGTTGATGTTAGAGGCACTTTACCCTCTATTTTGGAATACATTTCAAATTCAGTTTGAATTTTTCAATAGTGCTTCATTTTCACTCATAAGTAATATTATAATTCAGAGCATAATATCTGCTAAGATATATCAAATCAACTGATCTTTTCATCATTTGGTAAAACCACTTTAAATTGTATTTGGATATTTGTTTTCATCCCAGTGTCTCATATTATCTAAATCTTGTTTACGTAACATTACTTTCAACCGTAAAGACATTTGAATAAGCAATACAACTAAATTATTATACTTTGTTATCTACGACTGTGAAATGGTAACGGTGTCCTTGTGACATGGACAGGGTACAGTATATGCTGGGGGAGGGGGGGAAGGTTTAGCAATGGCGTCAATATCAATATGGTCAAAACGACACTACGGTTGATGAAGTGCCCACACTCACATTAACCTGCCACCCCCCCCCCCCAAAAAAAAAAAAAAAAAAAAAACGTCATATGCACTGACGCTTGTCCATTAGAGCAACGATTGAGAGAATTTTAAGTAAAACAAAACTCCTTTCTTTCCCTAATTAGAATAATATTCATGAATGAGAATAGTCATTAGCATAACGAAGTCATTAATATTGGTTAGGATAATGATAATTAACGGAATGTTTTAACCTTTGAATATTTTCACCGAACTCACACGGCAGTTCTTCGATAATTGGTCAAACGACATTGTTGATTGATATATTATAGGTTGTTTTGCATTTTTTTATATTATTTATTTATTGAGAGAGAGAGAGAGAGAGAGAGAGAGAGGGAGAGAGAGAGAGAGAGAGAGAGAGAGAGAGAGAGAGAGAGAGAGAGAGATCCATTACTATTTAAAGGATATAATCTCTCTTTAACGAAGCATTTCTATGTCTAATTATCATAGCGTCAAAGACAGCTAGATGCGGACCATATAAATCTGCCAAATACTAATTCGTAGAGGCAATTCATGAATTGGTAATAATTAGATATGTCACTGAAATTCGTGAATGATGTATCATAATGATGAATAAGAAATAAAGAATCCACCTTCCTTCATCCTGGAATCGAGCGCAGTCTCTCTTCGTGGAGGATTTAGTGTCATGGCCACTAGCCCTTGAGATTAATAAGAGTTGTGTGTTTTTCATCAAACCAATTTACGAACAACGAAATATTTTTCTTTTTTTTCTTGTTGGACCAAACTAAGAGACTCACTGACTGTTTCTTTATTCACCTTTAAATTTCATACATTCTTTCAGAAAAAAAAAATTATCTTTTATAATCATTTTGAATTTGTACTTTTCTGCAAAGACTTCTCCAAAAAACAAAAAAGTATATATATATATATATATATATATGTATATATATATATATATATATACAGTATATATACATATACAGTATATATATACAGTATATATACATATACAGTATATACAGTATATACAGTATATATATATATATATATATATATATTTGACTATTTAGATGTGGAAGTTTTTGTAAGGACGAAATATTCCTTTGTTAATATGATGCCCAGAGAGAAGTAAATAAGTCATCTTGCTATTCATCATGTCTTTAGAGGTCTCCGGATAAGAGTGACATGTGGGTTAAAATATGCTGTCATCATTCATATTAACCCCCCCCCCCCCCCCCCCGCCGTCTCTCTCTCTCTCTCTCTCTCTCTCTCTCTCTCTCTCTCTCTCAAGAAAGAATATTGGGAACTATTCTTTTTCTTGTACTTCGCAAAATCAAATGTAAATAGATTTAGCGAAGAGGCCAACTGAGTTTCCGAAGGTGGCATTGGTAAACAAACAAAGCTTAGTCTGTTTTAGTATCACCGTTAACGAATGTTTGTGTTTAGGGAGTGAGTGTGTTTGTGTTACTCAACCAAGTCTATGTCAGCGGTCAGGAGAGAGAGAGAGAGAGAGAGAGAGAGAGAGAGAGAGAGAGATTAAGTCATGATGAGTGAATTATTGTATATTCAATAACTGAAGCATTACTCATTGCAGAGTTGTTATAGTGGTGAAACTGATACGATAGAGGATAGTGACATAGATCTTTACTTTACAGGAAATTCTTCAAACAATAATTTCATGAGAATTGTATCGATAAATCATTACTGATATCAATTTGCCTTTTTAAGGCAAATGTTTTCTTTATAGTATGGAGAAGCAGATAGGAGTTATGGTGGTCGATGTGGTAACGTCCCTAACTGCTGAACGCCAGACTGGGGTTAAAGTCCCGGTCAAACTCGTTAGTTTCTTTCGTCGCTGTAACCTCACCATCCTTCAGCTAAGGAAGGGGTTTTTGGGGAAGAGTATAGGTCTACCTGCTGAGTCACCAGCAGCCATTGCCTGGCCCTCCATGGTGCTAGGTTAGGTGGAGAGGTGGCTTGGGCACTGATCATATTTATGTATATATGGTCAGTCTCTAGGGCATTGTCCTGCTTGATAGGGTAATGTCACTGTCCCTTAACTCTACTATTTATGAATAGCTTTTAAACCTTTACTGTATATATTTCCCGACCATCCGGATCTGAGGTTTTATAAAATAATTATTAGTTGTACTTTTTATGTAGCAATTTCAAAAGATGAATCATATATGAAAGTATTTTGCTTCTTCAAAAGACTGTCGAAATGACTGTTTTAATATCCGACTCGGCAAATCTGCGTTGAAAACATGGTGTTTATTTGTATGTCGGTTTGTACATACATGGTGAATGGCAATAGTTGATCAAACACAGCAATCAACTCCATCACCAATAATAAACGTTGAAATTAGATAGAGTCATTCAACCAGATGATGAAATTCCATACAAAAATACAGAAGAATCTACAATTGAAATATTCTTTTTAAAGGTTTATCTGATATATATGCGGAGTGTTACAGACATTTTATAAACCCAATCAAATTTTTCTCTTTTTTTTTCATACACATTTCTCCATCTGAATTTGGTTTGTTTATGTTCAACTGTTTCGGGAAACTAAAACTACTTTTCTCTCTTCAGCCGTTGTTCAGCCTCGAGATTTTCCAAAATGTTCACTACAAATGTAACAGTATTTTTTACTCTATTTTGGCAACCTTCTCTCTCTCTCTCTCTCTCTCTCTCTCTCTCTCTCTCTCTCTCTCTCTCTCTGTGCATAGTCTCGTCTCACGAGAATAAGAAAAAATGGTAGAGAGAGAGAGAGAGAGAGAGAGAGAGAGAGAGAGAGAGAGAGAGACGGTGTTTTTATTTTTATTTTATTAAGTTGCAAGTCTAAGCCTTTCTTCCCCTGAGACGGAGGGCAAAATTCGCTAACCACAACACATTTTTTTTTTTTTCAATCAAGGTATTGGTGAAAACAAGTTTTGCAATTAGTTTTCCGTAACATCTAACGGGTTAATAGGTTAATTAATGCGTCTAGCAAGGATCAAAGAAATTTGCAATAGATTTCATGAGAGAGAGAGAGAGAGAGAGAGAGAGAGAGAGAGAGAGAAATTGTGGAAGTTTTATATTGAGGTCAGGTCCCTCACGTTCTGATTTTCTTGAAAAATGTATGATGGAAGGAATAAAACAAGTCCATTAAAAAGGTTCACTTTAATGAACGGTTGAACTTCCATGTGAAGTTAAATTTAGAACTGGCTGCTGGTGGGGTTGTTGTCGGAAAGGAGGATTTTCCTGTGTCAGGAGTAACTACAGGTATGCTGTCTTCCTTCTCCTACCCTCCTCGCTTTTCAAGGAACCCTGAGGACAAACGAAATACGATTTTCAAAAGGTAAAGGCAAGTTCTGCTAAATCACTCAAGTCACTAAACTCAGTAGTTAACTTTACAATTTATTTGAATTCTGAGCAATAATAATTACATAGCCTACATATTCTGCCTCCAATTTAACATGGCAACCACCTGACCACGAAAGATCTACCGATCCGAAAACTTCGGTGTAAAGTAAACAACATAACATTGGCTAATAAAGTAAAAACTGCCTCTAATCCCAAGAACTTTCATATGGTAACACGCAAAGTTACAGCAGTGATAAATTATGAATAATTTAAATACCCAATCCACAGGGTTTACTAATTGGGAATCGAGCAAGGGAATATTTATCCACGATAAACAAATTGACAGGGGATCACTTTAGAAGTCAGCATATCTTTCGTAATGACGTACCTTATCAATACAATTCCTCGGAAATTTGGCGAAGATAGTGTTCTGATGTTACGATGCTTATGGCTGGTCTTGTCTTGTGCAGGATGGCGGAGAAAAGCGAATTGTGTTACTCCTCCATTATATGACTTCGACAAACTCTGGATATAATTCCTCCTGTAATAACCAGCCGTCCGTCCAGTACGAAAACCTTCTTTCAACTCTACTTATCTCTTCTGGCGATGTTTCCTTTAGTATTCGTATTATTCTATCTCTCCTACCGATTGCCATGGCTTAAGAGCTTTAGACTTTGCCTCTGAATCAGGCTGTGAGCAAATCATAGATGAAGCTACCCACAGGTCTGGTAATTGCTTGGACCTCGTATACACTGACTCCCCTGGCGTTATAACTAGTAAGGTTGGTTCTCCAGTCGGGACTTCTGATCATGCCTTGATTTCATTATTAGTGAAGACTGAGCAGCCTGTCCCTGATATATCATATTCCTGTAAAATTTATATGAAATCCCAAGCAGACTGGAATGGGATTTTGCATGATCTTTTGTCCTTGAATTGGTCACAATTATATAATAGTGTAGATCCTGTTGTCTCTTTGAATGAGAATCTAGTCAACATAATTGATAGGCGTATCCCTTCTCGTGTGCTAAGGTACCGAATGAAGGACAAACCGTGGTTCAATGATGATTGTAGACGTGCTTATTTGGAGAAGCAGGAGGCCTATCACCTTTGGAAGGGTAACAGATCAGATTTGACCTGGAACAACTATACTCAGCTTCGAGCTTTTGCTCAGAGAGTTTATGCCTCAACTGAAAAGGAGTACAATTTAATCATAAAAGAAACCCTCTCTGGTACAACTCAGGAACATAAATGGTGGTCTACCCTTAAATCTGCACTCTTTGGTGTAGATGCAACAGTTCCTCCTTTACTTAAACCAGATGGCTCAGTCACTCACTGTCCAAAGGAAAAGGCAACCCTTTTGGCTGATGTTTTTGACAGTAAACAGAGTAATGAAAAACTTGAACTTCCTCATTCCTGTTTTCCTGAGGCTAAACTAACTAGTTTAGCTTTTCGATCTCGTGAGATTAAAGCTCTGTTGATGGACCTTGATGCTTATGGAGGTGTAGACCCAAATGGTATTTTTCCTTTGTTTTTTATAAAGACAGCAGATTTCTTAGCTCCAAAGTTATCTGTTATTTTGCGCAAGTTAGCAAGAAGAGGAGCTTTTAGCACTTGTTGGAGAATTGGTAATGTTACTCCTCTATGTAAATGTGTTTGTGGTAGCTCAAGTCCCACTGATTACCGCCCAATTTCCATAACTCCCATATTATCTAAAGTTTTTGAACGTCTTCTGGCAAAACGTCTTAATAGGTTTGCTGAAGGTAATCATCTATTCCCTAGTTTGCAATTTGGTTTTCGTAAAGGCCTTGGAGCATGTGATGCCCTTCTTACAATCTCCAATGCAGTACAGAAATCCCTTGATTGTGGTCAAGAAGTTCAGATGATTGGCCTTGATTTTAGTGCTGCCTTTGACCGTGTTAATCATGAGGCCCTTGTTTTCAAACTGAAACAGTTGGGAGTGGGTGGGTTGTTTCTTAGCATTATTATTGATTTTTTAAGTAATAGATCTCAAAGAGTTGTTGTTGATGGGCACCATAGTGAGTATAGGAATGTGATATCCGGTGTTCCACAGGGTAGTGTTCTTGGCCCATTACTTTGCATACTATATACACATGACATGTGGTTTGGCCTAGAAAATAAGCTTGTTGCATATGCAGATGATGCTACTCTCTTTGCATCAATTCCATCCCCTGAATGTAGATCTAGGGTTGGTGAATCCCTTAATAGAGATTTAGCTAAAATTAGTGCATGGTGCAAATTATGGGGTATGAAGTTGAATCCTAACAAAACTCAAAGTATGATTGTAAGTAGGTCAAGGACGGTGGCTCCTCAACATCCGGATCTCAGTATTGATAATGTTTCTTTAAATTTGTATGACTCTTTCAAAATTTTAGGTGTGTTTCTCGATAGCAAATTTACTTTTGAGAAACATATAAGGTCTGTGTCTTCTACAATTGCACAAAAAATTGGCTTATTGAGAAAGTCTTTTAAGATATTCGGTGATCAATCTATTCTGAAGAAGTGTTTTAATTCTTTTATTCTACCTTGTTTTGAGTATTGTTCTCCTGTCTGGTCTTCAGCTGCTGATTCTCATCTTAATTTGTTGGACAGAAACTTACGGTCTATTAAATTTCTTATTCCTGATCTAGATATTAATCTCTGGCACCGTCGTTCAATTAGTTCATTATGCATGTTACATAAGATTTTACATAACTCTGACCATCCTTTACATTCAGATCTCCCTGGACAATTCTATCCTGTTCGTAATACTAGGCAGGCAGTTAATTCTAATAGCCAGGCCTTTTCCATCATAAGACTCAATACTACGCAGTACTCTAGAAGTTTTATTCCAGCTGTTACCAAGTTGTGGAATGATCTTCCTAATCGGGTTGTTGAATCAGTAAAACTTCAAAAGTTCAAAGTTGGAGCAAATGCTTTTTTGTTGACCAGGCGGACATGAGTCTTTTTATAGTTTATATGTGACATATTTGTTTTTGACGTTGTTAATAGTTTATATATGACATATCTGTTATGACGTTGTTACTTTTTTTAGAATGATTTATTGTTAATATGTTCTCTTCAGTTATTTGTTTCCTTATTTCCTTTCCTCACTGGGCTATTTTTCCCTGTTGGAGCCCCAGGGCTTATAGCATCTTGCTTTTCCAATTGGGGTTGTAGCTTGGATAGTAATAATAATAATAATAATAATTACTGTAAAAAACAAGACCACCAGCAGATAGTTCCGAAAGGGTTGTTAAGTAGTTTACGCTTCAAAGGTTTTACCATCAAAACGAAAATATATAATATGCTGGGTTTCCCTTCAAGCGTAAACGATCATTAATTATAGTAATAACAGGTTTACCCAAAAAGAAAATTAATAAACAATAGAATATATAATTAGCTAACCAACAATAAACAACAGAAGGAACAAAAACATTAATTAAACAATTTTCAACAACCTGACAAACTCTTGAAAATTATCCATTGCAAATGTTCAGAGGGATGCAGATTATCTCGATGCAGCTGCAGACGTTATGGATTCCCTTGCACTGGTGTATGTGGCCCTTGCCAGACTGAAAACTGTAACAGTCCAAACAACACTCGAGAGGTTGATACTGAGGAGGAGGATGACACTCAAAATTGAAACTCTGAAACTTGTTCTATGCGGATAAAAGTGTTATTAACTAATGTAACCAAGTACTTGAAATATAAGGCTCTGTTAAGAGTTATTAAGATTTAATATAATTAGAAGACTATATACACATGAGTACTGCAAGTTAACAACCGTATAGAAGACGCTCATAATTAGTTTTCTATCATTATACCTCTAAGAATAATTTTTTTTAACTATTGCTTGTTGTAATTGTTTGTGTGTAAGATGATAGTGAACAACTGAAGGTCAAGAATTCAATTTCGTAATGATTTAACAGCTCAATGATATCCCTAGTTGTCTTAATGTGTTCTTTGCCCCCAAAAATGAAGGAATAGACACCAAGATCATCAAATTTGAGATGATAGCTATAGAGTTATGATGGTTCAAAGGTTTCAGTGGCCATCTTGAAAAAAAAAAAACACTTCTCCAGGAGTCATAGTTTGGTAAACTTTTAGTATGTGAAAACGTACATTATAACCTACCAGAATCAGTTGAGAAACCTATTGTTACAGTTTTTGGGGGGTTAATCTGTATTTTGCCCTGATTACTATGCTGTATGTATATCTGGAAACTAGTTCAGCACGCCGCTAAGTGCGTATGATACACGTAAGATATAAGTACGTGTATTGAACATGGTTGTCCACTGCATACCGCGTACATATTCTGTTGCAAGACAGATTGCTTGCAACACGCATTGTGGGAAAGGAGGATGGACTAATGCATTTGAACGGGCTTTAGCACAGGCATTCTGCGTAAATGTCAGGGATCCTTAAGGAACTCAAGGTAAATTCCGATGGGGAAAAGGCAGAACAAGTTCTATTAAAAGGAAGCCGAAGGATAAGACTGAAATGGTGTGGGCACATGCTGAGGATGGCTGGTGGGGAGGGAGTGAAAGGGGCTTAACAGTAACCTGATTAGAGGGAGAAGATCAAGAGGGAGACAGAGAATTAGATGGTGAGGTAAGGTGAGGGATGATATGGAGAGAAGAGGTTTTGTGGAAGAGGATGATGGCTTCGATAGAAAGCACTGGAGAGGGTGTATCAAGCAACGGACGACCCCTTAATGATGTTAAATTGAGGGATATTCTACACAAAGGACACAAGTAATTATCTATTAAACATAAACGCTTCTTTATATTAGCTTCCATTAGATTAATACTTTAAGATTAATTATCTTATTGACAATAGAATAATGCTTCAATGTTCACTTTCCGATGATGTTCAGTTCCCTAATATAAAAGCAGCTCTGAATATCATTGTTATTCCTCTCCTCCCGAGACAAAAAATATGAAGACGACTGAAATGAAATCCAGATGAAATTTGATGGTGTGAGTCTGTCTCTTTCCCCCGGATGTCTTTTCCCTCAAGAGCGTTGGTGCTGAACCATCCTCTGAGCACAACAAAAGAACACATTTCCAAAAGGTAACATTTGCATTAATGTTGAATCGTCATTTGCAATTCATTGGATTTCAAATGTTCAAGATAATGATGCGTCTCTTTGATTGTTTTTATTAATCATTTACAATAGTTTCCTCTTAGATAGATTACGAGAGAGAGAGAGAGAGAGAGAGAGAGAGAGAGAGAGAGAGAGAGAGAGAGAGATTTTTTGGCCTCTCCCACTCCCTCTATTTTCTATTGATGTGATAGAATAATTTAATTCAATTTTCCTACTCTTTTAAGTCTTTTACGATAATGGAAATTCTATTCTTATTTCTAGTGGTATTTACATACATGACTACCTAATTAAAGAATCTATTTCGTTAAGTTTCTTGGCAGGTAATAATTATCCAAAGTACAATGGAACTTTTTTTAGGTTTTTTATTGCATCAGAAATTTTAGGTCTTGGTTATAGGAGACGCGTCATTTATCTTAGAATTTGATTTCAAAATGGTTTCGTTCCTAAGTTGATCAGATACAGCAGTGTTTCTCAACGTGGGCCATATGGTCCCCTTGGGGGTCATGAGATTTTTTCAGGGGCCACAAGGCAAAATTTGAAAAATGGGGGGGCCATGGGGGCCACAGAAAATTTAGGACCCACAAAATATATAAATGTGTAATATTTTGAAATAAATCATTAATATGCTTGAGTTTAGTTTGAACATCATTCAATTCAATATACCAGGTAATTTTTGCAGACAGTGAAATATTCAATAATCTCTTCACTCTCTCTCTCTCTCTCTCTAGCTGGCAGAGTGGTAAAAGGCTGAACTATGACCCTTGACAAAAACCATTAACTCTCTCTCTCTTCTCTCTCTCTCTCTCTCTCTCTCTCTCTCTCTCTCTCTCTCTCTCTCTCTCTCTCCCTCTCTCTAGCAGGCAGAGTGGTAAAAGACTGAACTATCAAAGATTATGCTGACTGGTAAACTTCCGAACGACAACCATTAAGATGTTTATAAACAATTTTAACAGCAACGGTATATGGGTTATAATATAACCGTTATATTGTTTCTTCTTCAATAATAGATCCGTCTTTCAGTTTAACATAGACTTGCGAGGAAGAGACTTGATTTAAGTTCTACCAAAGAGGTTTGTGAAAGATAACTTTATATCCACATACGTATGTACATACAAACATACATTTATACTTACATACAGTGTACAAACATACATTTATACTTACATACACAGTCTCTTTCATGTACACTCAGTACACACACACACATACTTGTCATGAATTTTATTTATCTATTCACTTTATTTGTTATTGAGGGAGGGGTAAGAGTATCTTTTATGGCTAATAACTTTTGCTTTTTTATTTGCTTGTTTGAATATGTGGAGGGCAATGATTTCCCAGACAATAATAGCGGTACTGAGTTTTAATGAGTTTTGTTTGTTTTTTATTTTAGATAAGCATGACCAGTCCAGCTAAGAAAAAATGCAGACAGTATTCTGTCGAATATCTTGCTTTTGGATTCATTGAATCTCCACAAAATACTACAATGCCTATGTGCCTGCTGTGTATGACCTCACTCTCAAATGAAAGTATGGGTCCCAGCAAACTGAAAAAGCATCTGGAGACTGCACATAAAGACAAGAAAGACAAGCCGCTAGATTTCTTCAAGAAATTACGTGATGAGTTCCAAGGAAGGATGACAGTGAATCATATGTTTACCCAAAAAGTGGCAAAAGTAGACAGAGGGATGTTGGCTTCTTACAAGATAGCAAATTTGATTGCAAAAGCAGGTAAGCCTCATACTATCGGTGAATCTCTGATCATGCCGGCAGTGGCTGTAGTGCTTTCAACAGTCATGAATCAGAGTCCACAAGAGGTAACTAGTGTTATTCCTCTGAGCAACTCCTCAGTATCACGCCGTATTGATGAGATGGCAGCTGATGTTGAAAACCAATTAATCTCAAAACTGCAGGTAAATGATTTCTCGCTTCAACTCGACGAATCAACTTTACCTGATAATTCTGCTCTTTTGATGGCATTTGTGAGGTTTCTTGATGTAGATGAAATATGTCAAGAAATGCTTTTCGCATTGAAATTAACGACTGACACTAAAGGAGAATCCATCTTCAAAAAACTTGAGGTCTATTTTGAGGAGAACAACATTCCACTCAAGAATATTGTGGCTTGTGCAACAGATGGCGCTGCTGCTATGATAGGAAGGTATCGGGGATTCAGTGCTTACTTAAAAAAAGCTGTTCCTAATGTCGTTTGTGTGCACTGTGTTGTTCACCGGCAGCACCTGGTTGCCAAAAACCTAGCAGGACGTCTTCATGAAGCACTTGGGCATGTTATCAAGGCTGTCAACTTGATAAAAAGTAGTGCACTGAAAGATCGCCTCTTTCAGCAATTATGTGAAAAGAACAATGAAGAATTTGAAAAACTTGTGTTGCACACAGAAGTCAGGTGGCTTTCTAAAGGTAATTGCCTGAACCGTTTTGTTGGGACAGTGTTATCTCTTTCTTTAGTGGGACAGAACTTGGGCAGAAACTTGTTGATGCAAAGAGTGACATCTTCTACCTGTCTGACATATTTGAAAAGCTAGATGTTCTGAACAAAGAGCTTCAAGGAAATAACTCCACCATGTTTTCCTGCAAGGAGGCAATTACTACATTTAAAGGGAAACTCAAGCTGTTCTGGTTGAACCTTGGAAGACGAGAGTTTGCACAGTTTCCTTCCTTAGCAGTTATATCCACCGATCTGCTTGATGATGACCTAGCAGTGTATGTTGACCATCTGAAGCAGTTGCATAATGATATGGACACTCGCTTCTCTGACCTACTCCAAATGACTGTGCCACACTGGTTTGTGGATCCCTTCATTGCTGATGTATCTGAAGTTGATGTCACCCTACAAGAAAGTCTCATTGAACTTCAGAATAACACAACAGCTCAAGCAAGGTTCAAGCGTGGAGGACACCAGAAGCTGTGGATGAATCAAGATGTGTATAAGAAGTACCCAATACTCTGGAAAGATGTGAAGTTGCTCTTACTTGCCTTTCCCACGTCTTACTTGGTTGAGACTGGTTTCAGTCGGGTGATGTACCTGCTGTCAAAGACACGAAATCGCCTTGACATAGAAAAAAGAGGCGATTTACGTCTCTCTCTGGCAGCTTTCAAGCCAAACATTGACAAGTTGGCAGCCTTGCATCAGTCACAGGGATCCCACTGAAACCTTTCAAGATAAAGCCAATTGTACCTACATGTATTCCTTGTTTTTTTATTCCTTTTGTAAATAGATAAGTGTTCAAATAAAATATTTTTCCAATTAATATTGGTATTTGATTCATGCCTGAAATTAGTGTTTTGAGTACATGGTACTACTCAAACTAGAACCATTAATATACCTTCCCTAGGCGTATTAAGGTGATGGACGGAAGGGCGGGTGTGTGTGTGTGGGGGGGGGGGGTAAGAACTCAGAGTTGGCATGGAGGGGCCACAACAACTTGCACTGGATTGAAGGGGGCCACCACCAGAAAAAGGTTGAGAAACAGTGAGATACAGTATACTCTGGAATAACGAATCTGAATGACAGATGAATTTCATCTATTTTAATATTCATTTTACTTTTGCTTTAAGGTCGGTTCGGCTTTGGCTGTTCATTAAACAAGTTTAGTTTTTTCTTCACGATTCAGCTCTCAGTTGAGGCTTTATTGGTAAAGTGACTCTCAATATTCATTTTCTGAACTAAGCTTTTTCCGGTGGATTTTTTGAATCTTTTTCGATTTGTCTTAATCAACGTCAGCGCTGCCAGACAATTTCCACATTCGCTTCCTAATATTTCAGTGCATCTCCCTAAAAGTTATCTAGAAATCTATATTATTCGTTTTCATTCTGTTTCTAAATTAGTGTTTCATGCTTTGGAGTTTTGTACAGAAAAAAAATAGTTAAAAAGCATCAATAGTATATCACTTTCTTATATGGAAAAATGAATTTGTAATTTCCAATCCTGGGGTTTTTCATTTCATCTTTTCGTTCCTCGGGAAAATAAAATTTTTATTGAAGTCCACTGTTTCCAGTTAATAATTCGCTTTTATTAATTCTGAATGGCACAATTTCATCCATCAAAATTGGAAATTCAACAAGTTTTATTTTTCTTTTTTTTATCAGAATATTAGAGTACCATCAATACTAGCGGAAGGTTGCAAATGTATTTCTTAGGGAGAGGTTTCGGCAAAGCAAAAAATTAGATCAAGGAGGTTTCTCTTGCTTGATATTGAGGCCAAAACTCTCCTTTTAAAAACAGATTGTTTAGAGACCATAATTATGTGTTATTAATGGTTCGTTTCTTATGTTTCCACGTAACGATATCCGATAAGGGAGATTGAGGAAACTTCAGTGTGGGAAACACATTAGGGAATTATCACTAATATTTTGGGTGGCTTACTTAGTGGAGGCAAG
This sequence comes from Palaemon carinicauda, assembly GCF_036898095.1. Taxonomy (NCBI): domain Eukaryota; kingdom Metazoa; phylum Arthropoda; class Malacostraca; order Decapoda; family Palaemonidae; genus Palaemon; species Palaemon carinicauda. The sequence continues at coordinate 8,639,593 of NC_090749.1, forward strand.
ATTTCCACTCACAAATTAAAGGTGGGGACATGGGCCAGAATAAGAAATATCGCCAAAACCTGGACGGGTCCAGTGGAATTATCGAACCGAACTTACAAAAAACTGGAAGACGTCAATCAGGGCACGGAAATTTATGAAGAAAGACACTCCGACAGACAGGAAAGGGAATAAGAGGTAAATATAAAAAAAGGTGACTGAAGGAATAAAACTTGATTCAGAAGAAACGGTACTTTCATTTACATTAGATTCTCGTCAGACGAGGTTATTTACCAGAGAGAGAGAGAGAGAGAGAGAGAGAGAGAGAGAGAGAGAGAGAGAGAGAGAGAGAGAGTGAGAGAGAGAATCTATCATATAGATTTGAAAAGGAGAATTCAAAATTTATGGGCATTTGAATTTCCTTTCATATACACAAACTGCTGAATACTGCATCGAATTCTATTTCTGCTTTGATATTCAACTTTGAATTCTCATTTTGGATTTGAATCTGAAATAATAATGCAATGTGATTTACAGTTTCACCCAGCAACATTCTCTCTTTTGATTTCCTGCAATGTTACATATGATATTAACTTTGTAAATAAATTCATATATATGATATAGAATAATGAAAAAGAAATTAAATTGAGGCTGTGTTAGACTGTCCTTTATAACACCTTCATTACTAAATTAGAATATTTCTCTATCATATCATATAAAGAAACACTAATTCTTAATATAGTTAAATCTATATCGAATGCTGGATAATTTTCCCATTAGTATTCAACATGGACAACTAAATGTGGTCCTTAAGTCATTTAAAAGTATTTCATGAAATTATGGTAAAATTTTGCTCGCTGTTCTACAAACGTCATTTATGATGCGATGTATTTAAAATGGAACATGTTTTGAACACGAAAGCTCTTTGGATCATCCAATGGAAATTCTGGAATTCTAGAATCCTGGAATGTTCCAACTAGAAAGATTCCAGAGTCTCAGGGTAAACAAACTTAATCGAACACAAGTCCATAGGAAAGCAAAGTAAAAGATGTTATTGAAATTTCTAATGAAAAATGTTGATATGCTTTTGGTATATATCTTTGTTCTATTGAAAACAAAATTGTTGTTACTTTTATTATATTCGTTATTAAGAGAGTTTGACATCGAAATCTCAGTCTCCAACTTCTTGGTTTGCAACGAAAAGAAACATCACCGATTGAAACAGCCATTCATGGCGACAACGATGAGTTCTACTCTCTCTCTCTCTCTCTCTCTCTCTCTCTCTCTCTCTCTCTCTGCGCGCGCGGAATAAATCCAATAAGCCATAACCATGATCTATGCATTCAGATAATCTCATTTCTAACAACTACACTAGGGTATTTAGTCATTCATTTACTGTATACGCTTAGACTTTCACACCTTCCACTATTCCATGGAGATATAATGCATTTATTTTTGGAGTAAATAAATACATTTGTGTCCCCTGTGCCATAACATCTGTCATTCGGACCAACTGGTCGCCCATTTTCAAGGAATAAAACATGTATAAAGAACCTATGTATTATAAAAATCACAATTCATGAGATGTAGAGTTTCCAATATCTTGCTTTTATTGTCTTTTTCATTGTTCATATTTTTCCTTCGGTTTGTTGCTTGCTTTTATCGGTTTACCAAAATACTTTATGTTGTAGAATTACTTTTTTTTTTTCAAATGGAAATATTTTAAAGTGAGCTCGATATCATAGACCATTTAAAGTCTATTGCACGTGGTATTGCAGAACAAACGAAATTGATTTTCCACACGCATATAAACACTCACAGTCATATATACACACACACACATATATTTATAGAGTGTATATATATATATATATATATATATATATATATATATATATATATATATATATATATATATATATATATATATATACATATATAGATATATATATATATATATATATATATATATATATATATATATATATATATATACAGGTTATATATACGCACACACATAATGTATATACAGTACACACACACACACACACACATATATATATATATATATATATATATATATATATATATATATATATATATATATATATATACAGGTTATATATATATATATATATATATATACATATATGTATATATATATATATATATATATATATATATATATATATATATATATGTATATATATATATATATATATATATATATATATATATATATATATATATACATATATGTATATATATACATATATATATATATATATATATATATATATATATATATATATATATATATGTATATATATATATATAAAGTATGTGTGTGCATATATATATATATATATATATATATATATATATATATATATATATATATATATATATATATATATATATATATATATATGTATATATATATATATATATATATATATATATATATATATATATATATACATATATAAAAGAAAGGAGTGAACTCAATAGATCTTTCAAAAGAAAATGCATTGAGTAGAGAGGTCATTTAGTCATGGGAATGTGGACACAAGAAAACGCAGATCAAAATCCAGATTAAAGTGGGGAACATTAAGTGAAAGAAATAATGTTTAACACGATTACTTAAACAGCTACAAATCACAGTAAATGATTTTCTAAAGAATCCACAAATACTACAACAATCTTTTCAGGTCAGACCTGAAGAAATACAGTTCAGAGAACGAATAATGAACTCCCGATGATTTAATCACTTTGTTATCTCTCAGATAGAGAGTTAAAATCAGCCAAAAGAGCAAGGCGCCATATGACGTCCGAGACAGTTCAAGTAACCTTGGTCAGGGATCTGCTCACTCAACCCATTGCACATCTATGTAATCCACCAAACTCTTAATAAATGGGTTTCAACAACCAGTAGTTAAAAGAGAGAGAGAGAGAGAGAGAGAGAGAGAGAGAGAGAGAGAGAGAGAGAGAGAGAGAGAGAGAGAGAGAGAGAGAGAGAGATACACTAAATGTGGGCCTGACAACCCTCGTCAAGGAGACTTCTGGAAGAACTGAAAGGATTTGCCTGAGGTGATATATATATATATATATATATATATATATATATATATATATATATATATATATATATATATATATATATATATATATATATATATACACACACACACACATATATATATATATATATATATATATATATATATATATATATATATATATATATATATATATATATATATATATACTTAGTTTATTTCCCCTGACATAACCGGGGCACCCATTCTTACTGAACAGTCGCAAAAAGAGAATCCATTTGTATCAGCATCACTTCCTTCCATCCACTTAATCTTCACAACCTATCGGAAAGTAATATTCCTTCCCAGATGATCATTTGAGGATATCAATGGCTCAACAACTCACCCGTCGGACAATTTCCTCCTTAGATTGGCCGTTTAGGCAGTTGTTATGTGGCAGTAAGAAGAGCTAATGAAGTCAGTGAAACGTTTCCCTTAAGATGAGCTGCATTTCTTGATCAGTATTGGTTTCGTAGAACTTTTTCTAAGTTGGAATTAATTGTTGTTTCTTTCGATGTGGTTCGATAATAGAGTGGATGTTTTTTAGAAGCAAAGTTTATATTCTTTTTATCAGTTTTTTAGAAACACATTTGATGAAACTTTGTTACTATGTTCAATCTTGGAGTAAGGTTCTCATAAATGAATTGCTTACAGAAGCTAAATATCCTTAGATTCTTCCCTTTAACAATGTTCGTTCAGTTTGTGCACAGAAAGGTAATTTAGAAGGATTTCCAACATTATCTGATAGAATTTTGGGATTCCTTTGCTTAGCAAAGCAAAGTGATCCGCAAATCCTCCAGATGAAGTGATGGGGGAAATTGGTAGGATCAAAGGTTGTTCGTGAATGCCATTGGAGACGGAGAGTGAAAATATGCTAGCGGAACAATGCCCTAGATCATATATACATAATTACGATCATCGCCTAGGATCAAGGATGGCCAGGTAGTGGCTGCTGATGCCCCCATCACTAGATTAGAACGGATAGTGAGGTTGCAGACACTACAAGAAACTATCGAGATTTTGCGGGTTTTGAACCCCCGTCCAGCAGATTGCCAGGCAGAAACATTTTCAATAGGCTACTACAAACCTAATATTGTCCTAATGACCCAAAATGGAAGCATCTGTCTTTTCTGTTTTCATTGGTGACATAACATTATCTTAAACACGTGAAACCACAAAAATATGTCCATAATAACATGTGTGACAATTGATTTTCTAAAATTCAAACTGAACATTAGATGTAACAGGGATAATACGAAATTGACTTGCATGCAATGATCCCGTGCCTTACCTAGCCCCCTGGACTCAGCCTGTATCCCATATAACCCAATACAAAGAACATCTTTACCTTGTGAAGGTGTACCAACCGTGTTTCACACAATTGTACATAATTCCTTTTGTATATATTATGCTTGTATCTTCGCTCTTCCCTCGCACTAAAACGAACATGAAAATTCATGACTGGTTTTTCCTCTGTAATATTGTCTGTCTTGTGAACTTGTTATGTCCTATTGCCTTGAGGTTTTGTATAGAAGGAGAGTGTTCTACAATAATGTAACTCAGTCGATTGCTTCCTGCCTTTGAGGTCACAACCCTCTCTCGGCTCCGTCACATTGGTGACCCCGGAAGTCGACTCGCTCCCACTGCTTTCCACCCCCACCTCCCTCGCCCCTCCATCGTTAGTACTATGGCGGACTCTACTACAGCAGTTGGCGCTGCGGCCGCCCCATTGAAACTTTCACTCTTCGCCAGGGGAGAGGCATTTGCTTGGTTTCAGCGAGCAGAAGTCCAGTTTCGCATCAACGGCGTGACTCGCTCAACCACCAAAGCAGATTATGTTCTCGCGGCGATACCCGAGGACACTTTCCCGGAAATATCCGACTGGCTTTGTGAACAAGGAGACACACCAATAGCGTATGACGCCCTCAAAACATACCTTCTGCAGCAGTACTCGCCGTCGGCAGCCCCCCGTGTAGCAAAGCATTTTCAGCTCTCGCAACAACCGTTGGGGGACCAAAGAGCTTCGCTTGCCCTCAGGGAAATGACCAGTATCGTTCGCCTTCAACCTGCCGCAGACGGCTCTCCTCGTGAGGTGAACCTACTTCGTGCCCTTTGGATACGCCGTTTACCCGGACCTATACGCGCTGCCATACCCGATGTCGATAGTTTACCCATAAAGGACTTGATGACCAAAGCCGACGCCCTTATGGACATCCACTTCAAAACCTCCATCAACGCCTCCACCCCTGACGAAGAGGATGCCTGTTCAACGTCAACTGAAGCTGACATGAATGCCGTAGGACATACACGCACACACCATGACGTGCCGAGGCAGAGACAAAGCCGCCCACCACCCACCAATCGCTCGTGCCCCAACAAGCGACTTCTACAGCCACTTACTACCTCCCATTCGCCGCAGTTTTGCTACTACCACTTCAGATTCGGGGCAACTGCGAAGAAATGTGCTGAGGATTGTCAGTGGCCAAAAAACGTGTAAGTAGGCCATCGCTCGTGGCGGTGGCCTCCCGTGTTTCTAATCTTTTCTTTTTACAGGATGCAGGAACGGGTATACGATTTTTGGTAGACACGGGTGCTTGTCGTTCTCTTTTGCCAAGGAAACTCTTCAAGACACGACGTAGTCTGTCTACATCTGCCGACGTCCGCTTGGTAGCTGCCAACGGATCTGCGATACCCACCTACGGTTACGAGAACCTCACATTATCGTTCGGAAACGGTAAATTCAATTGGGAGTTTCTCGTTGCTGACGTCACCATGCCAATCCTCGGTGAGGATTTCCTCTCTCATTTCCACCTTCTGGTCGATGTCGCCCCCCGGCGATTGGTCAACGCAGACTTGTACTTATCGACACCTCTTCAACCCGCCCCCTCTAACCTCGCTCTCCTCATTAGAGCACCCACGGATGCCTACGCCCACTTCCTCACGTTGTACCCGGAAGTTTTCCATTCAGAACTTCGCCAAACGCCCACGGTTCCTGCCAAGCATGGTATTTATCACCATATCAAGACGACGGGACCCTCAGTCTTCGCAAAATTCAGACATCTGGCACCGGAACGATTGGCAGCCGCCAAACAGACGTTCGCCGAAATGGAGGAAATGGGCCTTTGCCAAAAGGCCTCCAGCCCATGGTCGTCACCCTTACACATCGTTCTGAAGAAAGACGGCTCCCTCCGTCCCTGCGGGGATTACAGGCGCCAGAACATGCAAACAGAACCGGATCACTACCCCCTCCCAAACATTGCCGACGTGACCTCCTACCTGCACAACGCAAAGGTTTTCTCTACGCCCGATCTCCTGAAGAGGTATTATCAGGTGCCTATGAACCCAGAAGACATCCCTAAGACTGCCATCACCACTCCATTTGGTACATACACCTTCAATTACTCCTGTTTTGGCCTTCGTAATGCTGGGGCCAAGTTTCAACGTCTCATGGATGGCATCTTAGGGGACCTCCATTTCTGTGTATGTTATGTGGACGACATACTTGTGTTTTCCTCCTCAAAAGAGAAACACCTTCATCACCTGCGCATCGTGCTCGACCGCCTGCAACAAAACGGCCTTGTAGTCCGGTACGACAAGTGTACCTTTGGCGCCAACGAAGTATCGTTCTTAGGGCACCGCATCACTCCTGAAGGTGTCCACCCCCTCCCTGAGAAGGTAGCAGCCGTTCAGAACTTCCCCGTGCCTTCGACCGTCAAAGCTCTGCAGGAATTTTTGGGCTTGATCAACTATTATCACTGTTTTCTGCCAGCCATTGCCGCCACTCTTGCTCCCCTTTACGCCTCCCTCAAGGGCAAGCCGAAGGACCTGAAGTGGGGTCCCCTTCAAGAAGCAGCCTTCTGCAATGCAAAGAAGGCCCTATCAACTGCTGCGGTTCTCATTTTTCCTATCCCATACGCCCCTCTCCTTCTCTCCACCGATGCCAGCGACGTCGCTATTGGTGCAGTACTCGAGCAGATGGTCAAAGGCTCGCCCCGCCCATTGGCCTTCTTCAGCAGAAAACTGTCCAAGGCAGAATCGGGTTATTCTACCTTCGATCGAGAATTACTGGCGGTGCACTTGGCTGTCCGTCACTTTCGCCATTTCTTAGAAGGTACGCCCTTCGTCATTCGCACAGACCACATGCCTCTGGTGCACACCTTCACTCGACAGTCTGACGCCTGGTCCGCCCGTCAACGCCGACATCTCTCCGCCGTGGCTGAATACAATTGCACCCTCCAATACGTCCCTGGGAAAATGAATCCCGTTGCCGATGCCCTGTCAAGAAACACGTTGGCTGCCGTTCAACTGGGATTGGATTACAACGCCCTGGCTGAAGCCCAACGACAGGATCCAGAGTATCAAGCTTGTAGGACATCCTGCACTTCCCTCCGTTGGGATGACTTTCCCGTCAAAGATTCCAACACCACCCTCCTCTGTGACGTCAGTACTGGTAGACAGTGACCTTGGATTCCTGCTCCCATGCGCCGACAGGTGTTTGATTTCATTCACGGCCTTCCACATCCCTCGTGCCGTTCTACTGCACAGCTGCTGAAGGCAAAGTTCATTTGGCATGGCATTTCTAAGGATGCTAAGGATTGGGTCCGCGCCTGTACTTCTTGCCAAACTTCCAAAGTACATCGACACACGGATTCAGGAGTGGGCACCTTTCCTCAACCTCAGCGTCGTTTCGCACACATTCACGTCGACGTTGTAGGCCCCCTACCCACATCACAAGGACATCGTTACCTGTTTACGGTCATCGACCACTCCACTCGTTGGCCTGAAGCCATTCCCATGGAAACTGCAACGTCCACCTCATGTACATCTGCCTTACTCTCTGGATGGATTTCAAGATTCGGTATCCCTGAGCATATTACTTCTGAGAGGAGAACCACTTTCACCTCTCAATTGTGGACGTCATTAGCGAATCTCCTGGGCATCACCCTACATCAGACAACGGCCTACAACCCCGCTGCCAATGGAATGGTTGAACGTTTTCATCGCACCCTCAAAGCAGCTTTGATGTCCTGCTGCAAGGATTGCAACTGGTTTACTCAGCTTCCCTGGGTCCTCCTAGGACTAAGGACCACTCTTAAAGACGCGCTCGACGTCTCGGCAGCTGAAATGGTGTATGGCGACCCGCTGGTCGTCCCTGCCGAATTTTTTCCTTCTACAACCTCCTCCGACGATCTCCAGCGCATACGTCACGTCGTGGGAAAATTTACTCCTTGCCGCCACACTTACAAGCCCCCAGCGAAGCATCACATACCAACGGACTTGCACTTTGCAACGCACGTCTTCCTGCGCAACGACACCAGCAAGCCACCACTAACGCCCCCTTACTCGGGCCCTTTCCTTGTGATCCGACGCAGTCCGAAAGCATTCCTCCTAAACATTCGGGGGAAAGAAGACTGGGTCTCCATTGATCGTCTAAAACCTGCTTATCTTCTGCCAGATGACCCGCCTACAGTTCGCCTCTCTAGATCAGGCCGCCCTATTTAACATGTACAGTATGTCATTTTTAGGGGGGGAGCCATGTACCAACCGTATTTCACACAGTTGTACATAATTCCTTTTGTATATATTATGCTTGTATCTTCGCTCTTCCCTCGTACTAAAACGAACATGAAAATTCATGTCTGGTTTTTCCTCTGTAATATTGTCTGTCTTGTGAACTTGTTATGTCCTGTGGCCTTGAGGTTTTGGGTATAAGGAGAGTGTTCTACAATAATATAACTCAGTCGATTGCTTCCTGCCTTTGAGTTCACAACCCTCTCTCGGCTCCGTCTCAAAGGATTCTCTTCATGATGGTTACACGAGTTTTATCATCATTTTTGTGTTTCAAATCATAACATCACGTTTATCTGTTGTCATTTTTGCTTATATAAAAGGTGATTAGAAATAATAAAAGCTTAACAATCAAAGGGAAGTGTTGTTGTTGTCTTCATTAAATATTTTGTCAGGTTTTAGGTATTTCTGGATGAAGGACTTCGTACATAAATACTTATAGATATAAGAAGAGATCCCCCCTCTCACTCTTTCTCTCTCTCTCTCTCTCTCTCTCTCTCTCTCTCTCTCTCTCTCTCTCTCTCTCTCTCTCTCTCTCTCTCTCTCTCTCTCTTTCACGAGTGTCCTCAAATTCTGCAGAACATACTGTAGTAACAATGTCTTTACTTTGTTATCAAAACAGGAGACGATGAGTTTCTAAATGCAAGACGCAAAGCTAAAATATGATCAACCAAATCTGCAACAGATCAGAAAGATGACTGACTCTTGTTTAGCCCACAGAAGATCTCCTCTTAATAGGATTGGTGTTGTTTATTATAAGCAATATAACTTTTGCCCAAAAGTTTCCTTGCTCTCTCTCTCTCTCTCTCTCTCTCTCTCTCTCTCTCTCTCTCTCTCTCTCTCTCTCTCTCTCTCTCTCTCTCGAAGAAGAAGAAGAAGAAGAAGAAGAAGAAGAAGATGAAGAAGAAGAATATATTTGGTGTCTTGATGGCGGGGTCGGGGGAAGGAAATGAAGATCTCACCAAAAACTTCTTTAGCACCCCCCCCCCCCGCCCCCTCCCACGGAATTATCATAATCTACAGCATAAAATTGGGTCATGATTCTAGCTCTTTGGATCCATGGATAAGACGACCCTCGCTGGATTCATATCCTTATCATTAACATATTTCTTTATATATTTAACATGTAACCTATACGGGAATTTATAAATCTTCAGTGTTTGTATGTTAGTATCGTACTTTTGTTTACCATAATTTCTACCAGAATTCTTTGAGTATATCCATTAGGGATATGAAAAGCAACAGAGCAACGTTGATGAGGAAATGATAAATTCATGTTTTGTTCTTGTACGGCAATTGACCTGAAAACTGAGATGTTGTATGACTGTGAAAGCGCATTTTGATGAAATTGCTCTTCTGTATAATACAAGTCTAATAATTTTACATAATTGTTCAATATTTGATCAATATATAGGATTTTGTGTGTGTGTTTGTATGCACGCACGAGTGTATGACATGAGTTTAGCCATCCAAGATAAAGACAAGGGACAAGATCAGCACCAGTGACTAGACCAATACACATTTCCCAACATCCGTAACTTTTTCGACCTCTGCAACGACACTAACGTAGATCCATAGAGGAACTCTTGTCATAGACATACATGCATAGGAAGTTAATGGACTTTTTAATTTTCTTATACTTTCTAAATATTCAAACAGTTTAGAGCTGTTAAGCTGATATCAGATGTGAGTTATATATATATATATATATATATATATATATATATATATATATATATATATATATATATATATATATATATATATATATATATATATATATATATATATATATGTGTATATATATATATATATATATATATATATATATATATATATATATATATATATATATATATATATATATATATATATATATATATATATATATATACAGTATATAACTCACACCTGATATCAGCTTAACAGCTCTAAACTGTTTGAACATTTAGAAAGTATAAGAAAATTAAAATGTCCATAAACTTCCTATGCGTGCATGTCTATGACAACAATTCCTCTATATCCCCTCTGATGGTCCAGCACTTTGCTGCAGTAAAGGGGCTTGAGTGTCTCAATGATGGGCTGGGTAATGGCAGTGGGGTAGTTTATCTACCCTGGCAGGCTCAACCATACCTTTAAGGCCAGTTTTGAGAGACCAGACCAAGACTGAACCCCTATAGGCCTTCTCCTTTATTTAAGATAGGCAAAGGCTAAGAGAAGGAAAACTCCTAAATCAAACCAAACAAGACCCCAACGGCGGAGTTTCCCAGCGCCGGCGGAAGAGGGCAATGCCAATTGGGCAGGCAACAAGGCGGGCCTTGACATAACAAGAACCCGGCAGCCCGATGCAACCAACATCGGAGAAGCTGCCTGTCTCATATGGCTTGAGCCGCGGTGAAAACGCTGTTGGCCAAGTGTGTGTGCGTGGCCGTTGCAAAGCCACGACCACCCAAAACAATATTCCCAGCTACTGGCATGCTGTCGTTTCTTCCACCCTTCTTCATCTCTTTCTTACCATCATCATAATCATCACCACCACCAAGTCCTGAGGCGACAGCACCATGGGTGAAGGGGGCAGGCCTGGATAGCTGGAAGCCCTTAGCCCACGAATGCACTCAGGCGGCGAGTCTAAGATTCAGTCGCTCTCTGGTGACGGTGCCGTGACACAAGAGTTCGGCAGCTGGACCCGTGACTGGGCTGGCCTATTGAGGACACCGCAGCTCACCCCACATGGGGAGGCCCCTAGAAAGGGTGGGGTAAACATCGGACACAGCAAACCCGTCTGGTCAGCTCACCGCGGCTGGCGGACATCCCACTAATGCAGTCGAAACAACAAGAAAAAAATATTAACCTTAGGTGCGTGGAACATCCGCACCCTCCAAGACGTGACGAACACCAACCGCCCGGAACAACGTACAGCCCTCATCTGCAAGGAGCTAGCCCGCTTCAATGTTGATGTGGCGGCTCTTAGCGAGACCAGACTACCCAAAGAGGGCAACATCAGGGAAGCTGGAACAGGCTACACCATCTTCTGGAAAGGCAATGCCCTAGAGGAGCCTCGCATCCACGGTGTTG
>NC_090749.1:8656309-8688809 GCF_036898095.1 Palaemon carinicauda
TTCGTGTATCAACGATTTTCAGACACCATTTTTGTACTAATTCCATCTCCCCTTTTTCCAAAGGCCACTCATGAATGGCAGAAGCAAGGGACAGTGACATTGCCCTATCGGGCAAGACAGTGCCCTAGAGACTGACCCTATTACATATGTTCAGCGCCCAAGCCCCCTCTACACTCAAGCTAAGACCAAGGAGGGCCAGGCAATGGCTACTGATGACTCAGTAGATAGTAAAAACCTATTGGCTCCCGTAAACCCAACTCCCACAAAGTTGGTGAGGTTGCAGCGACCAAAGGAACTAACAAGTTTGAGTGGGACTCAAACCCCAGTCATTCAGATTTCTGAGGAAAAATATTTTTATGGCACAGCTTATTTCTTCTGCTAGGAATCTGCCTTTCGCTCTCATCCTTCCAGGAGGTTTACCCTCTTCGAGGTCACCTCTCTAAACTACCTCGGAAGTCATTTGAAATTTCAAAGAAGGTGATTTAGAAATTTCACAGATACTGGAATATTTATTAGCTTTGAATCCAGTTTCAAAATATCGGAGTATTCTGCTGTAAATTTAAATGAAGGGTTATCGTAAGGAAGCAGAAATTAAGAGCTTTACCTGGATTAGTTTAGGTTATGATTACTCATCAATGCTGTAATTAAATGGTCTTTTGTTTGAGTTTCTCTCTTGATTTTCGATCCGTTTTCCTCAACTTCCATCTGTCGATCTATCTTGTTATCTTGATGTGGCCGCTGAAAGGATAATATTAGTTGCAGCAATGTCACCATTTTCACTAATGCAAAACAGGTCATCTGATAACTATGACCTAATAGTAATTGCAGCATATTACAGATTAAAATGTCAAACTTCTCTCTCATTCTCTGGGCAAATAGGAGAAGAAGAAGAAGAAGAAGAAGAAGAAGAAGAAGAAGAAGAAGAAGAAGAAGAATTAAACATCCTATGTTATATAAGGATACTGGGTGGAACGATGTAGAAAGGTTTGCTTTATTTTGTCAGGATTTTAAATTGATATCAAAATAATTTTGATACTTTGATTGATTGATTTAGAGTTATCTGGCATCGTGACATCTCTTATAATTTTAAAGCTACATCATTGTAAAAAAAAGGGAAATTGCTACAGAAGATGTGAAAATGAATGATATGAAAGGGATATTCATTTACATACATGATTTTATAGAATATAGAATATCTCTGTGTAGTAAAATTGGATATATATCCAGAGGAAGTTAATATTGCACACCAAACTTCCCTGGGACCAACAATTCTTGCCTATTCCAGAGGGATGGAAGAAGGAGAGACTGGCAGGAGGGAGTTGGCAGAACACATAATTTGACGACCCCCCTCCCCCCCCCCCCTCTCTCTCTCTCTCTCTCTCTCTCTCTCTCTCTCTCTCTCTCTCTCTCTCTCTCTCTCTCTCTCTGTCTCAGGTTCATCTCCACAATGATTTCAAAGGGAGCTTGAATGTTGATGAAGGTTTTCTGTATTCTTACAGTAGATCATACTCTATGTTGCAAATAGAATTTGGTCATGGTCACTCTGAGAAGACAGTCAGTGTGTTTTCCCACGCTTTATTTGAAATGGTAGTCAAAACATGAAGGTTCATTTGCATGAATGAGTGCTGTCTCTCAATCTTTTTCCTCCAAGAGAGAAAAATGACTTGGGATATAATACCGATCCTTTTTCGTTGGAACTATTACTAGCAAATCTAAATAGAGTTTCTTTAAATCCATTAAACATATCACTAATATCATCAATCTCAAACTTAGAGGCCCATAATATTTCGTATAAAAAAAAAGGTTTGATAATACGCTTATCAAATTCAGAAAAACTGAAGACACGTAGATGCATTTCTGGGATGAAACTGATCTCTTTGCTTTGGAAAGGATTCCAGGCTGGTTCTTCCTTGATCAAAAACTTTATTTGGAATAAAGAAATCCAATCAATCTGTTAACAGTAAAATAAAAAGATTCAAAATCTCTAATTAAACATAAAAGTCAGCTGAGGGAAATGTTGCTCTTATTCTTCGAGGAAAACAACTTTCTTCTTCAAGAAAGAAGAAATTTCAAAGTTCTTGAATTATATTAATTTTCATCAAGGGAAAAATGTAACCTAATTTCCTGAAACAGGAAAACATCACCAATAAACTCATGGCCATTTGGTGATGAGATGGCAGCAAAAATGGTCATGTTTGTGGACATGTAATCAAGGAAAGTTCATGACTAAGGATTAGAAAGATTCTTAAAATAATTTGACATTTTGCACCAATGTTTTTAGCGGTTTTAATCAAACATTATTCGGAGGTTGGGTTCCAAGTTGATGAACGCTATTTTTTTTTTGTGTGTGTGCCTTGTGTAAGTAAGGAAAGTAAGTTATGGAGATGTGTCTGGACTCTCTCTCTCTCTCTCTCTCTCTCTCTCTCTCTCTCTCTCTCTCTCTCTCTCTCTCTCTCTCTCTCTCTCCTGTGTTTGACCATGTTCAAAACAAAATACTTCAAACATTGAATTTATGATGTCTGTTCGTGTCCAGGAAGCATCAGAATTGGACTAATTGCTGATTAAGCTTTGTTGACAATTAGCGCAGGTCTAGTACGGCGGGCAACTGCTTCAAGCAAATTGTTATATTTGATGAGTAAAGTTATCTATTGCGGAAATGCTGAACTAGGCCTATTTGTTTGCGATTTACAGAATTAAATGTAAATATTTATCTAAGTGACTAATGTAAGTATATGCAAATAATGAACTATAAAACACATCGGGAAACCAAAATCAAAGTATATATGTTTATATTATAAATATGTATTAGTAAAAATTAACTTGTAAATTGTGTATTTTCTTAATAAGAATAAAAAGACAAGTTACAACATCCATTTCCAGTTATGGTTGGGTAACAAGAATCATTTATTACGTTTCACTTTCACTCTGATCCGTATGAAGTGAAAAATGAGATTCACAACCGTTACGTAGTTTGTCGTTATTAACATATGGCGTCAAAAAAAGAGAGAGAAAAAAAAGCTGATTCTATAAGTCAATAAATTTCATAACAACCATAAAAGCTATTTTATTTTCATCAATCCATCAATGGTATACTTTTGTCCTTTTGTCAGTTCAAGATTCAATTGCATTACTTTGTTTTCTCCACCTGTTTAGTACAAGTAAATCGAAGGCTATAATTATAGGGATAGGAAAATTTAGTTCAGAGTCTGTTTCTTAACCTTTTTTATCATTATGTTTAAAGCTTTTGAATGTTCTCCTTGCCTCTGTAGTTCCTAATTACTCTATGAACATATCTATGTTCAAACGACCGATTGAGAGGCCTATCTATTAATCGTTTCCTTATTTGATATTTATCTTTATCATTCTTATTACGTTCTCCCTGTTTCTGTTTTATTTGGGTTGGGCAGAGTGGAATATTATCATATCTCATTGAGATTATGTGCATGTCCCTATGCGTTTCCACTATTTTTGTCCCTTACCTCTCATATATCATAAAGACCAATGTATCTGGATATATATATATATATATATATATATATATATATATATATATATATATATATATATATATATATATATCATTCTAGTTGCGCTCAGCAGGGGTAGAGGGAGTGTTCATACCTTGGGGAGAAGTGATACGTCAAAAGGTACACTCGAAAACCCCAACTGCCGTGTTGTAGTTAGGAATAGGGAAGGCGTCAAAGGGAGGAATCAAAAGGACAGATCCCCATGGATGCGTTGGCACGGTTTACTAGAAGATTTCCATCTGATGATAAATGTAAATGTCAGAGAGAGAGAGAGAGAGAGAGAGAGAGAGAGAGAGAGAGAGAGAGAGAGAGAGAGAAAGAGAGAGAGAGAGAGAGAGAGAGAGAGAGAGAGAGAGAGAGAGAGAGAGATGTAATAATTTTGAACAGGAGTGCATCAAATGTTCTTATAAAGGCGAAAAGGGAAAAGAGAGAAGAGAAGAATACTAATTGCCTGTCCACCAAGATTCCTTCTGAAAACAACCTGAGTGAGATTTCCTTTTACCTTTTTCCTCACAGATGAAAATAGTGGACGTTATATTTACCAGTAACCCCCCCCCCCCCCCTCTCTCTCTCTCTCTCTCTCTCTCTCTCTCTCTCTCTCTCTCTCTCTCTCTCTCTCTCTCTCCAAAACTGATTTTCCCTTTGCATGTTCAATCGTTTCTGGTGATGCTAAACACAACATGCCATCATTTGCTTCCTTCCCTCAATCGACTCCAGGGATTTCATCTGATGAAAACTCTTCTCTCTCTCTCTCTCTCTCTCTCTCTCTCTCTCTCTCTCTCTCTCTCTCTCTCTCTCTCTCTCTCTCTTTCACTGATGACACACGAATAATTAGAGAAATCACTTGTGATGAAGATATGAACTCATTACAAAGAGATCTAAACAAAATATATGAATGGGCGCAGATAAATACGAATCAATAAATTATGGAAACAGAGAAAGAATGGTGTATGCACACAAGGGACCTAATAACGAGACAATCACAAACAAGGAAGCAATTAGAGACCTTGGTGTAATGTTAAACAGGAATATGTTATGCTACGACCAAATAGCAACACTGGTGGCTAAATGTAAAGCAAAAATAGGAATGATATTCAGACACTTTAAAACAAGAAAAGCTGAACACACGATTAGGCTGTACAAAACTTATGTACGGGTAGCTAGGTTGGTAGCGTCGCGGGCTTCCGTCTCAGAGGTCCCGAGTTCGCGTCCCCCGCCTGGACGAGGATACTGTGAGACCTTCTACTGGGGGGTACTCCCCAGGTGGCTCCTGGGGGGGAGGTTAGAGGGGGCTAGTGATAGTTCCTCCTGGCTTATGGGCGCCCGAGCAGAATGATGTAGATCATTTGAGTGGAGACCTAAAACCCGCAACTTTAACTTTTAACTTTTAGTACACTCGAGTACTGCAGTGTGATATGGTACCCACAATACCAAAAGGTTATTGCACAAATAGAAAGTGTACAAAGGTCCTTTACTGCTAGAATAGAAGAAGTTAAGGACCTTGACTACTGGGAAAGAATGCAATTTTTAGAATTATACAGTCTAGAAAGGAGAAGAGAATGCTACATGATAATACAAACATGGAAACAAATCGAAGGAATTACTGAAAACATCATGGAGCTAAAAATATCAGAAAGAGCAAGCCGAGGTAGATTAATAGTGCCCAAAACTATACCTGGAAAACTAAGGAAGGCACACAGGACATTAATACACTACGCACCAGCATCGATAATGCAGCGACTATTTAATGTGCTGCCAGCTCATCTAAGGAACATATCAAAAATGAACGTAGATGTGTTTAGGAATAAGCTCGATAAATACCTAAGATGCATCCCAGACCATCCAAGACTGGAAGATGCAAAATACACCGGAAGATGCATAAGCAACTCTCTGATGGATATACGAGGTGCCTCACACTGAGGGACCTGGGGGAACCCAAGCATAAAATAAGGCAATAAGGTAAGGTAAGTTGAAGCTCTCTCTTAAGGTCTTCCTTTCTTTAATGTTTTCATGAAAATCCAACTGAGCAGATTTTTCTTTGGAATTTAGCTACGAAAGGATGTTGATTCCTAACTCTTTCTTATAGTGACCAAGAGAAGATTCCTGAATAAGTCATTTCTTATTACTGGAAACTCCATTTAAGCAAAGGTTTAATTAGCCCAATCGGGTCATCAGGGGTCGTTTAGATGAACCACTTACAAAATTGTTTCTAATAAACCAAATACTTTATTATTGAGTTCAAACAATTTTAAACCGGCTAAGAGGAGAAGCACCGGACCATCTTACCCGAAAGGTTTCAAGAAATGACTCCAAAGGGGCCAGAAGCCTGTGTTGGGGGGAAGGGTGGTGGTCAATCTAAGTCGGCCCTTTACCCTCAGTAGGAGGAGGGTGTCTGCCTACCTGCCATGACTCCACATCCCAAAACAGCTGATGCTTCTTCTTTCTCAACGAGTAAAAGAATAGACACAGAAATTAATCATCTTCTTGGTCTGCCTTTTGTTGCCCTTCAGGGAGAGTTGAGCACAAATTTCTTTCGGTTATATCAGCCTTTGTTTTTCTTTTGACTTACGTGCTTATGAGAGAGAGAGAGAGAGAGAGAGAGAGAGAGAGAGAGAGAGAGAGAGAGAGAGAGAGAGAGAAGGGAAGACTGATGATTTCATTGATAACTCATATCCAGTTGAGTGTGTTCTTTAATACGTGATAAAAGAGTTAACTATAGATACATGTAAATAAATGAAATCTTACCATTGAAATCCTGAATGGTTTGGAAAACTCTCCATTCAATGGATTTCTCTAAAACACATCTCATTAAAGATGTAAGTTTTAGAATAAGCGATAAATGAAATGTCAGTCTCGGGCAGCAGAAACAAAATTCGCTGCTTACGGCAGAACCGTTCTGTGAGAGAGAGGCGGAAATAAGAAGAAGCTGCTCATTGGGGAGCAAAATCCTCTTGGGGATATCTGAGCATTTAGCTGTACTGAAGTGTGCACAGTACAAGACACCTTCGACATCCCAGAAAATATGGACATCAGCTTTAAACTGTATCAATTAGGTGGGTAAGTAATGGGGGGAAGAAATAGGAAAAATATTGATTGTTGGTGATATTATCAAAATCAGTAATAACAATGATTATAATAATGTAGTTTAAAGTTAATTTACTAAATCAATAATGAATCTAAGATTTTTATCTTTGATTATCACAACATTGACTTCGCAATCCTCCTATATGATTTCATCCAATCCGGAGGGAAATTAGCAGAATTATATTCTCAAGTATTCATTAAGAAATGGAAGACCAGCTAATGAAGGTGTTGCACAAATGGCTCATTATTATTTCAGTGGATCATTTGTGGATGTAATTAGCGAGTCATTTGGAAGTGCAATTATCCCTAATAGACACAAAAGAGTCATCCAGACTATAATGATTATCAGAATAATGAAGATATCTGAATTTCTCACAGAATAAAGAGAGACTCTACCACAAAATTTCACTTGATTTATCAAGAATAAATTTTCTTCTTCCTTTTCTTTCCTACTCTCCTTCTAAATGTGTTCTCCTGGTGTCGTTCGAGACGGTGGAATAGGACTAAAAGATCAAGGGAAGGAACAAACTCTCTTCTTTTTCTAGGGAGTTTTAATCCTTTTATTACTGAATATGAAGAATTTTATCTTAAAAGGTGATTACAGAACAAAGTAAAAAGCAGGTAATCTTTCTTTTATATAATAATGGTAAGAAACATATTATAGTTGCAGCAATGATGCCTGAGTATTTATCTTGGAAAAGCCTAGAAATATGATAATATCCTTCAAGGGAACTAATGTCTATCACTTGATATCCAATGTTGGGCGGAAGGAATTAAAAACCATGAATATATTTGTTAACATTTCCAAATGATAATGGAAAATCAATTGATGTAATCAGCGCTTCATTTAATTTTCATCTGCAAAATTTGAATCATTATTCCACTAATTCTTCCTTTTTTCGTTATAGCCGATATCAGTAATTCTCTCTCTCTCTCTCTCTCTCTCTCTCTCTCTCTCTCTCTCTCTCTCTCTCTCTCTCTCTCTCTAACAGCTGCATCAATATCAAAATGATTAATGATTACAGATTAATGATTTCAGATAATGCAAATGATTGATGATTCATGTATGCCATTCTAAGTGTTCACCATTAAACAGAATTTCTATTATATTTTAATGTAGTAAACATCCACATTGACAAACATTCGAATGTATTTAGTATCTCTGATAAATGCTTGGTGCTCGAGGCACTTTTCCTCCATTTTGGAATACATTCCAAATTCGGCCTGAATATTTCACTTTGTGCTTCATCTTCACTCATAAGGCAAACTATAATTGAGAGCACAATATCTGCTTAGGTATATCAAATCAACTGATCTTTTGACCATTTGGTGAAACCACTTTACTTTTCTATTTGGATATTTGTTTTCATTTGTGTCTTATATTATCTAAATCTTGTTTACGTAACATTTCTTTCAACGTAAAGATAATTGAATAAGCAATACAACTAAATTATCATACTTTGTTATCTACGACTGTGAAATGGTAACAGTGTCCTTGTGACGTGGACAGGGTATATGCTGGGGGAGGGGGGGGGGGGAGGTGGTTGGCAATGATGTCCATATCAATATGGTCGAAACGACGCTGAAGTTGATTAAGTGCCCACATTCACATTAACCTGGTCCCCCCCCCCCCCCACCCCCACCCACCCCCACCCCCAACGTCATATGCACTGACGCTCGCCCATTAGAGAAACGATTGAGATTATTTTGAGTAAAACAAAACTCCTTTGTTTCCCTAATCAGAATAATATTTGTGAATGACAATAGTCATTAGCATAACGAAGTCATTAATATTCGTTAAGATAATGAGGATTACCGGAATGTTTTAACCTTTGAATATTTTATGGGACTCAAACGGTAATTCTTCTTTGATAATTGGTCAAACAGCATGTTTGATTGGTATATTATATGTTGTTTCTCATTTCTTATATCATTTATTGAGAGAGAGAGAGAGAGAGAGAGAGAGAGAGAGAGAGAGAGAGAGAGAGAGATCCATTACTATTTAAAGGATATAATCTCTCATTTACGAAGCATTTCTATGTCTAATTATCATAACGTCAATTACTGCTAGATGCAGAATATATGCATCTGCCAAATACTAAATCCTAGAGGCAGTTCATAAATTGATAATAATTAGAAATGTCACTGAAATTTGTGAACGATGGATTATAATGAAGAATAAGAAATAAAGAATTCACCTTCTTCGTGAGGTATTGAGTGTCACGGCCACTAGACCTTGAGATTAATAAGAGTTATGTTTTTCATCAAACATATTTATGAACAACCGAATCTTCTTCTTCTCCTTCTCTTGTTGGACCAAACCAGCGAATAACTCATTGTTTCTTTATTCGCCTTGAAATTCAATGCATCATTTCAGAGGAAAATTCTCTTTTATAATCATCTCGAAATTGTACTTGTCTGCAAAGACGCAAGTCTGAATTACAAACAAGTAATTTGATGGGTATAGATATCTCTGTGTCTAGATGTGCTAGTTAGAGTAAGGAGGAAATACTCCCTTATTAATATGTTGCCCTGAGGGCATTAAATAAGTCAACTTACTTTGCATCATGTCTTTAGAGATGATGAGGTCACTGGATAGGAGTGACATGTGGGTCAAAATATGTTTTGAAGTGTATTTTCCTTACGGGAAATAGAAGCCTTTCTTCCACTAAGAAGAAAATAAAGATTTCGCCCACCATAACGAAATTCAAGTTTTTTTTTTTTTTTGGAATCGAGATGTTGACGAAAACAAGTCTGGCAATTTTTTTTTCTTTTTTTTTTCTTTTTTTTTTGTAACATCTAGGGTGTCGATTTATGCATTTAACAAGATGCAAAGAAATTTGTTATAGACCCTATATGTGAGAGAGAGAGAGAGAGAGAGAGAGAGAGAGAGAGAGAGAGAGAGAGAGAGAGAGAGAGAGAGAGAGAGAGAGAGAAGAATGATATTCTTTTATTTTTAATCCAAGGTGATAACCAAAAATTTATAAAATATTGCAAGCAATTTCGTAAGCATTTTAAATCTGACGATGATATTTTTATGGTGAAGTAATCGAAATTGAAATGAGCTTATCATCTAATAGAGTAATTAATTATCTTCCTTCACAATATAATCTACTAAGAAAACCTCTGCCATTGTATATATGCTGTATGTAAAGATGATACCTCTTCTCAATATAAAGTATTTTTCTCTTAAATGTCACCGAATTAGAGATTCATTTCCCCATAGATTAGGATTCCATTCGTTAATGTATCACAAAGAGTAGCGATTAATAAAAATGTAATTTATTAACGTTTTTAAAGCTTACTTTACAAGATGGCGTAAAGTAATGAGAAAAATAGGGATATAACATATATGGAAATACGGAAGAAATATTGTAGACTTCTTACTTAGTTTCATTGAATGAAAGAAGAGGTGATGCAAAGAAAAACTAATTATGAGCGTCATCTCTAAATCAAGAAACCTTATTAAACATCGAAACATATTTATATGATTTAGAATTATTTTGGTAAATGAAAAGAAAGGAAGATGAAAAATAAAATGTGATTACCTCGCTTCCCTTTTGATAGTCTGAACATGTCTTGCATTTAGAATGAAATTCATCATTACTTTTTCTGTTCTTGTGTTTTCTTCAATTACTGTTGTCTGGGGATTTCCCTGTTACATTGGCAGTGGTTCTCTCCCCTCTGGCGGGGTCAGAGCCCATTCCTTCTGCTTGAAGGGATGAAGTGGCCTCTTGCTGTGTTGACTCTCAGACCTCATTGGGACACATTGCCTTTTCCATTATACAGGTATTAGTGGTCACCCATCCATGCACTGACCAGAAATTTATCTAAAGCTTTACTATTTCTAACCTTGGACAAGGTGGGCCAGATTGCTGCTTGCACCTGATATTGAGTGCGTGCGTGAGTGCGTGCGTGTTTGTATCCAAGCATATTTTCGTTTCTCTCCAATTGCGTTGATTGATTGATTTGATTAAGACATCTTTTATAAAAGTCCAGTTTTTTATTTTAGATCAAATTTCTCTTTTGTTCCTTTTCTCATTCTTTCTGTCTGACTGTCTGTCTTTCTGTCCCTTCCTCTCTCAAGATCTATATTCTCTCTGGGACTTGAATAAATTGCTCCCTCTCCAAATAAAACGAGACCGCAAACTCTGAATTCTCTCGAAGTTTTAAAATGTTCAAATCTGAGTTTTTTTTTTTTTTTTGTTTTGTTTAAATATCCTAGTTTTATTAGGCGATTTAGCTGTCCAACTCCTTCGTGATCCCTCTTGAAAGCCCGGCTCCAAAAAGCCTCAAGGAATCACTAAGATGACTTCAACCTCAAAATGATCCTTTCTGCATAGGATGTTCTCTTAGATTCCCTTGAGTTAAAGGTTTAAATACGAGGTACTAAAGAAAGTTTTCTTATCAGGAGGTGAAATCTATTTCAACTTTTCTCATTTGCTGTTTGAATATATTTCATGTGGTTGGTTTTATTCAGGGTTGCACAAAAGAATTCTTGTAACTCACCCTATAACAAAAAACTGGACTCTCTCTCTCTCTCTCTCTCTCTCTCTCTCTCTCTCTCTCTCTCTCTCTCTCTCTCTCTCTCTCTCTCTGAGTAATCTATTTGATAAGGTCAGACAACAAAATCCTTTAACGCAAAACATACAGTATAAACACGTTAATCTTATGTTACAAATTGTAGATGCAAATAGAAAATCTAGAACAATATACTTCAATAATACTAAATGAAAACTTGATCTATAACTCTGATATAATTTCTAGTTTGTATTTCATCATAGATAATGTAATTTTAATGTTCCGTTTATTTTAAGGTTAGATTTGAAACCACTTATATCATGCTTGATCAAACCTTTTATAGCTGAATACAGAGAAATGACATTGAGTAAAACCAATGTTACTTTAGGAATATATATCTTCAATTTTACCTCGCACTACGACTGAAAAAAAAAATCTTGATTGCAAAAGGAAAACAACAAATAAGATGAAGAGAAAGAATGAAAATAAGAAGAGGATGCAATATGATGCATTATATTTCTTCGAAGCTTCAAAGGTTGTTTACTTTCTCGTTGCAATTGAAGCCTTACCTACAAAATACTTGACATTATCATTACTCTCTCTCTCTATTATTATTATTATTATTATTATTATTATTATTATTATTATTATTATCATTATTATTATTATTATTATTATTATTATTATTCCGTGAGCCCGGAAATATGATGAAATATGGACGGATCAATCTGTTTGACACTGAAACCATATTCAGTAGGACTCCAAAACGTTCTGCTTCTCCAGACATCGATGGGAAATCAATTAACATGACATAAGGCGCCAACCCTGTGACGTCAGCATAACGTTTAATATAAATCAAGATTTGTTCAAGAACTGTAAAGGGATTTTCGCCAATAACTTTGCTGTCAGCTCTTGAAGAAGGAGATTCACAAAATGTTAAAATTTGGATCAAAGGTCTTTAGCTAACGATCAACAATCATATCCATGCCAAACAGATTTTAAAGTACGTCATAATGGATTTCAGTAGACAAAGTTTCATATTCTCTCTTCAGTTTTGTGTGTTTGATGTTTGCCTTTCTCTCTGATATCAAGTAAAAAGTTTAAAAGAATGATTCGAAAATAAAATATCAAATAAAATAGTAAACATTGGAAGCATCGGTTTTCTCTTTATTTCTTGGCAGAAAATGGGAAATGTATTTAGGTAAAATTGATATGAATACTGGAATCATTCTATCACGACCATCTCTTATTTTTAAGTGTTTATCCATAAAAAAAAAAGTAACAGGTTTTACTATGCGAATAATATTTGTATTCACGGTATTGTTTTCAATCTGTGGATACGTTAAGGATATAATTTTCTTTGAGAAAAAATTATTCATTTGTGATAAGAATCTCATACTTTGATAGTGTCAGAACTTGGGTAGAAATTTTAGTCACCGAGTTAAAAAGTACTTTTAGTATCAATACACTATCATACTTTAGCTTTTCTTTTATTGTATTCGATCATTGTTACAGGTGTAGTATTATAATCACAGATTAAAGGAAGCTTTAGAAAGTAGCTTGTAGATACACACAAGGAAAAAACCTCTCAGTTCAAGTCTTGACCCATTTACTTAAATTTGTGAAAGATGGATCCTTCTGGCTCTCAGATCTTATTAACAGTTCTGAAATTGGGTAAAGACTCAATACTTTAAATCGATTTGCTTATGATTTTGTGACAAAATAAACATTTGCATCCATCCATAAGGTGCTTGCAAATGTGACGTTTTGTCTTCCAACCTTTTCGTTCAGTTTGTCAAGAGATAAAACGGTTTTGCGTTTCCTCAACCATCCAAGGAACGAAGAGACTTTGAATACTGACACAGGCGAATAAAACAAATCCTGACTCCCTCTCTCAATCATGTTTGTGAGGATAACGTGGCACAACAAAATGGTTTTGAGAGAGAGAGAGAGAGAGAGAGAGAGAGAGAGAGAGAGAGAGAGAGAGAGAGAGAGAGATCCGAGGTCTGCAGACTTCTAGTTAAGACTAACTGGTATTATATGATTCGTTACATTCAGAATCCCTTTCCTGACAAACATTACACTAAGAAAAAAGTGACACTTCTTTATATTCTTTAGTAACCAGAATACTCTGCGTTCCTCTTGTGTTTATTTCGAGACACAAGAAACCTCACTCACTTTAGACCTACCTCTGGACATTTAGGACCTGAAGGAAAGGTAGTTATTACACACATCGAGAAAGAGAAATATTGCATCAATAGATCTTTGATCCTTCCATTATATTCTTCTTATTGAGATGATAGAGAAGATAGGAAATCCTGATTAATAATAAACGGAGAAAATAAATAAAAGGATGAATAACTAATGTTTTAAACAAACTTTGGATGAAATTTCCATTAATAATCTGTCTATGAAAGTTTTTCTTAATGATGCAGGACGAAGTCTGAGAAAAGATAATATACAAAATTTCCTTTGAATAACAACGCTGGAAAAATCCTGCGAAATTAAGATGATGTTTCAGGAAGAAGGAAATCCATGATGTTAGAATTTTGCTTCTCAAAAGTAACAGAAAATCGAAAGCAATTAATATGAAAAATATGTTTTGTTCAAAGAAATTATTCATTAGCTACACCTGACTTGGCTTCAAAAGCAATAAATCTTATTAGTTTAGAAAAACAAAAGGCCAAACAAAACATAAGTTTTTAATTTAGATTAGAAATGGCAAATGAATAACATTTTTTCTACACTACTTTTCCTCCATTCTTGTTCTGTTCTCAAATACAAGGACATAGAGGATAGAAATCGAGCTGAAAAGAAAGCTATATAATTATTTTTCCGTTTTCTTTGGACGTCAGTAACAGATAAACTATTAGATTAATAGATTTTCTGTAGAGGAATGTAGATATTTGTGTACGCAAATATGAATAAAACTCTTCTCTTCATCTTTCTGTAGTCACTACGATATGAAATCTCTGATTCTAAAAGATAATTTTATGCAGATTCCTACTGAATAATTCAATGCATCCGGGACGTGGAGTTTCACAGGCGAGATTTGCATAAGAACAGATCATCCGTTATGTATAATGTTATCAATAGCATTGTTCATCGAGGATTGAGAAATATCATTATCTTTCGAATAAAAACTTTCGAATAAATGGCTAGTCGGATCTAGAAGAAATGATAGTATATGATATACTTATTTATGTGTATGTGTTTGTGTAAATAATTGTTTAATGTTGTTGCAAGTCCAAACAAAATGATAGAAAAAAACAGTTTTATTAAGTCAACTTAATGAGGCCGATGGCAGAAATTCTCCTTAATTCTTGCGTTATGCAAAATATTTTATTTTCATACAATAGAGAGAGAGAGAGAGAGAGAGAGAGAGAGAGAGAGAGAGAGAGAGAGAGAGAGAGAGAGAGAGAGAGAGAGATTATTCTTCCGTTTTATATAAGCATGATATGAGGTTTGGCCTTGAGATAGTCAGAGAGGCGAATACAGCGTATCGTATCCTTCCACTTCCTTTTCCTGAAGCTTCTCATTCCCTATCACCGTCAGCCTGACTGGCCCATTTGACGTTTCATTGGAATCCACGTAAGCCAAAGTAATGTACCGATTTCCATTCACAAGTTTTTTCCTCACCCAAAAGAGATTAAAGAACGTATGAGGTCAAAAATTCTTTGAGTGAAACCGAATCCTTATCCTTTCAGAGTAACAGACCAGGTCAGTCGCTTCCCTTATACTATCTCGTCCTTTCCATACAATTTGCTGTCGAAGCTCCTTCTTCAATTCCAAATTCTTCCTATTTGATTCCGAATAGCAACATGGTTCCAATCATAATGGAAAAACCAATAAATGCATTTTTTTTCACATTCTCACCATGCCATTGATACTGAATTTAGATTGCAAATGCAATTCGACAAAAATAGAATATAAGGGGATTTTCTGCAAAACGGAAAACTACAGTTTAAAAGCGCCTTTTTTAGAGGGTTATTTTTTTATATTTCGGAGGCAGCATGAAACTAAACCAATTTCCAAAGATCAACCGAATAATATGAAATATGTGACAGTTAAAAGCCCTTCCATTGTATGGCATTGAGAAAGCAAAGTAATTAATGCTGATATTTATACTATTACATATAGAATTAGACACCATTACAAGAAAATTGTGCCAGATTTCAAAGCAATTCATCTTTGAGGGACATTCAAGTGCAGTCCTTCTCTTGTTTAAGGAAATGATATGGGATATATGCAGTTAAACAACTTTGTTTGGTCAGTGCATGGTAGGGTTACCACCTAGTAGCCATGAGGTTAAAAACCCCATCCAGAAATTCAACATTTAAACACAGGAAACAGACCTTAGGAGTCTCATCTGAGAGGCAATAGAGGAAAAGGTGTGTACTCCCAAAATATAGAAGAAATAATTCTAATTCCACATTTATTAATTCAGTATTTTCCTATTGGAAAGGAAATGGTATAATTGGAATTAAGAATAAGATAGTTGTTACTAATATGAACTATCAAAATTACCATGATGTCATCACATGCATCTTAGAATTTCAACAGATGCAGAGTCTTTTTACTTCTTATCAAAAGATGGCAGCACATGTATGTCCCTCGATATATTCCATGTGAATTATTCTATCCAAATGAAAAGAGAGAGAGATTGGAGCGTATGTAGAAATATACGTGGTAAGCATTTAATATATTCAAGTCTAATCAAGTAGGCCATTTTTTTTTTAAATCCAAGATACCTCATGGAAGATTCCAGAACACAAGAATTCAAGAGCTCTACACATTGTTTATTTCAATGGCCAATAGATGGCCTCAGTAGTAGAGCATTAAATTGCTAATTACCCCCATCATCCCCTCATTATAATTTTCATTTCTTTCTTTCTGTTGCAATTTTGGGCAAAGATTTTCTATCAAACAAACGCCTTTGAACTTATGGTTCCTTTTTGTCTGAGCGCAACTTAATTCTCCTTAAGGAATGGCAAAATTCTCAATAAATGTCGGATACATTTCGTCAACAAACAATTGTTAGTTCAATTACATTTGGGAGCAAAGGGGGGTGGGGTGGGGGGGGGACGGGTTCCTAGATAGATGCCAAAATATGTGAGACAATTAAGTGATTAAGTTATTTGTTTTACTTTTCTGTTAGATTTCTATGAAAATAGAAGATGGATGATATAGCTCATAGTACAACATGAGTTGTTAGTGAGACTGGGTAGAAAAACCAGAGCGTAACATTACGAAAGGCATAACACAGTCCCTGCCGCATCCCATAAATCGTAATGAGTTTCACTTTACCGCCAATAGATGGTGTCAGAGACACCCTATCCCAACTAATGAGGTAAATTATTCGACCAGTGTATCAAAAGAGAGTGGTAGGAAGGTAGAGGCTAGAGAATTGGTCATTGGTAAACTGTACAATGATCATTTCCTTATTATACCTGGATATTTTTATCAGAAAATTGATTGAGTTTTCCATATGTTATCAGAAGCAACCTGAGGTTACTTATAAAAGTGGTTAATGTTTCCTTTCTTGATTAGAACACATTGATAATAAGGTATAACTCTGTACAACTGACCCAGATAACAATCATCAGCATAGTTAAGGCTGGTGGGACGATCTTGGGACAGCGCTGCCAAACTCAATTTCCTTGGGTGGAGAACAGCATTATTCATTACAGATTTAAGCCATTTAATGAGTACTAGTAATATGCTAAAATATTGTTGAGTATGATATAATTCGATGATCTTATCATCAGCGAAATCTGTGTCTTCTTCGCCAACGTCTGACTGTGTTGTGTCATCTACCCTGTTGCGAATTTGTGTTTGTTGATAAGGGCGTTCCAGAGAGGATTTCTTGCAGAAAATGAACCTTATCTTCATTTCTTTTGTAAAAATTTTCGTGTCAGTAAGGCTGTTCCTTGGTTCAGTAGAGGTTATATGAAACACTGAAGGAAATTTTGCGAGTAATATTTTTTTTTTTTCCAGCAAAAATTGCATTATTCATCTCCAAGTACCAGAATTAATTCTTGGTTTATAGTAGTAATATAAGTATTGACGTTATCGCTACTATTATAATACGAGTTTCGAGTTTACAGACTTTTGTACTTCACCAACAATTTTTTTTCTTTGGTGCCTGAGACAAATGGAAAAATCCTTTCACATGGATTTTGTCTTTCTACAGAAAAGCTTTTTAGGTTTGAACAGGGAAAAAGGAAAAAACTAAACCAACAAATAAGGGAAATGTAAAATCAGACTTTTGACGAATGAAACAAAACCTCGACATCCGAGATAAAACCATAGAAAAAGTGGGTTGCACACAACACTCCAATGGAGATTTTCTCTTCTTCCTAAGGGTCAGATTTCAAACATTAAAATACAGCGGAGAGATTTGGTGAAAATACTGCTGGAAATATATATTTATTTGCACCTTCATTGGGGTGTGTGGAATAGTTTCCCGAAATACTTGCTATTAAGAACCTGAAAAGACTATAATCCAATATCATTTCCTTTTTATTAATAATTGTACTTTTTGCCATTTTCCCTTTTCGATGAAACATGTAGCGTCAGCGATCATAAAGAAAACTGCTGACTCTTGATCAATTTGCATCATCTGCTGCTGCTTGGAGATTTGATGTCCATGACTCTCTGATTCAAAGAATATGCGAGTGTATACATACACACACACACACACACACACACACATATATATATATATATATATATATATATATATATATATATATTATATATATATATATATATATATATATATATATATATATATATATATATATATATATATAATACATATATATATATATATATATATATATATATATATATATATATATATATATATATATATATATATATATATATATATATATATTTGTGTGTGTGTGTGTGAGTGTGTGTTTGTATGTGAGTGATTTTCATGAACTAAATATTGTTTACCACATAGAAAACAAAGATAAAATTCCATTTCATATAAACAAGAAAAATATTCGAATACTCAATCTAGGAGTGATGAATGTGTTGCAACTCTAAAAGGTAATATCGACCTCATCTGATTCTCATTTGTATGTTTGTTCTTTCACATATGAATAAACCTAAGCAAATTATTCTATTGATTCACCAGGAATAAAGAAAGCATTTGAAGCTGATGTGATATTATCAATGCTGCGTGACTCCAACATAAGAAAACGAGATATTAAAAAAATTGGTCTTAATAATCCTTACGGAATTATATGATGAAATGGTTCATCGAAACAGCTTGGCATTTGATTCACATTTTATTTAGATGTATTTTGTTGGTTGAATGATGTCAGAAAGAAGCTTAGTGCCACTTCATTATAATAGAGTAATGTGCTTCATTCGGTCGTTTCTTGAAGTTCTGTCTGCTTCGAAGTGAAGGTAAATTCCCGAATAAATTGACCTCATTTGTTATGCAAATGTTAACGTAACTTGATTCAAAGCTTATCAACCTGATGTATTCACAGGGATAAGAAAAGTAAGTGCTGTATCGAATAATTTTTTTTTTTATGTTCATTAATTCTGGGAGTCATGTTAATATATTCCAGCCTCTCTATAGGTAACTGGATTATTACAAATATCACATGAACTCTCTCTCTCTCTCTCTCTCTCTCTCTCTCTCTCTCTCTCTCTCTCTCTCTCTCTCTCTCTCTCATTAATCCCTTCGTTTTGTTGTAATCTCAAACCAAGTAATCCTTCGATGTCCATCCCTCTAATGTTACTTCGATTCCTCTATAATCAATACTCTTATAATAATATCTCCAGTCTACTTAATAGCAAATCTATGATGCAAGAAATATTTTGATTAATGCTAAAGTAACTATCTTCTCCTATCCTTTCCCCTTTTATCATACTTTATCCATTATTTCCCATATATCCCCTGATAAGCTTTTCATAAGCTTATTTCCTTCAACTGTTTCGTTCCTCTGTTTGGTGTTTGTTAAAGGAATCACTGGTGTCTTTTGACTAATGAGTTTACTGAATAATCCAAAGAGAAAAAGCTGATAAGACAAGCATCCTAGTGCCTTTCACGTGCCCAGTCCTGAATAAAACAAGAATAGTGAGACGGAAAGGAGGAAGCTGAAGACTCTCCTTCCGCCTTCCACGCAAGGAATGGGGAAACAGAAGCGTTAAAAGAATCCCGAGTCAGTAGAAGAAGAGGGGCAGTTTTAGTCTACCTGTGTCTATATCATGGTCTTAGGTGGGCTCTAAATGACTCTCTAATTTCCATGAGTTGAGTCTTAAAATATATTCTGATTAGAAAGCTATTTTAAGTTGCAAGAGCTCATTTTCTGCTTACATTCACCAAAAAATTTGAAGAAACAAAATGAAGTTATGAATCGAGAAAGTTTTATTTTTCATTATTTTTTCTCGCATAACAAGTGAATCTGTGAATCAACAAATCATTCATTTTCAAAAAAGAAAAAGAAAAACATGTAAATGAAAATAGTGTCTTCGTACAGTATAATCTCATGATATAAAAATAAATATTATCAACCGAAATTAACGTTCTCTCTCTCTCTCTCTCTCTCTCTCTCTCTCTCTCCTCTCTCTCTCTCTCTCCCTCTCTCTCTCTCAGGCAGAGAGCATGACACTTTCATGAATAACGTAAAATTTCTTAGCCTTGAACTTAAAGTGATGATTTATGCACGAGACTCTCCTCAGAGGAAAGATTCGTCCATAAATTATGACTTTAATCACCTCAAGACTTTTGACTGTTGCTTCAACCTTCCTTTTGCACACCATTACCTATTAGGAATATAAACGCGCGCGCACACACACACACACACACACACACACACACACACACACACACACATATATATATATATATATATATATATATATATATATATATATATATATATATATATATATATATATATTGTTACGAACCGACTTAATAGTTCATCAGGTTCTTTAAGTTGTAAGGCATTCTGGACTGGAAAAAACTGGCAGAGATAGAGCCAAGCAAGGGAGGGAGGAATAAAGCAAAATAAAGTAACCTTAAAACTAATTTATTACAATGAAATATTTACACTTTTATACAAATGAGTCAGCAAGTCATTCAAACAATTAACATTAAAACAAAGTTAAATCATTCAAAATATGAAAATAATAAAAATCATGAGAGCAGTAAAATATTACATTACTTAAATGCGTGACTTCTAAACAATTCCGAGAATTAGGCAAAACAAGGCATCATTAGGTCAACCTTCAAAAGGTCCCACTCCACCTAAGGAGATTACAGCTTACAACACAGCAACAACAGACAAACCTATACACAAGGTCATCAATACAGCTCCACGCTGCCCATGAGGTTAACCCTCCACACAGTGTTGCTCCCCAGCTGACAAAAATACACTAATGATGCCCAGTGGAGCCACACTCCACATGATGTCGTCCTACATACGATGAAAACACACTAATTCCGGCCAAAGCTGCTGCCCAATGAGATCACACTCGACATGTCGTCCTCTCGACGACGAAAACACACTAATGCTGCGGCTCAGTGATGTCATACTTTACATGTCGTCCTCTCGACGGTGGAAACACGCCAATGCTGGCCAAAGGGTGCCGACCTCCAACTCGAAGATCGTACTCCGTCCGACGGCTTCAAACCAAATAACCAGGTATCCAGTACCTGACGCTGCTACGAACTGGTCCACAGGTAAGCATACCTGACTGCCTCTGACTGAGTGACTGACTGACTGCTATCGGACATCTTCCGACACACGTCAACTCACTTGACCTTCAAGAAAAAGAACAACAGGTTAATGATGATTAATAAACAAGCAATACTAAAAAACAAGCGGAATACACTTGTTCCAACAAAGCCACTTAACCTAACATATATATATATATATATATATATATATATATATATATATATATATATATATATATATATATATATATATATATATATATATACATATATATGATAAGTTCTGATAATTAAATGTTATTATCACTTAAATGGTGACAGAAACTTAATTAATGATGACAAAATGTATGGAGATTCATTTCAAATATTATATTATGCCTAAGCAATTATCAATTGAATAATAGTTTTGAGAGAGAGAGAGAGAGAGAGAGAGGAGGAGGAGAGAGAGAGAGAGAGAGAGAGGCAACGAGATCTAACCTCTATATATAATATAAAAAAGTTAGATAAATAGATCCCGAATTAGATATAGAAAAAAAACAATAAAGACAAAATCGTCTTTGGTAAATACCGAAACTTTCTTTCTATCCATTGTTACTCTCTCTCTCTCTCTCTCTCTCTCTCTCTCTCTCTCTCTCTCTCTCTCTCTCTCTCTCTCTCTCTCTCTCTCTCTCTCTGTTGAACCCTGAGCCAGTTTTAAAGAGTCCTTCTTGTGTGAAATATCTCTAACTTAATTTGTGTCCAATGAAGAACGAAAGGGTTCAGTCATTACTTTTATTCTTTCTTGTCAGTGCTATCTATATCTATGAAAATATTCTATAGAAAATTTATAAATATCATGTGTAACCAGAGATAATAACGATTACTATCAGAATGGAGAGTGTAGCAACTTGTATGTAGTAATTCCCTGGATATTACATTAAATGTAATACATAAAGATCATTTAAACATTAGTTAACAAGGTCCCATTTTGAATCTAAATGTAATTTCGAAAATGATATTTAAACTAAGCCTCATTTATAATACGGAAAAGTATATGCAAATATTATTATAAGCAAGGATTTTCTTTTTTATTTCAAAATATCTTAGTTTATAAGGAAATTGTGTAGTTTAAACATCCATTGTGTAAAGCTGTTTAGTCTGATCTGTCAAACGAATTTCCATTGCATATCAACGTTATGGTTTATAATCAGTAGAAAAAATAATAATCTTGTAAACAAAGCCTTCTTTTTAGGCCGATCTCGCAAGCACATTGAACAAGCAACTTTCCGCTTACTTGATTCTCTGTTATTTCAACTGCTCTCTCTCTCTCTCTCTCTCTCTCTCTCTCTCTCTCTCTCTCTCTCTCTCTCTCTCTTGTGCTCAACCGAAATACCGAATGTTTAATGAAATTCCAATTGGTTAAATTTAGGAAGCATAGACACAGATAAAATGTAATATAAAAGAGCTGACAAATAAATATTTCGAACCCTTTGTCTCTCCATCGCTTACTCAACGAAAATAAAAGCGAAACACTTTCCAATCTCTATTGCAAAACAATGAACGATGTTGACAAACGTCTTTAAAAAGAAAGGAAACATTTTGATAGCAGATAACACCAGAGTTATTGATCTTCAAATCATAACATCTTTAGTTCCAATAACACCACAGACATGGAAGAAGAACCTGACTTTTGAGATTAAAGCAAGAATCATCATTGAATGAAATCTTAGTCATTCACTCAACACCTTTGGTTAGGGTCGAGATGTTTCATGTCTTTCACTTACTGGGCTACTCTTTTTAGCACTTGTTACTATGTAATAATAATAATAATAATAATAATAATAATAATAATAATAATAATAATAATAATAATAATAATAATAATAATAATAATAACAGATGAAATTAGAATCAAATATAGAATTTCGAATCCACTAGACTTCACAAAATGTCTCGTGCTATTTTCGCCATGAGTCATAAAACTGTAAAGAGAAGAATCTCTTGACTTCAAAGGCAGATCTTGCATGAGGAAAAGCAAGAAAGAAAGCTAGATAGAAAAAAAGAAAGAAAGACTCCCTGAGAGGAAAGTGTGTAAAGACCCTTGAAGTTGATCGACAAATATTGAGAGAATCGAAGAAATAGAAAGTGAGGAAATACGCTTCTTTTCCTTCGATTTTTTTTTTACATGAAATAAAATAAGAGTACTTACTTCTACGCTTGATATCTTTGTAAAGGAAGGAAATTCTTCGGAATAGAGAAATTTAAAGGCTTAGCCTTTATTCCATTGCGATATATCGTAACTTAGCATTCTGCATAAATAAATATGTTGAAGAAAGGAGACGAACCAACCGAGTTTGATTTCGCAATTCGCAGTTACGAACAAAAAAATGGTTCCCTTCAATGGCTGACGCTTCAGGGAATTGAAAGAGTGGGAAAATTCTATTTTGTCTGAGGGAAAAATGGGGAAGGGAAAAGGAAAGGGAAAGAAGGTGGAAGGAGTTGGTACATAATCCTTTACCGTTTGTGCTTATTGAATAAAATATAAAAGACATGCAAAATGAAATGTTATAACACGGATAATATAGTGAGTGAGTAGCATTAGTAAATAGTACTGTATACTAAATATGTTTTGAACATTTTCTTTTTAGATAAAATAAACTTTTGTTTCCCAAGTGAGAATTCACAAAGATTAGTTCTGAAGAATGTTGTTGCAACACATTACAAAACTATTATTGTTTACTGGATCAAAAGTCTTTTATCAGGGAAGGTCAATTTCGTGGTATACAAAGCATCCAATTGACTACTAATGAAGAAACACCATAAAAACATAATCTATTCATAAAAAGGATATTAATAATAATAATAATAATAACAATAATAATAATAATGATAATAACTATACTCAACTTTTTTTAATAAGGCGCATTTGAACTGACTCGTAGCGGTGCCTTTTTAGCTCGGGAAAATTTCCTCCTATCTGATTGGTTAGAATTATCTTGTCCAACCAATCAGCGATCAGGAAACTTTTCCGAGCTAGAAGGGCACCCCTGCGAGTCGTTGCAAGTCTGCCTCACAAAAAAGAATTG
The DNA here is from genome assembly GCF_036898095.1 of Palaemon carinicauda. Classification (NCBI taxonomy): domain Eukaryota; kingdom Metazoa; phylum Arthropoda; class Malacostraca; order Decapoda; family Palaemonidae; genus Palaemon; species Palaemon carinicauda. Next base: position 8,680,219 of record NC_090749.1, read on the forward strand.
ACTATAGATATTTGCAACTCAGGACGGATATTCTTTATGAGATTGGCATTGTCCCTCGTTGATGTCGCTCACTATCACGCAGTTCAATGTAATATTGCTACATTTAACAGTATACTTAAGAAGGCTACATGATAGCTGTGTCTTTTCAATTGTAGATATTACCATGCAATTTGGTAGGAACAGAGAAACTATGTTTCAGAACAAAGTAAATGAAAAGGTTGGAAGCCAATGACACATTTTTGAGCAGCTTATGGATGAAAATCTTTATTTTGTCACAAGATCAAAACCAAATTGTGTGAAGTGTTGTTGTCCCGGAATGAATCAGAAGAAGAAACGAGGTCAAAGTAACATCGTATTAAAATGAAAGATATTTTTTATAATCACCTGAGGCCAAATTGATCTCATTAGAATTAGCGAGGGGATGGAGTAAAAAGACTGAAACTCAGCTGTTTTGCTGCGGTCAAATTAGGATATTCTATTAACTACATTTTTCTAAATATTTAGGACACATTTATATGACATTCATATTTTTTTTTTTTTTCAAATACAACACTAAATATTTTCGTAAAATTGTGACCAGTTACCTTGTCACTGCTACTTTGGTAATTTTACATAGCCTTAGCATAAATGTTTATTATAATAATAATATTACTACTACTATTAGTATAAATAGGAATAATGAAGATAATGTAAATCTAGAGCAAGGTTATCCAAGATAAGGTTAAGTTTCTGCCACCATTACTCACGAGAAAGTATTTGGGATGTCTTTAAGGTTTCATAGTTCTCCTTCACAACATGATCTTCACGGTATAATCTATTTCCGAGGTCATCTAATAGTCTGTCATTTCTAATATTCGAATGCCAGAGGAATGGAGAGGAAGCCTAATCAACCCCATCTATAAGGGGAAGGGAGCCATCCATGAATGTGGCAACTACAGAGGCATGAAGTTTATAAGCCATACTATGAAGATATGTGAGAAGATCATTAAGAAGAGACTCAGAGATGAAACAACAATTGGTGAAGAACAATTTGGAGTAATGCCTGGAAGAGGGACTGTATATGCAATATTTGCTTTAAGGCAGAGGATAGAAAAATATCGGGAGAAAGAGAAAGGATTACATATGGTCTTTATTGACCTGGAGAGGGCATACGATCGAGTACCACGTCAGGAGCTGTGGAGATGTATGAGAGAAAAGGGAGTCCCTGAGAAATACATAAGAATCACCCAAGATATGTATGAGAGGGCAGAAGCAAATGCTAAGAGCAGTTTAGGCCTAACAGAAAGTTTTCCAGTAAATGTGGGACTACATCTGGACTACATTTGATCTGGTCATGGATAGAGTAACACAAGGTACTAGAGATCAGTCTCCTTGGTGCATGCTTTTTGCTGATGATGTTATACTGTGTAGCACTAGGTGAGAGGTAGTAGAAGAGAAAGTGGAGGAGTCTAGAAGAGAAGTGGAAAATAGAGGATTGAAGAACAGCAGAAAAAAAGACAGAGTATTTGAGATTGAAAAAATGGGGGAGTTAGTTAAAAAGAGAGAGATTATAAAGAGTTGAAAATTTCAGGTATTTAGGATCAACAGTTGCAGAGGATGGTGATCTGGGTGCAGAAATAAACCTCAGAATACAAGCAGGATGGAAGAATTGGAAAAAAAGTGTGTGGAGTACTATGCGACAGGAAAATAGGTGTTAAGTTGAAAGGTAAAGTACAGAAGACAGTTGTGAGACCGGCAATGATGTATGGAGTGGAGACGTGGGCAATGAAGAAGACAGAAGAGAAGCTGGATGTGGTAGAGATGATAATGTTGAGATGGATATGTGGGGTGACAAGAAGAGATAAGATACGGAATGAGGTAATTAGGGGTACCACAGGAGTTAGAAAACTATCAGATAAGATCCAAGAAAGTAGACTGAGGTGGTATGGGCATGTCATGAGAAGATATGAACAGTATATTGGGAGGAGAGTGATGAAAATGGAGATAAAGGGAATGAGAAGGAGAGGGAGACCAAAGCGAAGGTGGATGGACTGTATCAAGGATGACCTTCGATCAAAGGGATTAACCGGTGGTGTGTGTGGGACAGAGGTAGATGGAGAAAGCTGACTAGAAACATCAACCCCACATAAAGGTGGGAAAGAATGCAGACAAAGAAGAAGTAAATCTAGAGCAATCAAGAAGACAAAAACAAAAGCAGAACTATAATCCACGTAGTTCTGTAAACAAACACTGCATCCGAATATCAGAAATGATGGACTCTTGAATGAGCTCTGAAATAGATTATACCGTGGTGTTGTGAAGGACAGTTATGAAACCTATATGAACATCTAAAATACTTTCTCGCGAGTAATGGTGGCAGAAACTTATCCTTTCCCTGGATAACCTCTTCTTCCATTGCATGATGAGACAATACAATTTATTCCTTCCATTTACACTAACTTGGAAAGTTTATACCACGCAACGGGGAGAAAGATTTACTCGAAATAAATACATGGGGTAATAAGAGCGTCTGACACAGAGAGAGAGAGAGAGAGAGAGAGAGAGAGAGAGAGGAGAGAGAGAGAGAGAGAGAGAGAGAGATGGATAAGGTAGGAAAGGCAGAGAGAGAAAGAGAGATGGAGAGAGAGATATATGAGGTAGGAAAGGCAGAGAGAGAGAGAGAGAGAGAGAGAGAGGAGAGAGAGAGAGAAGAGAGAGAGAGAGAGAGAGATGATGTGACTGTCACATTCCTTCTTTACAGGTTTTAATATGGAGTCTTAAAAGCCAAATGTCTTCTTTATATATAACTAATAATAGAATGTAAAGCTAAAGTTCTCAAATATTAATTTCTTAATTATTATTGGACTTACGTGTAGAAAATAATTGTTAAAAAGTTGTCGCACTACTCCTAAGAAGCACTGGTAGCATGGTGGAAAGGATTCTCACAATTGTCGAAGAGCAATCATTGAAATCAATTTGCTTTGGATGGATGGTAACAAAGGTTCTAGGAAGATTGACAGTTGATAGATATTATTAGAGGAAGATTTTATTAACTGAATGGCTTACACTTAAATGACATGGTTTATCGATCAAAATTTTGTTAATGACATTAAAAGCCATATAAATTTAGTCGTTATAGGAAAGGCTAGCCTGGGAAAATACTCAAAGTTTGTGGCACCTATTATACTCTGTGAATATTTAATGGAAAAGGCTCATAAGGAAAAGAATCATACTAGGCATGGATAGAGGAAGATAACAACACCTTGTTCACGTTTAATAAAACAGAAGCGAACACTAACATTACAGGTAAAGAAATAAAAGAATAGAAAAAACGAAATATTTTGGCATAGAAAGAATACCATTGCCGAAGGTGTCTGTCACATTGAGAACATTAACGGTGAAATGGGAAAGTCTTAAAGCTAACAGTAAAAGGAAGCAAGAGGTCCACAAGGAAGTCATTTACTCGGTCCTGCCACTGTAATATGTATTAGGGGATTGAGTAGAGAGAGAGAGAGAGATGAGAGAGAGAGAGAGAGAGAGAGATGAGAGAGAGAGAGAGAGAGAGAGAGAGAGAGAGAGAGAGAGAGTTAATATCATGTTTTCATTTGCTCTACTCAAAAATGATGATTTGCAAATATACTTTAGACAGATGACAAAAACACTGTCATCATGGGTCTCTTTTCTTGAGATATCCTAAAATATCTCCTCTACCTTGGTAAGATGATTATAAAGATAAGTGAATGCCCAAAAGCTTTCTTGCCAAGGACTGGATGCAGTGGTCAACTAAGGTGCATTATAAGGGATAACTATTTCTGCATCATCCCTGGCGGTAGGGATGCGCCATTACTTGGGTCAAGGAGATAGATCATAATATTATGGAGATGAAGTTAAACTTCTAATTCAGTGGCCTACCCTTGGGAAGTTGAACTCCTAATTCAGTGGCCTACCCTTGGGAAGTAAAACTTCTAATTCAGTGGCCTACCCTTGGGAAGTTGAACTCCTAATTCAGTGGCCTACCCTTGGGAAGTTGAACTCCTAATTCAGTGGCCTACCCTTGGGAAGTTAAACTTCTAATTCAGTGGCCTACCCTTTGGAAGTTGAACTCCTAATTCAGTGGCCTACCCTTGGGAAGTTGAACTCCTAATTCAGTGGCCTACCCTTGGGAAGTTAAACTTCTAATTCAGTGGCCTACCCTTGGGAAGTTGAACTCCTAATTCAGTGGGCCTACCCTTGGGAAGTTAAACTTCTAATTCAGTGGCCTACCCTTGGGAAGTTAAAACTTCTAATTCAGTGGCCTACCCTTGGGAAGTTGAACTCCTAATTCAGTGGCCTACCCTTGGGAAGTTGAACTAATTCAGTGGCCTACCCTTAGACTCTGCTGAGAGAGAGAGAGAGAGAGAGGAGAGAGTGAGAGAGAGAGAGAGGAGAGAGAGAGAGAGAGAGAGAGAGAGAGAGAGAGAGAGAGACTGATAATCAACTCGTGAAAAGAAAGATATGATCTGCGAAGAGTAGAAAATAAGGATTTTTATCGAAGAAATAATACCTGAGTCAAAAACTGTAGGTACAGTATATACTTTAACATTTAGTATCATCTGCTCATCTAAGGCTGGTGCTTGTGTGAACGTCATCTTTTTTATACATATATATTTTACTCGATTGCAAGTATAATATTGTGTTTCATTGGTCTGAATGCTTCTATAACACAAATACAAAAGGAAAAAAAACACATTCAACTGTTCTGTTGCCAATTCCTTCGACCTAAACCAATGATACCCTTACTTGCCTATTAAGGAATTTTTTTGCTGCCATTCCAGTAGATCTGTAGCCCGAATAAAAATGCTAGATTTTCTCTGCAGCCAATTCTTAAAGTTTAACATCCCTGAAGCTGACTGAGAATAAGGAAATGTTTTAACAAGAATGATGATCAGAAACAGAGTGCGAATTGAATTCGTGGTCTAATGTTAGGTCGGAACCTTTTCTGCGGATTTCATTTTTTTTTTATCTTTTATTATGAAAATATACATTCACAGTCTTACAATTTATAACATTTCCTGCGTATTGGGTCCAGAGATCCAAGTCGTGTCTACTTTTCTAAGGGTTTCGAATCCCAAGCCCCTAATTATCCAATAATTCTCTTTTCTTATTATGATAATAGTAAGGATATTAATAATAATATAATGTAAAAGTTGAAGATACATATTTTCAAGCTTATATTATATTACAAATAAAAGTACCTTGATGATATCACCCCCCTTGACCTTTCTTTTATCCTTATCTTGAGTAACATTCGTTCATGAATCGATTAGAAAAGTGTAAATTATACTTTTCTGCTTCTGGAAAAGGGTGTTGTTGAAGAAGACAATTTTGGTCGATTATCAAAATCATGGGCTCGTTGAGTTGCAATTATGCAAGATGAGAGTTTTATGTTTTCGAGTCTAATGACTTTGTCATCAGAAATAAGAATTTTTCCGAAAAAGTAAGTTTTCTCTAAATTTCATCAAGTTTCATAACCCAGACTAGGCGCAGATGTTTTTGATAATTTCCTTTTTTGAGTATCTGAATTTTATTAGTACATGTGTATGAGCTTTTTTTGAGCTCCGACATTACATGGGAAAATTTCTTTATTTATGATAAAAAAAATTCTTTTCGGTTTAGTCTTCAGAGCAAAAGTTTTGGAAAGTAGATGTAGGTCCTGACATTGACATTATTAATGACAACACAAATAAAGTGATTGTGATTTTTATTATTCATTTAAGATTATTTTTCATATAAGTTATTATAATATCTACTTTCCACTATAATTCACAATTGTAATAATTGAATTATCCCTGTATTTATTTCTTAATTTATATACTTGCTGTATTTTCATCTCACAATGAGTTATTCGCCATAACTTTACCTTAATAAAAGAATTGCATACATGTTTTATTAGACAGGTAATGAATGCTATTAACGTGCGGGAGGAGCATAATAGAATATTGATAAAGAGGGAAGAAGAATTAGAGAGAAAGATAACAGAGAAAATAAATCTACTTGAAAACTCTTCCAAAGTTTCCTCGTGAACAGAACATATTCCGAAGATCCCACCACAAAGTCAACTGGCATCATCAGAATCGATGATAACCTCCCAACCCAGACAAAACCTCCTCTGACCAAAGTCAAGGTCACAAGTCATGTGACTGACAACTCTGGAAGTCCTCATCTGACCTTCGTCGACACCCACAAACAGGTCTTGGCCACCATCCACACAATGCCTCATCCAATACATTGAAGAAGAACTACCTTCAATATTGGCAACGTTGCTCTAAAATCAACTATTGATCGATCTGCCAATATTGCAACAGGTGTCACAGGGAGAGTTTGTCGATAAAGGGCCGAGGGGAAGATGGAGACCCAATTGATGGGTATATGCATATCCGATATGCCATCTGTCTCTCGGCCATTTACGGAATTTAATTCTTTGGAATTAGTGGGATCAATTTATTCACTTTCTGTCTTTAACCAATTCCGGGTCAAAATACCCAAAAGAGAAAAACATAGATAATTTTCTATTCTCTATAGATCTGAATATTGTTTCCTTAAGTGATATAATGATACCATAAGATAGGCAATGCTGTGTACAGTAAAGGTAAATTAAACCAAAGATTATTATTAGCACTAATGGATTCATTTATATCTAATATGTACAAACTTTCATACAGGATAAACGAGGAATGAAGAACACAGAAAAACGACAAATGGGAAGTGATCAGCATCGAGCAAAGAGGACTTATATAAAACCCTAATTCTTACTCTCACATCTTAATCATTAACAACGGTCTCACGTTCATCCCTCCCTTCTACGCATTGTCTAAAAGAAAACGGAAGTACATTTCTATATTAACAAAAGATAATGGAAAAGACGACTAGAACGAAGAATACTCTCAAAGAATTTCGGTGTGTGTTCTTTGTTTTAGCATAAAGCGAAAAGATTCCTTTATAAGAAAAGAGAGGACATTATATATATAAGAGCATATGTATATATACACATATATATGCACATAATTTATAATACATGCATCCCTAAAGCCCGTCTGAAAATAATAGTCTTGTTGGGTTAGGAATAGATTGTAACTCCTCTCTCTCTCTCTCTCTCTCTCTCCTCCTCTCTCTCTCTCTCCCTCTCTCTCTCTCTCTCTCCTCTCTCTCTCTCTCTCTCTCTCAATGTGGGCAATTTCTTTACATACAAAATAGAAAATACTTGGAATAGACTTCCACCGGATGTAGTAAACAGTAACACGGTAAATGAGTTGAAAACTAAGTTAGACAAGATCATATGAGGTATCTAAAGGCTTAAACTAAATCGCTCTACCAAAGACTAAATGGAGTCTCCATGGATGGACCAAAAAGTCTTTGAGACATCCAAAATCCTTGTAACTTCTTGCAACTGTCTCTGGTACAAGTAAGGCATCGTGAAAGAAGTAGTAGATAGTACATTAATACGTTCCGAATATTGTTCTCCCGGTTTTCGTTACAGAATATCTTCACAATTAACCACTGCCTCATTACTTTATAGAAAGGAAAATCATTAATTTAGGAATGGGAATATAACCTAATGTAACATTTCAGGTCACTCGCATTCCAAACAGGGCCGTTGAGCACACATTCAATTCCCTGTCGACGCTCCGATTCCAATTCACGATTCTTTCCATCTATTCCCAACCATCATCGTTGTTTCCGTCATAATAGAAACTCCAAAAACAATTCCTTTCCCACAATGTCAGCATTCCATAGATACATATCGGCTGTACAATCATAGATACAGTCATTCACAACAATTAAAGGTGGGGTTATCTGCATAGCGGGAAAGCTAAAGCCCAGAATCTTTTTATACAATTATCTTTTTTATTTATTTTTCTTTTTTTTGAGACAGCATAATAATAGTACTTAGAGGCTCAGAGATGAGGTTGATAACTAGAAAGGTGACGAATCATTTGAAAGGCAAGTAAGTTTACGGCATTGCATCATGAATATGCAAAGTTGATGAGGGTCGGTGTTTCCTTTCTTGCGGGAGAGAATCTGAACCATTTGAGAACACGACAACCTCTCCCATCCTTATTCAGGAGAGAAGGTTAGGAAGGATTGTTACATGGAATCTGGGCCACAAGTCCTGGGTACTGGGGGTCGGGAGGCCATTCATCGCAATAGTGTAACTGGGTCTTGCTTCAGAACTAAATCTATTAAGGGAAATTCATGACATAGTAAAGATAGTTGCAAATATTTAGTCTTTTTTGCCTTCAAAGTTCACAGAGGTTTTATTCTCAGAACTTTGGATGTTGGGATCCAGTTAGGCGCAATCATGATGTTGACAGAATATTCCGACATTCAAAAGGAATGTCGGAATGGTTTAGTCATAATTTTTGGGGGGTAAATATGAGCGAGTGATTAAAGATATTCTTCATAAAAGTTGATGCGTATATCAACAACAACAGCGGAAATAACATGAATTAATAAATAGAGGAAAGAACAGAACAATGATAATCAGGACAATGAATCAGAAGAGTAAGAAACGTTTAATATAACTATAAAAAAGGACCACTTAGATGGTGTGCCTCTATCTATTAACCTTGATT
>NC_090749.1:8696309-8736309 GCF_036898095.1 Palaemon carinicauda
CTCTTTTTCTATCTCTTATTGTTATTCCTATCGTTATTCTTTCAATAGCTCTTTCAGTTATAACTCGCTTATGTTATAAGGCTTTAGTAAGGGCTTCAAGTTTCTGATGCATAAGTTAAAACTGGTAGCACCATTTGGTTAAATACTTTCCTTTTAAGAGAAGGATGCATTTAACATTTCATAATTTAATTTTGTTTATCAAATGCTCTCCATCCCATGCTTATCCTTTTAATTTAGGTCTCGTTTCCTGGGGAAACACGGTCTGTCCTAAGTACGTATTGGATATTCATTAACAATCTCTAGAGGCTCGTCTATAACTCATATTGGACGTCTATCTGCATTTTAATTGTACATTAATTTTTACTCATTCATTTTCAGGCCTACATTTCTGCTTTTTTCTATTCAAATCTTCTATCATCTCTTGTAAATCCTCCTATGATTCACCAAATACAACTATGCCATCTGCAAATCTCAAGTTGTTAAGGTGTTCCCCATTAATATTAATTTGTATATTTTCCCAATCTAAAATCTTAAAAACTTCTTCTAGACATGCTGTGAATGATTTAGAAGAGATGGGGTCTTCCTGTCTAACTCCTTTCTCAGTCGGAATTAAATCACTATCATTATGTAGGTTTAGGATTGCTGTTACTTGCTGTATACTGTAGATATCTTCAAGTGACAGTGACATTGCCCTATCAAGCGAACAAAGCTCTAGAGACTGACAATATATCATATGATGAGCGACCAAGCCCCCTCTCCACTCAAGCTAAGACCAGAGAGGGCCCAGGCAATGGCTTCTGATGACTCAGCAGGTCGACCTAGAGGCTCCCCCAAACCCCCTAACCTTAGCTCACAAGGATGGTAAGCCCTGCAGACATTAATGGCACTAACAAGACTGAGCGGGACTCGAACCCCCGAGTGGCAAACACCAAAGGCTTCACTTGAAAAAGATAAACTTAAAATAAGCTTCCTAATAGTAAGGTCTAAAGAGCTTCGGAAACCCTTCTGAGATAACAACATGTGCTCGAGGGGAGGTATAATCTATACCTGGATCCCGTAACTCAAGTGGAAGTGTAATATTATGCAGAGTTTTTAGGTAATACTGATATTAATTTGTTTTCCAAATCCTTAATTTTGGGGGTAATTTATCCCCACGATAATTTGGGTCCGGGAATCTGCTCCTTTGGGAATATCAGACTCGATTTCTGTCTGTGTTTATCAGGGTCATTTAAGGTTCAAATCAATACTTATATTCACCAAACTTATTCAAGATTATTTTTCATACCAAAAATAGATCTAGTATTCATATGGCCTGAATATGAACGCTGAAATGCATTATTATTATTACTATCATCTATTATTGTCATTATTATTATTATTATTATTATTATTAGCTACACCACTCGTTGGAAAAGCAGGATGCTATTGGGCCTAAATTTCTGTAATAGGGAAAATAGCCGAGTGAAGAAAGGAAATAAAAGAAACAGATAGAATGGTGTGCCTGAGAGTACCCTTAAACAAGAGAACTCTAATCAGATATAAAATGATAATCTATTTTTCACTTCCTTCTTGAAGAAGCTTCTCTCGAAGGTGTTACTCCTCCAGGGCGTGAGGGTGCAGGACCTACGCCATTCCTCTGCACCTGCATTGTGACCAGCAACTCTCGACCCACAGTCAGATACAGAAATGCCTTTTAGAATAAGGCTGACTCAGTTATTTCAATTCTTGTGACAGATTGTGCTAGGATAATAGTGACCTCATTTGAGATATAGAAAAGAAAATCCTATAGCCACAAAAACGGCTAAACCTTAATGAGATGACTTGATTGCATCTTGCAAAACAATCTTCTGATTTGACCTCGTCTGAAGTTGGTCTAGGGAAGGGAATGACGATATTCTATTTCGGTGGAAAGGAACCTGAAAAGAAAATGAAGGTTCAGAAGATAATGAGTCGCAAAGATTTCTTTGCACAAGAGAAAATCTAAATCATATATAAAAACAGCTGAGTCACTCAGTAAGAAAAAGAGGTGTTGGGGGGGAGGGGGGCCAGTCTATGCGTTCGGACAGGTAAAAAGGAATTTCTTTCGTTGTGGAAGATGAAAGAAACTGGATTAGATAATTAGGGTTTGTTAAACGAACATTCAAAGGAAGTTCCCAGCAGAGAGAAAAGGAAGAAATTTAGCGCTGGAAATTGAGACTAATATGTCTCTAAATACTTATTGGACGGAATTGAAAGGTCCATAGTAATTTGGTGATAAAAATCTTGTAAAAATATTCGATTTCTTAGCTCGATGAAGTTCTGTTCGGTATAGTTTTCAAATTATTTCGTACAGGAAAAAGATAAGGAAATTTGTTGAAGAAATGGCGTCAATATTATTCCAAGATTTCTGAGAAGAAATTTGAAGGTCGTTGGGTAACCAGTCCTGTTTGGGGCTACCATTTATACCATTTATTGGTATGCTAATCCTGATAATAAAGACGAGGGAATATTTACTTGTTTGTGCAAAGGAACAAGATGATTCTTAGGGACACATTTGTCACTGGTGAAATCAGGTAAAGAGGATTTGGAGGATATTCTATTGGTTGGAAAATCGATTTGATATCTGAAGTTGAAAAGTCAGTGAACAAACAAGGAAGGACTATGTGGAGATAGGAATAAAAACACAAGTTCGTTATTCCAGGCAACAAGTTACAAATATAATGTCTGTGAAAGCGACTGAAATGTCAGTTCAAAATGCATAAACAAATATAAATAGTTAGAAACGTGTACATCCAGATTTGCATTTGGCAAAGACGGGAGAAATATATTCATATTTACAGCAGAAATCCTTGTGATAAAATGAGTAATATCTGTATCAGAAAATGTATTGTGTATTCACATGGTTAATAAACTCTATAAGTAACTTAATACTAATAGTATGAGGGTATTGAAATCAAATTTCAGATTCAGCCCGCGATCATTATTGGCAGCATTGTGCCGAACATAAAACCAACCAGTCGGTTACTCATGGTCTCCGCCATCTTGATATTTTTTTTTTTTTTTTTTTTTTGATAATTATGATGTGGGTGCAACAAAAACAAAAACAACATCATATATAAGAATAAACCCCAGTGAAGATAAAAACACAAATTCTATTAGATTTAGAATCCATTTTGGAGTGAGGTGATGATATCTCTTGTGCTTCTGCAAATACCTCTTTCGGTCTCACTTGCAGACGACCTTTGCAAAAGATGACTCGTTCCTAATCAAAACTAACTGTCATCCGTAATTGACAAAGTTTCAGGTGTTGACTTCATTAACTTTCAAGAAATTCTTTGGTCCAAGTTCCTCTGCAAAACTAATAATGTTCTATAGAGTTTTGAGGACAGTTCGATATCGTGCATCTCAAAACACCCGGATTGGAAAGTAACTGCACAGGGTAAAAGAGAGAGAGAGAGAGAGAGAGAGAGAGAGAGATGAGAGAGGAGAGGAGAGAGAGAGAGAGAGAGAGAGATGGTGTGGGCAGTTTTTACTAAAGTCAACGATCTACTTGGTTTAACAATTACAAATTATACCAAAAATAAACATTGCTAATTTTCACCTAAATTTCCTTGTGTCTACCTTCTAGTTTTAAGTGTTTTAAAATATAAATTTTTCTTACGTATTTGTCAAGATCTGTCAATTACTAACCTGATAGATTTTTGGTTGAATATCAATATAAAAAAAAAAAAGTTTTGACTCGCGGTAGAACATGAACCAGTTTACTAAGTAAGAGAGAGAGAGAGAGAGAGAGAGAGAGAGAGAGTAGAGAGAGAGAGGAGAGAGAGAGAGAGAGAGAGAGAGAGAGAGAGAGTCCAAGCACGCAGGCAGTTCTCCACTTGTTAACAAGCACTCCCATTGCTTTGTCCATTAATAACCTGAATGACTAAAACCACAAGATAGATCCACTCCAACTCCCTCCCCTCCCACCCCCCCTCCCATCACTTACTCCGTCACCAATCCATTACAACTAGTCTTCGTTGCCAAGCTACAACCCTAGTTGCAAAAGTAAGATGCTATAAACCCAAGGGCTCCAACAGGGAAAAGTAGCCCAGCGAGGAAATGAACAAATTAACAAAAAATCCTTCTAAAACAGTGACAACTTGAAAACAGATATGCCATATAATAGACTATGAAAATACGTATGTCAGCCTGTTCAACATAAAAATGTTTGCAGCAACTTTGAACTTTTGAAGTCCTACTGATTCAACTACCCGATTAGGAAGATCATTCCACAACTTGGTCACAGCTGGAATAAAACTTCTAGAATACTGTGTAGTATTGAGCCTCATGATGGAGAAGGCCTGGCTACTGGAATTGTATGGATAATCTATCATAGGACACTATTTTGAGATATCATTAACTAGCGTTTTTTTTTTTTTTTTTTTTTACATTATTATTGATCTTGAATCTAAGTTTTTTTTCTTTCTATTGAGGATACAATATTGGATATATATTATGAAGCAAGATAGTTAACACAATATATTTTTGGTGGATCATGGCATCATACTCCTGAGATCTGTTTCATGCAAATGTGTATTTGCGAAATATGATGAATTAGAAATGTGTGGACTGCTAGAAAGTGTGTGCCAATAAAAGTCAAAACATTATTTTACAAACCAAGTTTTCACCAACATCTCTGTTGTAACAGAAGTAAGACAAACATAACAAGAATATTCTTAGAATGAAACGAATTTTACTTCTACTTTTTTTTCTGAAAAACATAACAGAAGTAGAACATTAAGTCTCGCATTCGGCGTAGGAATAACATCAACCCCCCCCCCCTCTCTCTCTCTCTCACTCTCTCTCTCTCTCTCTCTCTCTCTCTCTCTCTCTCTCTCTCTCTCTTGCAGAGTACCTTTGACAAGCACAGATGTTGAAACACGCACACACACACACACACACACACACAAACACACAATATATATATATATATATATATATATATATATATATATATATATATATATATATATATATATATATATATATATATATATATATATATATATATATATATATATATATATATATATATATATATATATATATATATATATATATATATATATATATATATATATATATATATATATATATATATATATATATATATATATATATATATATATATATATATATATATATATATATATATATATATATATATATATATATATATATACACAAGCACACGTGATTTCAATCAATGTAGATATCACCCACGGATGGCATATAATACCGAATTCTATCATGGGAATATACTTCCACTTGGAATTTTTATGGTAACAGCTTCTAGCCGGGTGGAGATTCGAACACCCTCTACGGCTGGAAACCATGCCTGCAGGGACACTACCGACTGAGCTATCTCTCTTGATAGCTCAGTCGGTAGTAGATAGCTCAGTCGGTAGTGTTAACCTGTTTGACATAAAGTTAGGCGATTTAACTGCCTGGTGAGGAAGAATGTTCCACAGTCTGGTCACAGCTGGAATAAAATTTCTAGAATACTTCGTAGTATTGAGCCTCACGATGGAGTAGGCTTGACTATTAAAATCAATGGCATACCTGATGGTAATGTTTGGGAAGATCTGAATGCAAAGGATGGTCACAGTTATGAAATTTTTATGCGTCATGTATAAAGGACTAACTGAACGACAGTGACAGAGATTTATATCAAGATCAGAAATAAGAAATTTAATAGACCGTAAGTTCCTGTCCAACCAATTAAGAATCAGTAGTTGGAGACGAAACAGGAGAACAATACTCAAACCAAGGCAAAATGAAAGAATTGAAACACTTCTTCAGAATAGATTGATCACCGAACATCTTAATAGATTTCCAATTAGCCAATTTTATATGTAATCAAAGAAAGAGCCGAGTGAATGGGTTTATCAAAAGTAAATTTGCTATCAAGAATCACACCTAAAATTTCAAATAATTGTTTATAGTTAAAAAAAAGCATCATCAATGCAGATATGGATGTTAAGGAGCAAATGTCCTCGATAAAGTTATAATAATTTTTTGTGTTTATTTAGGATTCAACGTCCTGCCCCTTAATTTGAGCTAGATTTCTATACGGGAATCGGTATCCATTAACCTACATTCAGGAGATGAAATTGCTTTTGTTAATTGACTGTAAAGATTTTGCTTTTCTTTATTAATAGTTTGAATGGATTTTGCTTATAAAAGAAGAAGAAGAAGAAGAAGAAGAAGAAGAAGAAGAAGAAGAAGAAGAAGAAGAAGAAGAAGAAGAAAATTTTCAGGATTCTCTCCTTCTCGTAAATGCAAAAGAGGAAGACATATTGGTGTAAGGATCACTTGCTAAGGAGGCACAGAACATTAATCGGCGCCCGATCTTCCTGCCATCCAACCTAGGACTAGGGAAGGCAAGGCTAATAGATGGATAAAAGGACCGAAGAAATGGTCACAGGCAGAAGGAGGAGGATGAGGAGAGGTATATTTTTCCCCCTGGGTCTGACCGCATGTGTGTTCATTTCAACGACAGCCGAAAGGAAGTAACGAGAACGTGGTCTTTATAGGTCAATTTGAGAGGACAAGATTAAGGGCAGACTCAATAACATGGTTTATTTTAAAAAATGAAAGAGGTTTATGGCCCGAGATAATAAAAGAGGTTTATGGCCTGAGATGACCAGAAATTGTTCATAATCCGCAACCAAATCTCCCAAAATGGTTTCTGATAACTGAGGTCTTTTGAAATTGATATTTAAACGATAACCTTCAATGGGTCGATACACGTCAAATGAAATGAAGGGATCCGACCCCGCTAAAGAGACTCTGATTCTCTGTTCTGTGTTTCAGTGTAAACAACATCAATCTCACTCAACCTTTAACTGCATTGCCTTAGCAAAGACTGTCAGACAGGAAAAAATGTTTCTACTAAATCTTTGAAACTGGGAATCTGGATTGAAGAAGAATATCTCGGTTATGTTAATGTTGTCAGATGTAGGGCGAAAGAGAAGGTGTAAGGAATAACCCGGACTATTTGGATATGTGTAAAGAAAGGAAAATGAGCCGTAACCAGAGAAAGATGCAATGTAGTACTGTTAGGTCAGTCAAAGAACCCTATATCTCTCTAGCTTTAGAATCCCAACGGATGATCCACTGGTGCCTTGGCCAAGCTAATATCTACCTACAATACAATGGAATATTCAATGACACTTATTATATATTTACGATTTATATACAGGTTGAAAGTTGCAGTTTTCATTTGGATTTACAGTTGATAGAAAAGTGAAACCACATTATGAAAAACTGTTCTCCAGATTCATAAATTTTGAAGAACAATTTAATTTTCTTTTTATTTTAGAAATGCAATTTATTCTTATCTAAGATTGTTTTCTTAATCATTTATAAAATATTGATCAATAAACCTTTCTTTTTAGATTCAAAACTGCCAGTTAATTTAACATTGTATTTTACATTTGTTCTATTGTAAAGCATTGTCTATTCAATAGATTTGACAATAGGCAAAGTCAATGAAGTATACAAACATTTTAGTCACTGGCAATATTTGCACACTTGCAGTAACCTTTGGGGGGTGGGGGTGACACCCCCATGGCAATCTTCCAAGTAGAGGTTTCCAGAGAAATGTTTATAACATCACCCACAGCGGATTTCTTTCAGTGAATGCTCTTTCTAATCACAAGATGCCCCTCCACTAAGCTAGGCATATTTATTAGTAGGACATGGTAAGTAATCTTGAGAGAGAGAGAGAGAGAGAGAGAGAGAGAGAGAGAGAGAGAGAGAGAGCGATAAAATTATTGTCATATTCTCATTTTCAATGTGAAACAGCTAAGATAAGATAACTTCTTCTGCCTCAATATTACAGGAACGTCAAATATGTAATATCTTCTGATGCAGATAAAGGAATCATACTTTTGTATGGTCAGTCAATAAAACTTACAAATACATGAATCTAAAATCACGTGATACATGAATAGTGCATCTAGAATGGTATGAGGCATTCACTCCTCGGGGCAATGTTTACCCTAGAGAGTTTTGCTCTCCTTCTATCGAGGAAACACGCTTTAGAATTTCAATATTTAATCCTATAACCAATATGACCAACCATACAACAGCCTCAGGATGTCAGACAACAACAGAGTGGAAGTGAAACAAATGAGACAAAAATAAAATCTCAGGTTTGTTTATGTACAACCTGAGTAGGTAGGGAAAATAATAATAATAATAATAATAATAATAATAATAATAATAATAATAATAATAATAATAAATCTAGTCATCTCATCGAATTAATAATTATGGCAAGACTTTTTTGTCAAAGTCCATTATAATAATGAGTTCGTATTAATCCTTCTTTGGGATGAAATGAATCCACAAGGAAATCGGGACCTTGAGAGAGAGCCTCTAATCTATGCCGCATTGTCTTCAACAGGTCATTTAAGATCTTAATTACCGATGTTGGCCTTAATGGGTCGTTAACATAATAATTGTGGTCATGAAGAATTGTTTTAAAGAATCGTGAGAGAGGAAACTGTGTATAATGATAAATGAAGGAAATATAGGACAGTTTCTTCTATTTGGAAGATAATGGGTTGTGGAGGCCTATTAAAAATGTCCCGGCTTGCCAATCTATTGGACTTGGATTCGAAATCTACTCAAGTTCAATAGTTTCTTGCAGTGTTTGCAACCTCACCATCTTTGTGAGCTAAGGCTGTGGGGTTTGGGGGAGCCTGTAAGTCTACCTGCTGAGTCATCAGCAGCCACTGCATGGCCCTCCCTGGCCTTAGCTGGATGTCGAGGTGGCTATGGGGCTGGTAATATATCTCTAGGGCATTGTCCTACTAGGGCATGATCAGTATCCCTTACCTCTGCTATTCACGAGTGACCTTTAAACCTTTAAATATCATCTCTCGTCTTCTGAGAAGTGGATTTTAAAAAAATTCCATAATGAGTTTTCACGAGATTTTGAAAACTGTTTTCATTCTATGAATTATAATAAAGGTTTAGGATGTGGGTTATTATGATGACAAGGAAGAGAGAGAGAGAGAGAGAGAGAGAGAGAGAGAGAGAGAGAGAGAGAGAGAGAGAGAGAGAGGTACTTTTTTAGGAATCGACTGTGCGTGAGATGTCGCTCATTAAAAACCTCTTCGTTTCTCGATAGATATTTGCAATTTCCAGGACATGTTTCCTTTCTCGTAATATAAAAATCGTTTGTTCCCTGATATTACAAACTTTAGTAACTGTAATCTCCCATACTAGAATAACTTCCCCTTATGATTTGGACCTGAAATATTTACTGAATCGTATAAGGACGCAGGGCTTAGAAACTCGATTATAGTATTTTTGCACATGTTATTGATATTTATATGAAGCAAATTATTAATCTTCATATTTTTTTGATGGTATAATTCCTAACATCTAACAGAAAGATCTTTAACATCAATAGAATTCGATTGTAATTTTCAATTTAACTAAGTAGCACAACGCCATCTGGTGCCTAACTATTACCCAAGGGAAATTATGATAATAACAATGTCGAACTTGATGCAAAAGTAGGCAATCTTAAACACACTGAGTCGGGCCATCGCAGTCAGCCACACAGTGCAAAAGTTATTATTGACTTTAGAACTTAGAACCAGAAATGGATTCCATAGCTTTCCAAAATTCCAAATATCCTGGAAACTTATGTATCCTGAGAACACTGCGGAAGAGTTTCTGGTGCTTTTGCTTCCAGACATTTTGGAAAGTTTTCCTTTGCTGTCTTTGCATAAACATTAGAAGGGTACAAAGGAGACTCCAGAACTTTAGCAATTCATGCAGATTCCCTTGGAAGAGTAAACAAAAGTCTCATCTTCCTACGCATCTTTATGAATGAGTAGGTTTGTGCGTGTGTACGTGTCAATGAAAGTTCTCTTACAATTCGGGGTATAAATGTGGTCTCTTTATTTTACCTAAAGCAAGTTTATGGCTCAACCAATAACCAATGCATTCATGTACTCATATCCTTGTTTATAAACGAAAATAGCTCTTGGGCAATGGTTAAGGAGGTTTGTGGGTTGGGACATCGGCAGCCAGTGCATGTATGTATGTTCAATCTCTCTGACATTTTACGACATTTTTCGCTCATGGGAGGTCTTGAAAATGACATTAACGATTTAATGGAATGCGTGTTTGCTTATCATATTCATTTCTAGTTTATTTGCAACTATATATTATACCTACAAACACATTAGCACCCATACACATAAGATACACAGAACACGAACTCATTCATAACAATAGTTTGGACAAATCAAAGAAAAATGAGAGAGACGAAAAACCCCATTTCTGTTCTCTATCAAATCTGCGCATTATTATTATTATTATTATTATTATTACTATCCAAGCTACAACCCTAATTGGAAAAGCAAGATGCTATAAGCCCAGGGGATCCAATATGGAAAAATAGCCCAGGGAGGAAAGGAAATAAGGAAATAATTAACTGAAGAGAACAAATTAACAATAAATCATTCTAAAAAAAAGTAATGTCAAAAGAGATATATCATATATAAACTATTAACAACGTCAACAACAAATACGTCATATATAAACTATAAAAAGACTCATGTCTGCCTGGTCAATAAAAAAGCATTTGCTCCAACTTTGAACTTTTGAAGTTCTACTGATTCAACAACCCGATTAGGAAGATCATTCCACAACTTGGTAACAGCTGGAATAAAACTTCTAGAGTACTTCGTAGTATTGAGTCTTATGATGGAGAAGGCCTGGCTATTATAATTAATTGCCTGCCTAGTATTACGAACAGGATAGAATTGTCCAGGGAGATCTGAATGTAAAGGATGGTCAGAGTTATGAAAAATCTTATGCAACATGCATAATGAACTAATTGATCGACGGTGCCAGAGATTAATATCTAGATCAGGAATAAGAAATTTAATAGACCGTAAGTTTCTGTCCAACAAATTAAGATGAGAATCAGCAGCTGAAGACCAGACAGGAGAACAATACTCAAAACAAGGTAGAATAAAAGAATTAAAACACTTCTTCAGAATAGATTGATCACCGAATATCTTAAAAGACTTTCTCAATAAGCCAATTTTTTGTGCAATTGAAGAAGACACCGACCTTATATGTTTCTCAAAGGTAAATTTGCTGTCAAGAATCACGCCTAAAATTTTGAAAGAGTCATACAAATTTAAAGAAACATTATCAATACTGAGATCCGGATGTTGAGGAGCCACCGTCCTTGACCTACTTACAATCTATACTTTGAGTTTTGTTAGGATTCAACTTAATACCCCATAATTTGCACCATGCACTAATTTTAGCTAAATCTCTATTAAGGGATTCACCAACCCAGGATCTACATTCAGGGGATAGAATTGATGCAAAGAGAGTAGCATCAACTGCATATGCAACAAGCTTATTTTCTAGGCCAAACCACATGTCATGTATATATAGTATGAAAAGTAATGGGCCAAGAACACTACCCTGTGGAACACCGGATATCACATTCCTATACTCACTATGGTGCCCATCAACAACAACTCTTTGAGATCTACTACTTAAAAAATCAATAATAATGCTAAGAAACGACCCACCCACTCCCAACTGTTTCAGTTTGAAACAAGGGCCTCATGATTAACACGGTCAAAGGCAGCACTAAAATCAAGGCCAATCATACGAACTCCCCGACCACAATCAAGGGATTTCTGTACTGCATTGGAGAGTGTAAGAAGGGGCATCACATGCTCCAAGGCCTTTCCGAAAACCAAAAAATGCATTGCGCTGCAACAGAGACCCACTGGAACACGAGGGACAAAAACACAGGGAAGAAAAGCTTATCTAAGTTGGTGGAGTATTTCATATTCATCTGAGATAACTTCATAAAAATGCTTCCAAAACTTCAGTAGATAGAACTTCCACAAACTGCCACAGTCTTCAAGGACTCGAGGATGAGAAGTCAAAGATGTCAGCCAGCATAAGTGGATTGTGGGTTTGAAGAAGAGAGAAAATGTAAATGAAAGATTTAATCGTGGCAACAGATTTGCCAACTATCGGCTTTGTTCGAAAGATTTAATGCAAAATGGAAAAGAAGAAGCTGAGAAGATTAGTTGACGTTACTGTTCTTAAAATTATCATATTGTCCACTGTTCTTAAAATATTTCATTTTATTTCTTATTACTTTTCATATACTTTATTTATATCCTTATTTCCCTTCGTCACTGGGATATTTTTTCCCTGTTGGAGACCTCGGGCTTATAGCATCCAGCTTTTCCAACTGATTTTTAGCTTAGCTAGTAATAATAATAATAATAATAATAATAATAATAATAATAATAATAATAATAATAATTAATAATAATAATAATAATGATAATAAGGAGACTTCTCCACATAGTCTTTCTACTTGGCGCAGCTTCCATATGAAATGTAAATTCACTTGGACGATCTCTCTCTCTCTCTCTCTCTCTCTCTCTCTCTCTCTCTCTCTCTGCTCTCTCTCTCTCTCTCTAAGCAGGGGATAACTATTTACTAACAGCAAAGAGAATGAACGTGAAAGGTTGAAT
The DNA here is from genome assembly GCF_036898095.1 of Palaemon carinicauda. Lineage (NCBI taxonomy): Eukaryota > Metazoa > Arthropoda > Malacostraca > Decapoda > Palaemonidae > Palaemon > Palaemon carinicauda. The sequence goes on from NC_090749.1 coordinate 8,708,882, forward strand.
GAAAACCATAAGCAAATAAACACAAATGTCTATTCTAAGGAAACATCATTAGTTGAAATCTCTAATCAAACAAAATTAAGGTAATTCCATTGTTATCTCGTTCCTTCCTTCTCTCTAAATTACTTTTTCTTCTTTCTCCGAATTTTACTTATTTTCATTCTTTCTTCTTCATCTTCCAATGTCTACAATCTCTTTCCACTTCCCTCCTCTTCTCTAACTCGTTCTGCATTGCTTGTGATTCTGCCTCCCTCCCTCCACCCCCCCCTCCCTTCTACCTCCCCCTCCCATTCCCCCAATGACTCTCCCTTAACCCCTCCACCAAAATCCATATCATTGTGCCACTGGTTCTGCTCTATCCCAGTTTAGGCTGGGTCTTACTGGGTGTCTACTGGAGTACGTAAACTGAATATTTCAAGACAGGAGGAGTCAATAGTCTAGTTGAGGATTATTCAAGACTGCATCTCTTTTGGTGTCACATTGACAACGCCTTCATGGTCTTTTCAGGATGATGATGTCTGTTAGTTTTTATTTAAAATTTGTCCCCCATTTAACGGTTTTTGCTACTACTAATTATGATAAAACTATTGAGATGATGTTTTATATATATATAATAATTATATATAGTATATATATAGTATATATATATATATTATATATATAATATATTATATATATACTATATATATATTATATATATATATATATCATATATATTATGTATACACTTATACAGTTTTCATTCATTTTAGGCCTAAAATATTTTTTGTTTCTATCATTATTCCAATGAGCTCCTAGGGCAATGTTTTTTTCTAATATAAAATCCTAACGTGAGAAAAGACATACTAAAGAACCAATGCAAAATACTTGGCTATTGATACAAATAACCAAAATTCTCTTGATAAAGTTACAAATCTAGAAGAAAATATCTCTCAATATTATTTCGCCTTCCGAAAAACAGTTCATTTAGAGTTGGCTGATGAACTCCTTCCCTCATGTCAAAACTTTAGTGGAAATCTAAGACTCTGGTCAATAAATGTTTTAATCAGCTTTATTACAGACATCAGTAAATGAAACAATCGTTGACAATAATTAGATGAGTCCTGGATGAATTGGAAATCAAAGAGGAAATTATGAAAGCCAACGTGGCTGTGAGAATTCAGGAAAGAATCTCTCTCTCTCTCTCTCTCTCTCTCTCTCTCTCTCTCTCTCTCTCTCTCTCTCTCTCTCTCTCTCTCTCTCACTTGGAAGGCGATTTTATTAAGCTCTGGCTGACTGGAGTCATAGAAGATTATCTTTGTAATAGGAAAAGATATTTGTATTAAAAAGGGAGAAGAGAAAGTAGGTAAAAACTGAAGGAAATACGAAGAGGAAATGAGAGCTTAATTAAAGGAGAAAAGGCGATAACCAGAGACAGACAAACACACGTGAAAATGGAAACCGTCATTTCTGGTCCACAAATTCCAACTGTTTTTCTCCGGATGTCTAATCTCATTATTACCATGTCCAAACTGACCTTATTAGATCACAGAATTCGAATATGATTCACTTTATATGCAGACAGTAATGAATATGATTCATAAATCAGATTAATATTAATGGTATATAGAAGCTGAAATGAGATTTAATACCTCCAAAGCAACTGAATTAATCCGAGGAAAATATTTGATATTACTCATTTTCTGATTCGTCCAGAGATGCTGTATCATGCAGAAGAAAGTTTGGTCTAATAGATTGAATAATGTCGGAATCTGAGTTTGATGACAGAAGCATAAATGAAGTATGAACATTTGAAAATCAATTGCTGAAGAAGAGAGTAACATTTATGTGAATGTTTTCCTAATAAGAAGAATTCTGTAAAAACAATAGTTGAATAAAACCTTGGGATAATAAACTCTCAGTCGTATTTTGCTTATTTTGAAAGTTACTCTTCCCGTGTAATGAGAGAACACACGATATAATACATTATATCAATAAGTTACTTGATCTATATCGTATTGATTCCAATATTCAGTGATGGGAAACTTATGCTGGTTAAAACTGTTGCCTGTATATTCATGAGTGTTATATTATTATTATTATTATTATTATTATTATTATTATTATTATTATTATTATTATTATTATTATTATCATTATTATTATCACTTGCTAGGCTACAAACCTTGTTGGAAAAGTAGGATGTAAGCCCAGGGGTCCAACAGGAAAAAGAGCCCAGTGAGGCAAGGAAACAAGGAAAAAATAAAATGTTTCACGAACGGTAATATTACAATAGATATCTCCTACATAAACTATAAAAACTAACAAAACAAGAGGAAGAGAAATAAGTCAGATTAATGTGCCCGAGTGTACCCTCAAGCAAGAGAATTCTAACCCAAGACAGTGGAAGACCATGGTAAACAGGCTATGGCACTACCCAAGACTAGAGAACAATGGTTTTATTTTGGAGTGTCCTTCTCCTAGAAGAGGATAGAGGCGAATGTGTTAAGAAAAAGCCAGATTAATTCGGTGTATGTGTAGGCAAAGGGAAAAAGATCCGTAATAGGGAGAAGGATCCAATGTAGTATTGTCTGGCCAGTCAAAAGACCCCATAACTCCCTAGCGGTAGTATCTCAACGGGTGGCTGGTGCCCTGGCCAACCTAAGTTCTTTGTGGAAGGATCATTGGTCTTCAAAGTCAGACAACTTTTCAAAGGATTGCACGCTGTTGGCTCAGCCTCCTCAAATATATGACTAAGGCATTAGACTAGAATTGCGAGAGAAGTTTATCGTGAATGTGTTCTGTAATCATGATTCAGTTGGGTGGGCGACAATAAGCTGTTTAAAACATCTTTTACTGTCATTGCTTGTTTGTTTGTTTGTCTTAGGTAAAAAGGTTTACATGAAGGAAAGACTCATGGTTGTGTTTACTTGGTTTTGTTACAACCTTCATTGCATTAAAAAACCTTTAATGTTTACCAGATATCAAAAACATCTCGAAGTCTTCTGTTACCTTTATGGATTTGCGGGAAAACGCTGTTGACTTAAGTTCCATGTTGATATTTACATAAAACGAAGTAGCATAACCAATTTACCGTTCGCTTAATCTAGCTGAAAGCTGGGCGGTTCCAACAACCTGTTTTTGCATATGTGTAAACATCGCTATTACAACCATGAGTCCATGGGAGAAGCTCTACTTTGTGCTTCGCCAACAGGGGGTACTATCATTTCCTAATTGAAGGTAACGTATAATATGTAATTGGTTGCACTTTTAAAACTAGAAAGAAAAATGGCTTAGACGACATTCAAGTGCAGAATTGCATCAGTATTTCATTTGAGTTAAGTCTCTGTCTAAACAGAACGGGCTATATAAAAGTCACCATGAAAAAACTTATAGACAATTTTCGTTTTCTGATTCATTAATGGTTAAATTCTAATCATAAAGACTATTCTTTTTTAATTTATTCTATCTTTTCTTAGGGTTAATTTTTGATTTAAGGTTTGAATGAATCATATATGAAAAATACAAAAGTCTATAGATAGCTAACTACTGCTCTTTCTTTACTCTTGTATGAATGTGGTGGTGTTGAGATTGCATAGCAAGATGGATGTGCCCAAATAAGGACCTGCATTCATGGAAGAAAAAAAATGGAATTGGAACTCTAAAAAAACTGCTCGCTTTTTGGACATCTTCACGAGACGAAATATTTCCCTATTGACAAAAATCCGCTGGCGTGAAGCCAGTCTTAAAGGTTTTTAGCAAAGACTGTCTAAAAAAGTGTTCTGATGTTGTGTCTTACAACCGACTATATATAATTGATCATTATCAAATTATCGTTGATTATAATAAACAATGGGTCCTTTGCATTCAGATCTAACCAGACTACCATCCTGTACTTAATACTAGCTATGCAGTTAATTCTAAGGGTCTTGCCTTCTCCATCATGAGGCTCAATATCACAAAGTATTTTAGAAGTTTTATTCCAGCTGTCTCCAGGTTGTGGAAGGATCTTCCTAATCTCGCAGTTGAATTAGTAGAACTTCAGAAATTCAAACTTGCCACAAATGTTTTTATGTTGGACAGGCTGACTTAAGTCCATTAATAGTTTATGTATCAAATATCTGTTTTAATATTTTTTATTTTTTATTTAAATATATTTTTTTTCATTTACTTCTTATATCGTTTATTTATATCCTTATTTCCTATGTTTATTAGGCTATTTTTCCTTGGTGGAGCTCTTGGGCTTATATTATCTTGCTTTTCCATCTAGGGTATAGCTTATTAAAAATATTACTGAAAATATTAAGGCAAAAACTCAACCTCAGATGAACAGAGGAATTCTCAATTTTCATGAAAGAGACTCACATAATAAGAAGGAACCTTTGGCCTCTTGAACAACATGATGGAACAAACTCTATACATCTCTCGTTCCTTTTTAATCCCCATGGTTAATAAAAAGGTCTAAATAATAAATGATCAACATTCTCTCTCTCTCTCTCTCTCTCTCCTCTCTCTCTCTCTCTCTCTCTCTCTCTCTCTCTCTCTCTCTCTCTCTCTCTCTAAGAAACTTTCACAAGGTGACCCCTCTTTGGTACATAGATGTTTGACCTCGCTTCATTCAAAATACTCTGGAGGGGAATATTCCATTACCATTAAGCGTTTTTTTTTTTTTTTGCTGGGTATCTTAAATCATTTATAAGACATTTTGGTCTAATAAATGATATATTTCCACCCAAGAACAAACTGATTCCTCAATTTCAATAATCATTGCATCATTATCAATATTTTAGTGTAAAGGAAAATGAATTTACTGACTTGTTTGTGCTGTGAGAAATTCCATCAGATTTTTTTTTTCTTGATTTCATCTCATTTGGAGTTGACCAAACAGAACTAAAAAAAAAAAGCGGAAGACAACTTTACAAATGGAATCCATTTCACGATGATCACGATAATAGTCAAACTCGAAAATGTTTCCTTAAAAAATGTTTCATAAGTATTTTCCGTTTCCTATTCCAATGAAGAAATTTTTATAATTATGTTGAATAATGTCTAGATGAATGTGTGTGTGCTTCTCTTCACTTGGTTTTTCACTCTTTCTTGAGACTTTTTTTTTAGTCTACCTGATGCTGTTGATCACCAGGACTGAATGAATATCGAGGTGAGGTGATGCTGCCATTGGTCTCCTTTGTCTCTTCTTATTTAAATTGCATTCATCTTTTCCCTCATTCCTTTCCTATTTGTACTTTCCTTAGGGCAATCGGCTCCCTGAGGAGCACAAAATGAAGGATCCAGACCTAACGACGCAACATTTCATCCCGAGAGAGAGAGAGAGAGAGAGAGAGAGAGAGAGAGAGAGAGAGAGAGAGAGAGCACAACAATATCTTCATTTCAGACTGATACGGAGGTCTTCAAGATTTTCAGATATTTTCAATCCATTTCAAAAGTGTTTAGTGGAGATAAGTAATGAACAGCAGAGGGATAATATCCATCATTATCCTTTTAGTAAACCAAGATTCTACCTCATCCAACCTTCTTATGAATATTTAGATATTAGCTCATTTCGATCTCTTTGTCATTTTGAATGTTTCATTAGCATGTATGTATTTGTAAATATTTCCACCTACACTAGATTTTAAAGGATCCATTTTGATAATATGAACCATAATGGATTATATTTAGGGGAAGATATTTTGGGGAAGGAGCGAAAAGAAAAGTAGGGAACATAGAAAGGAAGTTGAATTCTGTATCATCCTCACCGGAGAACACTTGACAAGACAAGGGAGGTTTGGGTGTCACCCATATTCACAAAAAGTAATTCTACTTCTTTTTTAAACATTCTGTAATTGCAGTCTGAGAGAGAGAGAGAGAGAGAGAGAGAGAGAGAGAGAGAGAGAGAGAGAGAGAGAGAGAGAGAGAGAGAGAGAGAGAGAGTTGTGTATATTGGACAGGTCGTAGAAGTTAGCAGTGAAAAAATGCAGCCTGTGCTGTCTGAGTAAGAGGAAACTAATAATAATGAATTTTCTGAACCAGATTACAACGCTTTTCATCTACTACGCTTCTTCTAGTAGTGTGCCCACAATCACAGTGTTGTGGAGAGAGCAGTGAGGAACCTGGAACCTATGCAAGACAGGAGACGATATGGATACATTGAAGGAAGGGTACTGAATAAATGAAGGTTTATTCGTTACAAAGGGAAAGGTGAGATGTAAAATAACAATTGGATATTCGCCATCTTCCGAAATATATCGGAAAGGTTTGAGAGTTGTGTGTTGGGTGGTGCATGAGCGCCTTTTCATTTATGTCACCTTTGTCCATTTGCATCCTTTACTTGTCTGTGGGTAGTCAATGAATGTAGGCCTATAGGTGGTGTCCGTCATGATGAGGAAGTTTTAGAAGATTCTAATCTTTATAAAGATTAAACTAATAATCATATTGATCTTCTTCTCTTTAATGGGAAGTCAAAGTCGATGCACTTACTAAAGCTCTCCCTAGAGGCAATTACATCAGATTCCCAAATCGAATGAAATCGTATTAATTTGAGGAATATTATTTACAACGTATTGCTAATTGGGTATGTGAGGAATTTAGTCCTTCAACTACTAATTTCAATTGAGGAAAGAAAAGCAAGATTTTTTTCATCGAATAATAGAGGATTCACAAATCCGGTCTTCAGTCTTCAAAAAAAAAAAAAAAAAAATAAAATAAGAAAAAAAAGTGTTGCTATAGTGGGTTAAGTTTAGAGGTACTAACCTTGCCTTACTTGCAACACAAAAGTCTGAGTTCGACTCCAAGAGAGGATAACAGTATTTTAGGGCGTTTCGTAAGAACAAGATGTAGTATTACTAAGAACAAAAAGAGAACACCAAAACACATATGTGATACAGAGTATAAAATCAATAACAATAAACTTTTATAAGTACTTGAGATCGTACACCGAAAGTGTAAATAGAAAGCCAAGAAATGGTAATATTAGCGTAAGGCCCTTGTTTTCAATCTCAAACAGTTGGGAATGGGTGGGTCGTTTCTTAGCATCGTTATTGAAATTTCTAAGTAATAGATCGTAAAGAGTTGTTGTTGATGGACACCATAGTGAGTATAGGAATATGGTATCTGGTGTTCCTCAGGGTAGTGTTCTTGGCTCTTCACTTTTCATACTATATACACATGACATGTGGTTTGGTCTAGAAAACAAGCTTGTTGCATATGCAGATGATGCTATTTTCTTTGCTTCTGTTCCATCTCCTGAATGTAGATCTGGGGTTACTAAATCCCTTAACAGAAATCTAGCTAAAATTAATGCATGGTGCAAATTATGATTGTAGGTAAGTCAGGGACAGTGGCTCCTCAACATCTGAATCTCAGCATTGATAATGTTTCTTCAACTCTGCATGACTTTTGACATTTTGGGTGAAATCCTCGACAGCAAATTTACTCTTTAGAAACCCATTAGGTCTGTGTCTTATTCAATTGCACAAATAAATTAGCTTATTGAGAAACTCTTTTAAGATTTTCGGTGATCAATTTATTCTGAACTAGTGTTTTAGTTCTTTGATTCTACCTAGTTTCAAGTATTGCTCTTTTGTCTCGTCTTCAGCTGATTCTTATCTAAATTTGGTGGACGGGAACTTACGGTCTATTGAATTTCTTATTCCTGATCTTGATATTAATCTCTTGCACTGTCGTTCAATTAGTTGTTATATATGTTGCATAAGATTTTTCAAAATTCTGATCATCCTTTCATTCAGATCTTCCCGGACAGTTCCAGCAAACAATTTTTTACTGTAACTTATGTGATTAAAGTTCTGTTTGCTTATCAGGTGGGTGTGTTGAAAATTGGTGGGGAGATATTTTCTTGGGGTGGTGATTTCGTGGGGTGGAATTTTCGTAGGGAGAATTTTCAGAGTGGAATTTTCTGGGTGGAATTTACATGGAACCACAAAACCACACACACTATATATATATATATATATATATATATATATATATATATATATATATATATATATATATATATATATATATATATATATATATATATATATTTGGGTTCAAGCCATGTCGCCCTGATGGAAGTTCCTATTAGTAGCTTCCTGAGAGATATATGTACTAGTGATATTCCCAGAGAATTTTACCTTTAGGTCTCCAGAATCCTAACTCCTGGCGCGAATATCCTTAAATTTTCTCTCAAGGATATAGCATAATATCAGGGGACGTATACTTGACACGCCACATAGCAATCTGCAACCCAAATAGCGTTAACGCTTTGAGGGGGAAAGTGGCAGAATTATAAGGGGAGCCATATCAAGGTTACCCTAGTTCTCATACTACTATTGAGTATCACAACAGCGCCATATCCAAGATAGCGAACATTCCTTCTAACATTGAGCATGGTCTACAGATACAGTATTTCGGGAGAGATACTGTGAAGATCTTTTCTTTTGGAAAAAAAGGGGGGTATCCATCAGGACGACATGGCCATCTCACCCAAAAATAGATTTTTCGCGTCTATTTGACATAAACAAGTAAGGAGTAAGTTAGTGCCTGACTGGACTGTCACAGCAAATACTCCTAATCTCGTCTATGTTTGGATAATTTAATTTGATCAGTTAAAAAGGGGCCAAATATGTCAATCTGATTTTTAAATTCAGAATTCAGGAAATAAATATTAATATTGAGATTATTAAATAATAAATCTGTACCTACCCACCTCCCGTTTGTGATTTTGATTCATCAGCTTTCAACAGACGTAAATGGGACCTCACATCTATTCTCTCTCTCTCTCTCTCTCTCTCTCTCTCTCTCTCTCTCTCTCTCTCTCTCTCTCTCTCTCTCTCTCTCTCTCTTTTAACCACCGGTTGTTGAAACCTATTTATGAAGAGCTTGGTGGATTACATAGATATGCAATGGGTTGAGAGACCAATCCCATGACCAAGTGAGTGCCAGAGAATGACGAGGCTCATAGTGGAGAATGGTGATGGTTGTACTAGAGAATGGCAATGTTAGTAGTGGAGAATGGCGATGAGTCGTATTGGAGAAGGGCGATGGTTGAAATGGAGAATGGCGATGATAAACTATTATGTATCCAGAAAATATGTACAAATATGACTTTAATTAATATCATCATTATTTATACTATATAAGCTACAACCCTAATAAGAGAGAAAGGATGTTAAACGTCCAAGGTCTCATACAGGGAAAAATTGTCCAGTAAGAAAAGAAGCTAAATAAATAACAAGTAAACTATAAAGGAGAGAAAATGAATAATAAAAGCATCAAAATACAAATAACAACGGTAAAACCACTTTAGATCTCATATATATATATATATATATATATATATATATATATATATATATATATATATATATATATATATATATATATATATACCTGTATATAGAGAATATATATATATATATATATATATATATATATATATATATATATATATATATATATATATGTATATAGAGAATATATATATATATATATATATATATATATATATATATATATATATATATATATATATATATATATATTATATATATATATATAACTTGCACTGGCCCTGATGTCTTTTTTGACTGATTTTAGATCTCTATCTGAGACACATCAAAATGATTAAATCATCACGAGTTCATTATTTGTTCTCTGAAATTGTAATGGGTATGTTCTTATGGTTTTATAAATATTGAATTTGAGTGGAAGAGAGTTGTCAGTCTTAATAACCGTTCATAATGAAGACGAGTATGCCATGGGAACATGGTAACGAGAAGATTTGCCTTCTGCCGCCAAGATATCAAAAAACTCCTATTTCAAACCTACTGCTATAACGTATACGGCTGCTCGCTATGAGCAAACTATACGCGTGAATCGATGAGACGTATCACAGTCATTCACAATGATATCCTAAGGCGCCTCACCAATACCCCGAGGCACCATTCAGCTTCAGCGATGTTTGTTGAAAATAGACTGGATAACCTAAAAACCATCAATTCGTCGCTCTCTAGTTATTGTTATGATAACGTGTTTTATTATGTTACACTCTTTGTTGTCTGGATGTCCTGTATTTCCTTCACACCACCTGCTCAGTGACTAGATTTTACTTTCTTCCTCCCCAGTATTCCTTCATTATTCAAGCAATTTCTGTTCCAACATATTTATCATTGTCATCTCCATTTTTTTTCTCCCTCTCTTTTTGTTTGCTGAAATGTATGTTATCATCGTTGTTAAGCGTTAATTCTATGGTGATTTTGTTACCACAGACCTTAGAACTCTGTGTCAACCCTGCTAATTGATGTTTATAATATATCACTGATATTATTGCATATCTCATCTTTTTTTTTACCGATGTCAAAAGTGTAAGATCACTGTACCCTTATTATAACTTTATATATGGCTTTTGCTGAAATAAAGATTACTATTATTACTATTATTATTATTATTATTATTATTATTATTATTATTATTATTATTATTATTATTATTATTATTATTATTATTATTATTTTCTGTCAGTAAATAATGTCAGCATTCCCTTCATCAAACACCTCCTCAATTCAACTCCTATGACCAAAAATCATTTACTCTACTGTTGCTTATTTTGGAATTCTGTTTACTTATACTGTATATATGCATAATTTTTTTTTCATCTAATGCTCCTTCCTTTATCCAGGATTTTCATTGTGTTTATTAGCGATCTCTTTTTGTCAATATATTCTTTTTTGGAAGATCTATTGAGTTCATAATCTTTCCTCACTAGTTTATCAAAGGGGTGAGAAATGGATCTTTCTCGTTGTCTCTACTCCTGTGCAGACCACATCTCCACCTGAACTATTTCATAATGCTCTGCATCTTCACGAGGTAATATTTATGAATATATACATATATGTACATACACACACACACACACACACACACACACCACATATATATATATATATATATATATATATATATATATATATATATATATATATATATATATATATATATATAAATATATATATGTGTGTGTGTGTGTGTGTGTGTGTGTGGAAAATAAATTTAATGTGTTCTGCAATAGAACGTGAAAATTGTCTATGATATCAATCTTACTTTAAAAAAATATTTCCTTTTGATTTAAAAAATAATTTAACAACGTAAATTATTGAGGGAAAAATATTACTGCGACATAAATAGAATAAGAAAGAGATATTGAAACTATATCTGATGAAGAGTCAAATCATAATAGATTGGTTTTTGCGTCCTTTTCTTCCATGGCAATGAATGGATGGACGACCAATGGGTTCGAATGACAGATGTTTTGGCACAATGGACACAGATGTTTGATTTATTTGCACAAAAATCTATTCGGACGCTTGCGTTGGAGAGAGAGAGAGAGAGAGAGGAGAGAGAGAGAGAGAGATCCTAGATCTTATATTTTTGCTTTAGTCTCTTTGAAACTATAAGTTTATAGAAATGTTTAAATTCCCGTAAAATCAGAAGAATTGGAAACCCAATAAACCTATGTTAGGATTTCTCCAATCCATTTAACACTATCCAAATGGAGATATTGTTTTCAGATATGTCTATGGAAAGCCTATAAGGAAATTTACATCATTGATAGTCAATTGAATATTTTTATTCACATGTGTTTTTTATGGTTTATTTTACAATATTCGGTTTTACTCTGTCTTTTACAATGTATAAAGTTATTTGTTCAGGGGTATGAATGATGTTCAGAAATAAGGTACTACTTAGGTTCAACAATATCTTCAATCTCCCCCAAATTTAGCTGTTATTTTTTCCCTTCAACTCTCATGTGGTTTCGGGACTTCACGTAAAAGGTCCTCATTTCTGAATATATACAAGAGAGAGAGAGAGAGAGAGAGAGAGAGAGAGAGAGAGAGAGAGAGAGAGAGAGGAGGAGAGAGAGAGAGAGAGAGAGAGAGAGAGTCTAACTTTTGAATTTAATCTGCCTTTGACTCTGTGAATACCTGGTGACGACTAGAGTTGTTTTCTGGAATCAAACAAATTGCCGTGAATATGTGCTGTATTAAATAACCCTTTCTTAAATGTTCATTAATTCTGGAAGTCATGTTAATACAGTCCCAGCCTCTTTATAGGTAACTGGATTATTACAAATATCACATGAACTCTCTCTCTCTCTCTCTCTCTCTCTCGCTCTCTCCTCTCTCTCTCCTCTCTCTCTCTCTCTCTCTCTCTCTCTCTCTCTCCTGGTTCCTCATCTTATCATGAATCCAAGAATTAGTTTTATCGTTTCTCCATTTCCCTATTGAAAAAAAATCTCCCAATTGTTCTAACAATGAAGCCATATTTCAACCTTTTTTATTTTATTTTTTATGCAAACAAATTATTTTCTAAAAATCTCTCCCGACCTCTGAGGAGAGGAATAGACAGGGATTCTTTGCAACAATTCCTCTGTTTGCCGTTTGTCACCTGGTTCTCAACCAAGTGTTGGGGGAAATAGATTCGGCTTATTGAAAACTTACATTGGCGTGCCCCCTCCCCCACCACATCATTCAGCGGAGATAATATGTGAAGAGGCAGAGATTCCATCTCCATCCATCTTCTTGAGCCGACCATCAACTCTGGAAGGCGGAATAAAAAGTGGTTTTCCCTTCAAGGTTTGATTTACGCATTTCTGTCAGGTGGAAAACAACAATTCCTATGATACTGGATACAACATAGATTTAATAAACGACTTTTTTCCCCATTCCAATAAAAGAGTTCGAAGCCTTTTACTGAGGTATAGATCCCAAACACCCAAACAAAGATGTATGAAACGATATATATATTTCCAATACCATTTTTACTATTCTTACTTTTCCCATTTTTCAGAGACCCAAATTTTATGAGGGAAATGAGAAACTGTGAAAGCAATGCCTTCAAGTAATGGTTCTTCTCCGTTGCTTTCTTTCAAACGTCAACTTTCGTAATTACGATTTTTACTTGTTGATTCTTTGTTGGACAACAACTGTTTTCTTAGATTTAAGAGGGATTTTTTTTCTCTTTCTTTATTTCAGCATCGGCCTTTTCCCTTCGACTTCCTTATTTGGGATTCATCTTAGCCGGAAATCGAGGCCTTTGTTGAAACATCACAACTTTGTCATTTTTTTTTTATCTTCTTTGTCCTGTCAGCTTACGTTAAGAGCACCGTATGGTCTTACCTCTGAGGTGTTGAAGAGGGAAGTGGGTAGTTGTTGAGGCAACTTCTCAGAAATTGAAATTTGTTTCACGTGCTTATTTAGGTGAACATGAATATGTAATACTTGAGAAGAATGTTTCTCGACTTCCCATGATAAGTCAACCCCGTAGAAGACCCAGCGAGGAAATAGGGAATGTTTAAGATCTGCGTTTGATTTCTTTTCATTTTATTCATTCTTTTTCTCATTCGAAAGTTCATGATAAGGGAAATGAAGAAGGGGATCATGAGGTAAGAATATGTAGAAAACTGAGGAAAATAGACGAAAAATGTTAAATGATGCTAAGGAGAAGAAACCGATTAGGATATATAACAAGAGTAAGGAGAACAAAAACTAAAGATAATCAAAGAAATAGAAGAAAACGGAAATTTTGCGGCCATGAAGATCCCCTTAACATCAGCTGTGATTCTTCACGATTATAACTTAGAATTTATTCTCAAGAACATTTTCAAAGAAGAAGAGGACGTTGATGAACTAGGCCAATGTTTCAAAGAATTGGATGCAGATTAGAGGGATCAAGCCATCTATTAAGAGAGATAGATACGATGTAGACAAATCCAAGTGTCAAGTGTCCGATTGCAACTAAACTATAGAAGGAAAAGTATTCTTTTATGGGCTCATAACTCATCGTGGGAGTCGGATGCGAGAGGCAATGAGTCCAACAGAAGGTCTGGAAGTCAGCAGTAGTAACGTTATTATTATTATTATTATTATTATTATTATTATTATTATTATTATTATTATTATTATTATTAATATTATTGGTAGTAGTAGTAGTAGTAGTAGTAGTAGTAGTAGTAGTAGTAGTAGTAGTAATACTAACTAAGCTACAACCATAGCTTAAAAAGCAGGATGCTATAAGCCCTATAAGTGCTCCCACAAGGAAAGTATCATAGTGAGGAAATGAAATAAGGAAACAGACGCAATTGTATGCCTATGTGTACCCTCAGGCAAGCGAACTCTAACCCAAGAACGTGGAAGACTAATGGTAAAAAGGCTATGGTCCTACCCAAGACTAGAAAACAATGGTTTGATTTTGCCGTTTTAAATTCGATCCCTGAAGTTACGGTCAATGAAAATCATGAGGCAAGATGAGCTCTTGAGATGCTTTGATGGAAAAAACAATTGACTTTTGGATACCTGAAGTTGGGAAAAGGTTCATATCTTAGACACGCATTAACATATGATAATGATGTCTTTTTTTTTCTTCGTGATATTACACATATTTGAAAATTTACTGTAAGAAAGAAAAAATCTTATTTTTAAAAATTAGATTTCAGATGATGCTAGCAAGCGTTTGGTATGCACTAAACTAGCAAACACTTTCTCGCAACGCTAAACTAGCAAACACTTTCTCGCAACGTATACCTTTGGTCAACATTTTTCTACTTCTTTATATTTTGCAGTAGACATCATCATCATTTCCTCCGTATCGAAACTTGAAAATTATAATAATTTTCCTTTTCGTCCTTAGAGAAAAATATTGTATGATTCGCCGTTTTTGGTTCTAAGAAAGAAGAATGATGTATTGGTGTGAGAGATCCGGAGTCCAGGAGTCCAGGAGCCTGAGAGAAGTCATTGTATTGCAGAAGCCAGAGATGTCAGAGGAGAGGAAGGAAGCCTTTGGAATACATTTGTCAGATGCCCAATGCCCTGACCCTGTCTGACTCGGGTGCCCTCTCCTCTATAGGCCTTAGGCGTCATACTGCTATCACTTTTAATACTATTTCTAATGCTGATATCATCTGAAAGATCTATGTTTATTCATATATTTTGCAAAAACCATATTGAAATCTCTTCAACATGAACATTGAAAGGTTTAAAGGTTTAAAGGCCACCCATGAATGGCAGAGACAAGGGACAGGGACATTGCCCTAGCAAGCGTGGCAATGCCCTAGAGATTGATCATACATTATATGATCAGCGCCAAAGCCTCCTCTCCACCCAAGCTAGGACCAAGGAAAGCCAGACAATAGCTGCTGATGACTCGAAAGATAGACCTATAGGCCCCCAAAACATCACATCGTTAGCTCACAAGGATGGTAAGGTTACAGACCTAAAGGAACTAACGAGTCTGAGAGGGACTCGAGCCCCTAACTGGCAAACACCAGGCAGAGACGTTACCAATCAGGCCACAAGTATGAGTCCTACACGTTTTCTTCATACTCATTATTTTAAATACCATTTGTTTCCCACTACTTGACTTAGTTTAATTCTTCTTTTAACTCTTTCGACCTTATTAGTTCCGCTGTATAGCATGGTCGGTCGCTCGAGTCGACTTTCTCCATCTATTTCTATTTCTTGCAATTTCCCAATTCTTTATTCGTGGATAAATCAAAATGATTGGCATATTCATTAGCCTGAGGGATTTTGATTATCACCATTTTATAAACATTCTTGATCATGACTATGCATCCTAACTTGAAAATTTTCTTCAATCACAAAAAAAAAAAAAAAAAAAAAAAAAAACTGGAAAAAATTACCCATTGGAAATGTGCTCTTATGCATCGCACCAATCCAAAAAATTGTCACATCATTTTGTATATCAGAGATAAAATGTGGTTTTCTCAAATTCCTTAAAAGGAGACATTCGTCGCTTTGAAGTTTAAAATGACCCACAATAAAATTGAGAGAAGAAGGAGATCCAAAATTTACTCTAAATCTGATCGTTTTCTTTCTGCTGTTTTTGATAACGATGCTTTGTCTTTAAGTTGTTTTCAGTTGGTTGTCAATTGTTTATTATTCCAAAGTTTTTCTAAAACAGAAGTCATCGTGAGTACCCTGGGGTGTAATCTCTCTCTCTCTCTCTCTCTCTCTCTCTCTCTCTCATAGGCTGCCACATATTCTCAACATTTTGATTCATTCGCGTACTTGACTCTCTCTCTCTCTCTCTCTCTCTCTCTCTCTCTCTCTCTCTCCAAACTTGCACTGGAAAAAAAAGAGAGAAAGAGCACTTTGAATATCCAAATGCATTATAAGGGAACCTGTAGCCTTACGGAGATCTGTGGTATAAAGAAAATCAAGAAAGTTTTCTTCATGTTTTCAAGGCGTAATTTTATCTGACAAGTTTAGAAAAAAAAAATCAGACCCAAATGTTTTGAAGTCGTCTTTTATTAGTTGACTACCTCAGAGGACATCTGCTTTCCTTACAAGCCGAATGGGGGAAAGTACAAATGGCTTTTCCCGATGTGTGGGAATGTGGTATTCCATTTTTTGTAGCGGAATTGTTCAAATTTAGTTTCACGGTTACATTTCATCGAAACTCTTATTACTTATTTCTCCTTTCTTTATTTAATGAGCGAAAACGAGGGAAAGTTGTAACTAATTGATAGTATGAGAATAATTCTACTATGTATAACTTATTCCTTCCTTAACGATACAAGAATCAAAGTCATTGAAAGTTAAAACAAAGAATTGAGGAACCTAATTATAGTTTATTTCTTATGGTATTATAGCAATCAAATTCAAAGAAAATAAAAAAAAAAAAAATGTAGCACTAAATTAAGGTTCCACGAACCTTTGAAAAGAAATAACAAATAGCGAACTGAATGGAACAATGCTCAAAGTTCTCATAATTAATATTAATGCTTACATACAATTATTATGTCCTACAAGTAAGGTTTGTGTCTGTACTGAGAATCTGTCTGTTTCCGATTGCACATCAGTTAAGTTTTAACGTAATTCTGTACAAATCCTGTTCTTGATTAAGGAAATACAAACTTCGTATGCGCGTTCATAGTTCTATCGCAGAATTGATGGATGACTTGTATAAAAAGAAGACATTGAATCAGTCATATTTAACAAAAAATGAAACAAGAGAAAAATGGTTAAGAATCTTCGCTACTTTGGCTTTCCTCTTATTGACATCTGAGGAGGAATGATCATCGTATTGTGGGTAAAGCCTTTCATCATTTCCAAAGCTAATTGTCCTTCTCTCAGGATTATATTACACATATGTTCATAGATTTACCATTCTTAAGATATCCTATAAATCATCTAAAAGAAACTTACTAGATTTTGATAAGCAGATATTATTTTGATAATCAACTTCTCCGTCTTCCCGTTATCAACTGCAATATTGGGCCGAACATTCGATAATGAATTGAGAGCTATAGTAAGGTTCCATCCATGTATTGACAACCATTCATTGCAGAGATTGACAGAATCTGTCTATGGAAGCAAAGACCTATCTCCGTGGTGTTGTCAACGAAGGTAAGAGAGAGAGAGAGAGAGAGAGAGAGAGAGAGAGAGAGAGAGCTTCTACTTTGATGAGGACTTCAACAAAGACATTGGTCTTGTGACCTTGACCTTGACTTTGGTCAAGTGAGGTTTTGCTCTAGTCACTGGGCGATGTCCCATTCATGATGTAAATTTCATATAAGTTTTTTTCCTGTTGATTAATTCTCTGTCTGGTATCTTTTTTTCCCCCCTTTTCTCTTCGGTCTCATTTTGATTGTTCAATTATGGGAATTACATTTTATGGAAGATTGCCCAATACGTTGATAGCTTTAATTGTCTGTTTCATAAGAATATGTATAACTCTTTTTTTATGATAAATGTAGATGATAAATAACTATATGGTAGAAGCCAATTTTAACTATAAATATCATAAGTAAATAATTTAACAAAGAAACAAAAGAATAGTATGATAAAGTGATTATAGATTTCTAGTATTCAAATATATCAAATAAACTCACGAATAACAGAATTACATGAAAAATATGAATCACGAATAGCTGACGTTTTTCAATGTCAAAAGATAAATTTGTATTTTCACCAAATTATGGTCTAAAGACTAGAGACGCACACACACACACACACACATATATATATATATATATATATAAATATATATATATATATATATATATACATATATATATATATATATATTTATATATATATATATATATATATGTATATATATATATATTTATATATATATATATATATATATGTATGTATGTGTGTGTGTGTGTGTATGTGTGTGGGTCAAACTACATTCACGCAGATATATGACATCTTGGCTCTCGCAGAAGCCATAATTTGACTCACCCTAGAGTGAATGTTATGATGCGAAGGGTGATTCAGTATATGACACCAATTTCTCTTAATATTTGCGTTACTCTCATTGCAATGGTGGATAAATGTTCAGCAGATACGCCACCTCTCTCTCTCTCTCCTCTCTCTCTCTCTCTCTCTCTCTCATTTAAATCAATTTCCGTAATTGCAAAATTTGGTGGTAGAGACTTTGCCCTTATCTTCTTGGTCAAGGTCAGATTATTATTATTATTATCATTATTATTATTATTATTATTATTATTATTATTATTATTATTATTATTATTATTATTGATGACTTCATTAAAATAACCTCAGTGACGTGGATGCCTTCTTAGTATTTCTGCAACTGATCGATTCCAAAGGACAACACAATTGTTGAAGAGAAAATTACCAACGAATCATCCATTACTGAATCAAATTATTGAAAATAGGGAAGATTTACATAGTGGGAAAAAGTGTCAAATTCCATAAATTGGTGGAATAAATTACCTAAAAAAACGAGCAATAAGAAAAATGAATAGCAAAGAATAAAATTATGAGAGGAGCAATAAAACTGTCTCTAACCGACCATTGCAGTCTGTCTTTATATCACCTTTTGCAAGAATTAGTTAATTTTCTTCCTAGATGAATAAGAAGTCAATAAGTCATCTTCGCCTTGTCTCTTCTCTTCACTTCTGGGAAGGGGAGAAAGGAATTCCCTTTTCGAGGTTCAGTCACAGAAATTGTTACTATTTCACTCAAGATCGGAGAAATCTTTCGACGTGTCATAAATGATTGATTCACTGTAACGGTAAAAATGTCTTTTATTGAAGGTGTCGAAGACAAATGTTCATTATAGTTTTTACATGAAATCGGGAGAGCAATTTCATTATAACATCATAATCACAAGATTATTTCAGGAGATATATTTTCGAGAGGTATGGCGCTAATCTAATGAGAATCCTCCAAAGACTAATTAATGAAAGGCGATGTTAGTCTCAGTTTTCTGTGTTTGATAAATGAAGACTTTCCAGGCTTGATTATACTTAGAATAATCTGTATTGAAAATATTTTTTTTCTCAAATTTAATCTGCATCCGGAAAAAGGTCTTCTGAATCTAAGGAAAATTGTGTAAACTATTAGGATTCCCAATCTTCGTCCTATGATAACATTTAATTTAGGAAAAAAATGCTTACTCGTTTTCCATCATGGCATATATTACCTTTTCTTCACTTGAGTTAAATAAATTTCCTCCTAAACCCAGCAATTGCAGTAAAGAGAAACAGGAGAGAAGCTCAGCTCTCTTTAGGCGAGTGTCGTAAGAGCAACCGTCACTTGAGATTCTCTTAGACTCGACGGAATTTAGAGAGAGAGAGAGAGAGAGAGAGAGAGAGAGAGAGAGAGAGAGAGAGAGAGAGAGAGAGAGAGAGAGATAGAGAGAGAGTTTCGTCCAAGTAAACGAATGATATGAAACTAAGATAGAGTAATAAGATGTTTAACAATTGGAGGGAAATGACGCCTGCATTCAATTGAATAGAATTACACCTCTTCACTTACGGACTGAAATATCCTCCCGAAAGGATCAATGGATTTTCTTTAGGAGTTTAAAAAACATGTATTTGGACCTGTGACAGGAAACTTGTTGAGCCTTCATTGTATGAATCAAATTTCCATTAGATGCAAATCTAACTTTCTTTTAGTCATTCATGTTTGAAAAGTCATTTGTGAATCAAATAAAGGGTAGTTAGTCGACTATAAAGGCGTCACCTATAGGGAGACATTTTATATTTAATTATTACGTTACTACCCACAGATGGAATATTCTCTCTCTCTCTCTCTCTCCTCTCTCTCTCTCTCTCTCTCTCTCTCTCTCTCTCTCTCCTCTGCAATTGCTACCAATTTTCACAATTGAATGTAAAATGTGAGAGAACCTATTTCATTCGAAAGAGTAAATAGAAGTTGAGAGATTAGCCATTCATATTTCAAACCATTCAAGCTTAACTGCTAGATCCATGAGTGAGAGTATCTTTAAAAATGAATAAACACATATTTTTGCCTAATTAGACAATTTCTGTTAATAGCAATAGTTATTATCAGCCATTAGCATTAATAGTTACTGAAATGTTTTAATTCTTAATAAGATTGCTAGAATCAGAGAGAGAGAGAGAGAGGAGAGAGAGAGAGAGGAGAGAGAGAGAGAGAGAGAGAGAGAGAGAGAGAGAGAGAGAGAAAAAAAACTCTGTACCATTTCGAGGGTGTAATCTTTTGTTTATCAAGTCTTTACGTGCCTAATTCACATAGGTCAAATGCCCAAATGCGAAATAAATATTTGCTAAATACTATGACGGGCCGAGAGAGGGTTGTGAACTCAAAGGCAGGATGCAATCAACTGAGTTGTTTATTAAGGAACACTCTCCTTTATATACAAAACCTCAAGGCAACAGGACATAACCTGTACGAGAGACAGACAATGTTACAGAGCAAAACCGGAGACATAATCATTCAGGTTCTTTTTAGTGCGAGGGAAGAGCGCAGATACAAGCGTAATATATACAAAATAATTATGTACAATTGTGTGACACACGGTTGGTACATGGCTCCCCCCCTAAAAATGACATAGTGTACATGTTAAATAGGGCGCCCTGATCTAGAGAGGCGAACTGTAGGCGGGTCATCTGGCAGAAGATAAGCAGGTTTTAGACGATCAATAGAGACCCAGTCTTCTTTGCCCCGAATGTTTAGGAGGAATGCTTTCGGACTGCATCGAATCACAAGGGAAAAGGCCGTGTAAGGGGACGTTAGTGGTGGCTTGCTGGTGTCGTTGCGCAGGAAGACGTGCGTTGCAGAGTGCAAGTCCGTTGGTATGTGAAGCTTCGCTGGGGGCTTGTAAGCCTGGCGGCACGGGGTAAATTTTCACACCGACGTGATGTATGCGCTGGAGATCGTTGGAGGAGGTTGTAGAAGGAAAAAATTTGGCAGGGACGACCAACGGGTCGCCATACACCATTTTAGCTGCCGAGACGTCGAGGGCGTCTTTAGGAGTGGTCCTTAGTCCCAGGAGGACTCAGGGAAGCTGAGTAAACCAGTTGCAATCCTTGCAGCGGGACATCAAAGCTGCTTTGAGGGTGCGATGAAAACATTCAACCATTCCATTGGCAGCGGGGTTGTAGGCCGTTGTCTGATGTAGGGTGATGCCCAAGAGATTCGCTAATGACGTCTACAATTGAGAGGTGAAAGTGGTTCCCCTGTCAGAAGTAATATGCTCAGGGATACCGAATCTTGAAATCCATCAGAGAGTAAGGCAGATATACATGAGGCGGACGTTGCAGTTTCCATGGGAATGGCTTCAGGCCAACGAGTGGAGCGGTCGATGACGGTAAACAGGTAACGATGTCCTTGTGATGTGAGTAGGGGGCCTACAACGTCGACGTGAATGTGTGCGAAACGACGTTGAGGTTGAGGAAAGGTGCCCACTCCTGAATCCGTGTGTCGATGTACTTTGGAAGTTTGGCAAGAAGTACAGGCGCGGACCCAATCCTTAGCATCCTTAGAATTGCCGTGCCAAATGAACTTTGCCTTCAGCAGCTGTGCAGTAGAACGGCACGAGGGATGTGAAAGGCCGTGAGAGAGAGGGTTGTGAACTCAAAGCAAGATGCAATCAACTGAGTTGTTTTAACAAGGAACACTCTCCTTTATATACAAAACCTCAAGGCAACAGGACATAACCTGTTCGAGAGACAGACAATGTTACAGAGCAAAACCGGAGACATGATCATTCAGGTTCTTTTTAGTGCGAGGGAAGAGCGCAGATACAAGCATAATATATACAAAATAATTATGTACAATTGTGTGACACACAGTTGGTACAATACCCTAACCCGGCAGCACCTCATGATTAGACATACAAATGAATTTCACCAATGAGGAATTATAATGAAGAAAGCAAAACATAATATATGTTTTATAACTACAAAATATAAGAAACTTCATTTAACTACCTTTCTTTGGTTTGTGATATATTCCGTTGATGGTCTAACTGAGAGGAAGTAGGCTATAAGAAATGGCTGGTTCCTCGAATTTCCTTTAACCTTTGAATTATTCATCCGTTTCTAGATAGATGTCTGTTTGAGGGTCACAAACGAGAAAAGGATCGTTTCCATTCAGGGAAGAGATTTCCTCAACAAATTCCTGTTTGCGAAGTGTCTCTTTTTTCGGAGGAGTTTAAAAGAGCTCTTCATAAAGAGTGTCTTCTTATTAAAGAAAGTTTGGAGAATTAAAACTACTTTATTGAAAAAGAGACAGACAAAAAATACAAGAGGGACAGTCCAATAGGGTTGGTTTCTATTTGTATAAACTACTACAAAATTCTTCATCCTTTAAATCTCTTTGCTCCAAAACTCTCAGCCTCCAAAACCCAAGACTCGGAATCGTACTCTATTAACTTGATCCTCTGCAGACGTTGAGCTGAGTCGGGGAAACTTTTAAGCTTTTGAATCAAAGGATTTATTTTCCGTGAATTGAGTCGTCAAAGGATTGTGGGAGTTTTAGCGGCAAAGCTTCACAGGAACTAAACCAAAGTTGAAGATTTACAGTTTGATGAAATGTAAAGTTTTGTATACGTAATAACTTAGGTCTTCTCCCTCTTCTTCTTCTTCTTTTTCTTAATCAGCTAATGGTCGGTGGGACAGACAGCTGGACAGAGAAGATAAAGGGGGGTTGGGGGGTTGGTTGGGAGGGGGGTCTATAAATAAAAAGCCCTTGAAAAGATTCTTTATATATAATTTCATCATTTGTGAGAAAGCCCTAGAAGGGATTACTTTTGGGATATGGAGTGGAAATTATAGATTTCCCAAGATCTATCTCTATGCGATTCAATGGAAATTAATGATTCCACAACAAATAAGTCATAGATCAAACCTTCAAGCTAATAAGCAACCCCA
The DNA here is from genome assembly GCF_036898095.1 of Palaemon carinicauda. Lineage (NCBI taxonomy): Eukaryota > Metazoa > Arthropoda > Malacostraca > Decapoda > Palaemonidae > Palaemon > Palaemon carinicauda. The sequence continues at coordinate 8,732,052 of NC_090749.1, forward strand.
TGAGAATAACAATAACGGTGTGGCCCTTTATGATGGACTTTTGGGTAAACGATTTCTGCACAATCCAAGAGTGGATGTTTGGCGATATGACATCGACTTGTATTCAACTACAGTGGTAAAAATGCTATTCTGATTTCGATTAAATTTTTCCTTTGCTAGTTATTCAGGTTAGAGCATATGATGCAATCATTTATGCACTAACTGCAAAAAGATATACACGTAATTCTTCCCTTCACAAATTGGATCCCATGTTGAGGATTAACTTCATTCAAAGTGATCTACATGTAAATGTGATACAGATAAAGTTCTTTCATTACTCAAATCAGTGAGCTTCCGTAACCTAAGTTTGAAAGTAAAATCATTTTCAATTTTAGTTCACTTGGATGATATACATTTCGATTTTTGTTGGATTTCAGCTGTTTATATATTAATTAAGCTTCCATTAAAGATTATAGACATTACTGTTACTCTTAATCGAGAGTAGCGCAGGGTGGTAGAGCCATCAGTGCACTTCATGGGGCGTACTGTAGGCTTGGCATTAAGGTCTTGGAAACTTTCCTTCGGTCGCTCCCATGCAGTTACATCCATTCCTTCATTCTCCTTCTCTCTTCTCCTTTCTCCCTTTCATTCATCTTCCTATTCTTCCTCTTTGTACTTTACTTGGCAGGGCAACAGAAACGTTTTTTTCATGCAGCATATCATCGCCGAAGGACCTCCTTGGGCCCAACGAAACGAGTATTAAAATGAGGAAGAGAAAGATGATTATGAAAGGAGGAGCGAATGAAGGATGGAGAGAAAAAGAAAGAATCAATTGTGAAAGGAAGGGAGGTTGTTTCTTTCTCCAAGTGTTTTCACAAATATCCAAAAAGCAATTTATTTTTCTTTTTTTTTTTTGCGAGAATAAATTTTACGGAAGAAATTCTACGTTTTCATTGTTATTCAGATGACGTTAATTACAAAACAAGATCATTTCTTGTTGAATGCCGTCAATATATCGTGAGCCATATTCGCTCTCATCGGTTAAGGGCGAGGATTCTCTAAGACCAAACGGCTGCAATGAGGAAAATGATGCCACGGTTCTCAATGGAGATTAATCCGATACTTTTTGGATATTCTCGCTTCCACTCTTTCAAACTATACTATCTTTCCTCAGTTTTGGGATTTTCAACAGTGGAGTGACCACCAGGTACATGATTCATTATTAAGTCACTATTTGTTTTACTGCAAATGGATCAGTCACTCCGCTTTTGTGACGGGGGATTGAATAATGTCTATTGTTTATTCAAAGGAATTTGATACTACATGACATGGAGAGAGAGAGAGAGAGAGAGAGAGAGAGAGAGAGAGAGAGAGAGAGAGAGAGAGGAGAGAGAGAGAGAGAGAAAGGATCCTCATCGATCCCATAAGTATTGTTTCCTTTTTATGAACCATTTGATATCAACTTTCTCAACATTAAGTTGAGGGAAGAAAGAGGAGAAGAAAAGATGTGGAATTTCTAGAAAGCAGAAGAAATGGGAGACGCAGTTTACGACTTTCTTTTTCAATGGAATTTTTATTAATTCTAATTTGCGTGAAATTTTTTTTCTCTACGACTGGCGAGGTACACAGTATTAATAATATGAGGGGGGAACTTACCATCATTACACCTCATTCAGTCTCGTTTGAAAAGGAAAACTCACATTTTGCCAAAACAAAAAATCTTGAACCAGCCCTGTGTGTTCATGAACGTACACCAACATATCTTAATGAAGAATACATAATAAAGGAAGGCGTTCTCCTTCCTAAGGTGTTGATTACAGAAAAAAAGGTTTCTCACAACACAAAATTAAAGTCAGTTTGCTGAGTTCATAACAGATATTTATCGATGGTGTTAATTTGTTTTGAATTAAAACTTTATATGCAAGACGGGATGAGGTCCTATACATGAAATTGATCTTTCATTATCGTTTAGAATAAGGAAAAGAACAAAACAGTTTATTGGAAGGCTAATTATTTTTCATTAAGTTCATTTGAAATGATATTATATTTCGGATTGATTAGAGAGAGAGAGAGAGAGAGAGAGAGGAGAGAGAGAGAGAGAGAGAGAGAGAGAGAGAGAGAGAGAGAGAGAGCTGATAATGAACTCGTGAAAAGAAAGATATGATCTGCGAAGACTGGAAAATAATAACACTAGAGTCTAAAACTGTGTGTACATTTATCAATGGTTCGTATATACTTTAACATTTAGTAACATCTGCTCATCTAAGACCTGGTGCTTGTGTGAACGTCATCTTTTTTACTTATATATTTTACTCGATTGCAAGTTTAATATCGTGCCTTATAACATATGTATTTCCTTGGAATGAATGCTTCCATAACACAAATACAAAAAGAAAAAAAAAAACATATTTAACTGTTCTGTTGCCAATTCCTTCGACCTAAACCAATGATACCGTTACTTGCCTATTAAGGAATTTTTTTGCTGCCATTCCAGTAGATCTGTAGCCCCGAATAAACGCTAGATTTTTTTTTCTGCAGCCTAATTCACAAAGTTTAACATTCCCGAATCTGATTGAGAATAATGAAATGTTTAACAAGAATGATGCTCAGAAACAGAGATGGAATTGCATTCATGCTCTAATGTTAGGTCGGAACCTTTCCTGCAGATTTCTTTTTTTTTTATCTTTTATTATGAAATATACATTCACAATCTTACAATTTATAATATTTCCTGTGTATTGGTCCAGAGATCGAAGTCGTGTCTGCTTTCTAAGGGTTTCAAATCCTCAACCCTGCTCATCCAATAATTCTCTTTTCTCATTATAATAATAGTAATGATTTTTATAATAATATAATGTAGACGTTGAAGATACATATTCTCAAGCTTATATTATATTACAAATAAAATACCTTGATGATCTCACCCCCTTGACCTTTCTTTTATTCTTATCCGGAGCAACATTCACTAATGAATCGATTTGAAAAATGTAAATTATATCTTTCTATTTTTTGGGAAATGGTGTTGTTGAAGACAATTTAAGCTCATTGTCAAAATCTGGGGCTCGTTGCGTTGCAATGATGCAAGTCGAAAGTTTATGTTTTCGAGTCTAATGACTTTTGCATCAGAAATAAAACTTTTCCAAAAGAAAGTTTTCTCTAAATTTCCTCAAGTTCATAACCCAATTATCAAAACATCTTGATTGCAGAAATTCTGTAATCAAGATGTTTTGATAATTTCCTTTTGTTAATACATGTGTATGAGCTTTTTACAACAAAAAATGTCTTAATTTGTGATAAAAAAATTCTTTTGCTTTAGTCTTTGGAGCAAAAGTTGTGGAAAGTAGATTTAGCTCCTGACATTGATGAAAACACATATCATCTAATTGCAACTCATATAATTCATTTAAGTTTAATTTTCATATAAGTTATTATGATATTTATTTCATACTATAATTTTACAATTTTAATCATTTATTTGTCTCTGAATTATTATTTTGATTTATATACTTATAGTATTTTCCTCTCACCATGAGTTATTCACTATAACTTTACCGTATTGACGAACTGCATAAATGTTTATTAAGCAGAAAATTAATGCGGGATAACATAATAGGACATTGAAAAAGAGGGAAGAACAATAAGATGAAAATAACAAACAGACAGAGAATAAATCAACTTGAAAACTCTTCAAAGGTTTCCTCGTGAAACAGAACATATTCCCCAGATCCCACCACAAACTCAATTAGTATCAACAGAATCAATGATAATTTCCCAACCCTGACAAAGACTCAACTAACCAAAGTCAAGGTCACAAGTCACGTGACTGACAACTCTGGAAGTCATTACCTGACCTTCGTCGAAATCCTCAAAAAGGTCTTGTCCTCCATCCACACATTGCCTCATTCATTACAATGAAAAAGAACTGCCTTCAGTATTGGCAACGTTGCTCTGAAATTAACTATTGGTCGATCTGGTCAATATTGCAAGAGCTGTCACTGGGAGAGTTTGTCGATATAGGGCCGAGGGGAATACGGATACCCAATAGATGGGTATATGCATATCCAATATGCCCGGCTGTCTCTGGGTAATATGGGGAATTTAATTCTTTCGAACGATGGGAAACTAGAATTAATATTGTTCTATTAAGTGACATAATGATACCATAAGAAAGGTAATGCTCTCTATAGTCAGGGTAAATTGAACCAGATTAATGTTATCATTAATGGAATCATTTATATCTAATATGTGCAAACTTTCATAAAGGATAAACGAGGAATGA
>NC_090749.1:8746309-8808809 GCF_036898095.1 Palaemon carinicauda
GGTTCGATTCCTGGCTGGTCAGAAGCTATTGTCTTTGAACATTGGTTTCATCTGGGGCTCTGATCCCGAGGTCGGTGAGAGAATCTAGGCTATATCACTACCCAAGACTAGAGAACAATGGTTTGATTTTGGAGTGTCCTTCTCCTAGAAGAGCTGCTTACCATAGCTAAAGAGTCTCTTCTACCCTTACCAAGAGGAGAGTAGCCACTGAACAATTACATTGCCGTAGTTAACCCCTTGGGTGAAGAAGAATTGTTTAGTAATCTCAGTGTTGTCAGGTGTATGAGGACAGAGGAGAACCTGTAAAGAATAGGCCAGACTATTCGGTGTCTGTGTAGGCAAAGGGAAAGAACCGTAACCAGAGAGAAGGATCCAATATGGTACTGGCTGGCCAGTCAAAGGACCCCCTAACTCTCTAGCGGTAGTATCTCAACGGGAGGCTGGTGCCCTGGCCAACCTACTACCTATATATATATATATATATATATATATATATATATATATATATATATATATATATATATATATATATATATATATATATATATATATATATATATATATAGCAACATGGAAATATTTAGGACGGAATAGGAAAAGACATTGTCCCCAAGAGTTATCGTAATACACAGTTGAAGTTTAATGATCTTTCAAAATCTTCTCTAAACTTCAAGCCTTCATAATTGGTTCAGGTAAGGAAGAGGCTCAAAATTTGCCCTCCAGTTTGTTTAAGGTTAATGAGAAATATCAAGTGGAGATTATTGGGAAAAGAACTTCTGGCTTTGACTTTAATTTTCTTTTCAGTATATATTAGGTTGATATAAAAGTCTATAAAAATAAGCTTAAAAAGTTTTATAGGAAAGAACCCACCTCTATTTTTAGTCAATAGATAATGAGATTAATTAACATCTTCAAGTGTGAGAAGTAAAAAGATCCAAATATATTTTGTTAACACTAAAAGGAAGACAATCCAGAATACTTTCGATTACTGAAAGCCTTAGTAAATTCTCTCCCATTGAATGACAAAAGAAGCCCCACTTAATTACTGTATGCTACATAGAAATAAAAACAAATAAAACAACATTCAATTTCTTGAAAACACTTCGGAAATGCGCAAAATTTTAGGAAAATTCCTGGAAATGTAAACTTCCATCTTGCTCAATTTATACACACAAGTTGTGCATAGCAATGAACCTTTCATAAACTCGTCTATGGATGCCAAAACAAGTGAATACACTGACGTCAATTTGACAGAAACATATAAGAAGTAATTTTATGCCTGAATGGACTGTCACAGCCAATAATCCTAATCTCCTCTATATATGGATAATTTCATTTGGTCAGTCAAAATCACCACCAAATATGTCAATCTTCATTCTACATTTCAATTGTATGAAATGAAAATGAATGTCACAATTATTAAAAAGATACATTTTTACCTACCCACCTCTCTTCTGTGATTTTGATTAATCAGTTTCCAGTAGATATAAGGCCATGAAACATTTCCTCCTGCAATAGTTGAAATATAACATGATTCTGTAGCTTTAGTTGATGCAATGTTGCCATATACTATACTTCTCAGAGTGCTGTCGTCCTTTGTGTAATATAAAAACAGGGTGTAGGGGAACAGCTCTCTAACCGTTATATGGCACCGTTAGTATTATTATTATTAATTGCTAAGCTACAACACTATAGTCAATTCTTTTTAATGAGGTAGAGTTGCACCGACTTGCAAGGGTGCCTTTTTAGGTCGAAAAAGTTTCTCGATCGCTGATTGGTTGGCCAAGATAATTCTAACCAATCAGAGAGCAGGAAACTTTTCCGAGCTAAAAGGGCACCGCTGCGGGTCAGTGCAAATGTGCCTCATTATGAAAAAATTAATATAGCTGGAAAAGTAAGATGCTGTAAGCCAAGGGGCTCCAACAAGGAAAATAGCCCAGTGAGGTAAGGAAACAAGGAAATAGGATAACTCAAGAACAGTAACAACATTAAAATAAATATTTCCTACACAAACTATAAAAACTTTAACAACACAAGATGAAGAGTGTGATGGGCCAAGAGAAAGGTTGCGACTCAAAGGCACGAAACAATCAATTGAATGAGTTTATTATAGAACACTCTCCTTTGTATACAAAACCTCAAGGCAACAGGCATTTTCATGTTCACAAGACAGACAATGTTACAGAGGAAAACCGGAGACATGATTATTCAGGTTCATTTTAGTGCGAGGGGAGAGCGCGGATACAAGCATAATATATACAAAATAATTTATGTACGATCGTGTGACACACGGTTGGTACATGGCTCCCCCCCTAAAAATCACATACTGTACATGTTAAATAGGGCCCCCTGATCTAGAGAGGCGAACTGTAGGCGGGTCATCTGGCAGAAGATAAGCAGGTTTTAGACGATCAATGGAGACCCAGTCTTCTTTGCCATGAATGTTTAGTAGGAATGCTTTCGAACTGCGTCGGATCAGAAGGAAAGGGCCCGTGTAAGGGGGCGTTAGCGGTGGCTTGCTAGTATTGTTGCGCAGGAAGAGTGCAAGCGTGCAAGTCCGTTGGTATGTGATGCTTCGCTGGTGGCTTGTAAGTCTGGAGGCCAGGTGTGAATTTTCCCACGACGTGACGTATGCGCTGGAGATCGTTGAAGGAGGTTGTAGAAGGAAAAAATTCGGCAGGGACGACCAACGGGTCGCCATACACCATTTCAGCTGCCGAGACGTCGAGGGCGTCTTTAGGAGTGGTCCTTTGTCCAAGGAGGACCCAGGGAAGCGGAGTAAACCAGTTGCAATCCTTGCAGCGGGACATCAAAGCTGCTTTGAGGGTGCGATGAAAACGTTCAACCATTCCATTGGCAGCGGGGTTGTAGACCGTTGTCTGATGTAGGGTGATGCCCAGGAGATTCGCTAATGATGTCCACAATTGAGAGGTGAAAGTGGTTCCCCTGTCAGAAGTAATATGCTTAGGGATACCAAATCTTGAAATCCATGCAGAGAGTAAGGCAGATGTATATGAGGCGGACGTTGCAGTTTCCATGGGAATGGCTTCAGGCCAACGAGTGTAGCGGTCGATGACGGTAAACCGGTAACGATGTCGTTGTGATGTGGGTAGGGGGCCTACAACGTCGAAGTGAATGTGTGCGAAACGACGCTGAGGTTGAGGAGAGGTGCCCGCTCCTGAATCCGTGTGTCGATGTACTTTGGAAGTTTGCCAAGAAGTACATGCGCGTACCCAATCCTTAGCATCCCTAGAAATGCCGTGCCAAATGAACTTTGCCTTCAGCAGCTGTGCAGTAGAGCGGCATGAGGGATGTGAAAGGCTGTGAATGAAATCAAACACCTGCCGTCGCATGGTCGCATGGGAGCAGGAATCCAAGGTCGCGGTCTACCAGTACTGACATCACAGAGGAGGGTGGTGTTGGAGTCTTCGAGAGGAAATTCTTCCCAACGGAGGGACGTGCAGGATGTTCTACAGGCTTGATACTCGGGATCCTGTCGTTGGGCTTCAGCCAGGTCGTTGTGATCTAATCCCAGTTGAACGGCAGCCAACGTGTTTCTTGACAGGGCATCGACAACGGGATTCATTTTCCCAGGAACGTATTGAAGGGTGTAATTGTATTCAGCCACGACGGAGAGATGTCGGCGTTGACGGGCGGACCAGGCGTCTGACTGACTGTCGAGTGAAGGTGTGCACCAGAGGCATGTGGTCTGTGCGAATGACGAAGGGCGTACCTTCTAAGAAATGGCGAAAGTGACGGACAGCCAAGTGCACCGCCAACAATTCTCGATCGAAGGTAAAATAACCCGATTCTGCAATGGACAGTTTTTTGCTGAAGAAGGTCAATGGGCGGGGCTAGCCGTTGACCACCTGCTCGAGTACTGCACCAATAGCGATGTCACTGGCATCGGTGGAGAGAAGGAGAGGGGCATGTGGGATAGGAAAAGTGAGAGCCGCAGCAGTTGATAGGGCCTTCTTTGCATTGCAGAAGGCTGCTTCTTGAAGGGGACCACACTTCAGGTCCTTTGGCTTACCCTTGAGGGAGGCGTAGAGGGGAGCAAGAGTGGCGGCAATGGCTGGCAAAAATCGGTGATAATAGTTGATCATGCCCAAGAATTCCTGCAGAGCTTTGACGGTCGAGGGCGCGGGAAAGTTCTCAACGGCTGCTACCTTCTCAGGGAGGGGATGGACTCCTTCAGGAGTGATGCGGTGCCCTAAGAACAACTCTTCGTTGGCGCTACAGGTACACTTGTCGTACCGGACTACAAGGCCGTTTTGTTGCAGGCGGTCGAGCAGGACGCGCAGGTGACGGAGGTGTTCCTCTTTTGAGGAGGAGAACACAAGTATGTCATCCACATAATATACACAGAAAGGGAGGTCCCCTAAGATGCCATCTATGAGACGTTGAAACGTGGCCCCAGCATTACGAAGGCCAAAACAGGAGTAATTGAAGGTGTATGTACAAAACGGAGGGGTGATGGCGGTCTTGGGGATGTCTTCTGGGTTCATAGGCACCTGATAATACCCCTTCAGGAGGTCGAGCATAGAGAAAACCTTCGCTTTGTGCAGGTAGGAGGTCACGTCGGCAAGGTTTGGGAGGGGGTAGTTATCCAGTTCTGATTACATGTTCAGGCGCCTGTAATCCACGCACGGACGGAGGGAGCCGTCTTCCTTCAGAACGATGTGTAAGGGTGACGACCATGGGCTGGAGGCCTTTTGGCAAAGGCCTATTTCCTCCATTTTGGTGAACGTCTGTTTGGCGGCTGCCAATTGTTCCGGTGCCAGACGTCTGAATTTTGTGAAGACTGGGGGTCCCGTCGTCCCGATATGGTGATAAATACCGTGCTTGGCAGGAACCGTGGGAGTTTGGCAAAGTTCTGGACGGAAAACTTCCGGGTACGACGTGAGGAGGTGGGCGTAGGCATCCGTGGGTGCGCTGATGTGGAGAGCGAGGTTAGAGGGGGCGGGTTGAAGAGGTGTCGACAAATACGAGTCTGCGTTGACCAATCGTCGGTGGGCGACATCGACCACAATGTGGAAATGAGAGAGGAAATCCGCACCGAGGATTGGCAATGTGACATCAGCAAGGAGAAACTTCCTATTGAATTTACCGTTTCTGAACGATAATGTGAGGTTCTTCTAACCGTAGGTGGGTATCGCAGATCCGTTGGCAGCTACCAAACGGACGTCGGCAGATGTAGACAGACTACGTCGTGCCTTGAAGAGTTTCCTTGGCAAAAGAGAACGACAAGCACCCGTGTCTACCAAAAATCGCACGCCCATTCCTGCATCCTGTAAAAAGAAAAGATTAGAAACACGGGAGGCCACCGCCACGAGCGAGTGCCTACTTACACGTTTTTTGGCCACTGATAATGTTTGGCACATTTCTTCGCGGTTGCCCCGAATCTGAAGTGGTAGTAGCAAAACTGCTGTGGATGGGAGGTAGTAAGTGGCTGTAGAAGTCGTTTGTTGGGGCGTGAGCGCTTGGTGGGTGGTGGGCGGCTTTGTCGCTGCTTCGGCACGTCACGGGGTAGGCGTGTATGTCCTACGGCATTCATGTCAGCTTCGGTTGACATTGAATAGGCATCCTCTTCGTCAGGGGTGGAGGCGTTGATGGAGGACTTGAAGTGGCTGTCCTTAAGGGCGTCGGGTTTGGTCATCATCCTTTATGGGTAAACTATAGACATCGGGTATGGCAGCGCGTATAGGTCCGGGTAAACGGCGTATCCAAAGGGCACAAAGTAAGTTCACCTCACGAGGAGAGCCGTCTGCGGCAGGTTGAAAGCGAGCGATACTGGTCATTTCCCTGAGGGCAAGCGAAGCCCTTTGGTCCCCCAACGGTTGTTGCGAGAGCTGAAAAAGCTTTGCTACACGGACTGCTGGCGGCGGCGAGTAATGCTTCAGAAGGTATGTTTTGAGGGCGTCATACGCTATTGGGGTGTCTCCTTGTTCACAAAACCAGTCGGATATTTCTGGGAAGGTGTCCTCGGGTATCGCAGCGAGAACATAATCTGCTTTGGTGGTTGAGCGAGTCACGCCGTTGATGCGAAACTGGACTTCTGCGCGCTGAAACCAAGCAAACGCCTCTCCGCTGGCGAACGGTGAAAGTTTCAAAGGGGCAGCCGATGTCATAGTACCAACGATGGAGGGGCGAGTGGGGTGGGGGTGGAAGGCGGTGGGAGCGAGTCGACTTCCGGGGTCATCAATGTGATAGGCCGAGAGAAAGGTTGCGACTCAAAGGCAGGAAACAATCAACTGAGTGATTTTATTATAGAACACTCTCCTTTATATACAAAACCTCAAGGCAACAGGCATTTTCATGTTCACAAGACAGACAATGTTACAGAGGAAAACCGGAGACATGATTATTCAGGTTCATTTTAGTGCGAGGGAAGAGCGCGGATACAAGCATAATATATACAAAATAATTTATGTACGATCGTGTGACACATGGTTGGTACAAGAGAAATAAGATAGAATAGTGTGCCTGAGTGTACCCTCAAGCGAGATAACTCTAACACGAGACAGTGGAAGACCATGGTACGGAGGTTATAGCACTACCAAAGACCACAGAACAATGGTTTGATTTTGGAGTGTCCTTTCCCTAGAAGAGCTGCTTTCCATAGCTAAAGAGTCTTTTCTACTCTTAACAAGAGGAAAGTAGCCACTGAATAATTGCAGTACAATAGTTAACCCCTTGCGAAAAGAAAATCTGTTTGGTAATCTCAGCGCTGTCATGTGTAGTAGGCTAGACTATTCGGTGTGTGTGAAAGCAAAGGAAAACAATGAGCCGTAACCAGAGAGAGAGATCCTATGTAGTTCTTACTAGATCCATTTCTCTTCCCTCAGGGGTAGGAGGACCAGATACTCGAAGAAGAACAAAGAAAGGAAAAGAAAAGAAGAAGTATACTTTTAGCATTAGAGGTTCTTTGACCTTTTATTTCAATGTGCCATACTTCCAGCATTAAGGATTCTTTGACCTCTATTTCTATGTGCCATACTTTTAACATTAGGGGTTCTTTGACCTCTTATTTCGAGGTAGCATTCTTCGATCATCAGAGTTTCTTTTACTTCTTATTTCTCTGTGCCATACTTCTAGCATTAGAGGTTTTTTACTTCTACTTTAAGCGCCTTACCTTTAACATTAAAATCTCTTTGATCAATGTTTTAAGCTGCCTTACTTCTAGCATTAGAACCTATTTGACCTCTTCATTTTAAGGTTCTTCGTCGCTGTTCTTTTCTGTCTCTTCTATCTCTCTATTTTTTCCTTAGTTCATCAGGTTCCTTAGAGATTTCGAGAGAGATTTCATTGATGTGTGGCTTCAGTTCGTCAGATTCCTCAGAGAAATCAATGGCATTCATGTCTCGACCCTTCTGGGCGATGGTTAGAGATAAAAAAACCATTGATTTCTTTGCATACACACCTTTAGTAATTGATGAGCAACACAGCATATTTACCTATGCCACTCAGTTGAACCATTCTGCCTCCGTCCTTATTTCCCGCAATCCGTCTTTGCACCAAAACAAAGTTTCGTAATTTTTTTTAAGTGCTCAATTATAGGACATCGTTGCAAAAGCCCAAGCAAAGGATCCTTCAAGCCGCGTACTCTATGATCTTCAAGGCTCAGCAACTTTGGCGATAACTACCAAAACCATATGTAGATGAAAATGTTCCGAAGAACCTCCAGACGATCTTCTAGTTGTAATTATGTGTACATTGAAATCCTTCTCCCAATGGTGTACGAAAAATGGCCAATAACAGCATAAGATTATTCACCGATCATGAGAGGTGTTGCAAGCTTCATTTGAAAAAAAAAATGGAGATAAGGTCTTCAGAAGTCATTTGGAGGCTGGGGCCAGCCATTAAGAACTGCTATGGAAAGATTCTATTCTGGAGTCATTCAGAACTCTGTGCTTAGTCTATGGCTATTTTTTCTGAAGCCATTTGGAGATCCGAGAAAATTTTCTGAACGGCGTTCAGAGATTTTTTTTTTTTTTGAGTCATTCATAACGCCCTCCTATGTCTATGGTCATTTCTTCTGAAGCCATTTGGAGATCTGGGAAAGTTTTCTTCCGAAGCTGTTTAGGACCTGCGAAAAAATTTCTTCCTCTTTCGTTTCAAAAGGACCTAGTAATTCATCATTATCATCACTATAATAATAATAATAATAATAATAATAATAATAATAATGATGATGATGATGACACTAGTAGTAGTAGTGGTAAACTACGTGACTTGATTCATGAATTTGAGTCGGGAAGTTCTGGACGTTCAACTCTTTGCTTTGCAGTTTGAAGGAAAAGATAAGAGACTGGATAGGATGGTAAAAAAAAAAAAAAAACAATTATAACTATAATATATTACTTTTATTTTTAAGTAACTCCTGCAGCGCCCTTGGCGATTGAACTCGGCCGAAGGACAATTGGGGTTTACAGTAAATCGCATTGAAATAACAGAAGGTTTCAACTGAATTCTTTTCAAGTTTGGGATTTCGAACAATCCATTTCCAGTACGAATTGAAATCAAAGCCGTTCGAAACACGTAGAAAAAAAAAAAGTTCATCTCGAGTACTTTTTTCTGAAGAATTCCTTTTAGATATAAATTAGTAATGATGAAATGATGCCCATGATTTTTCCAATGGAATTATACTTTTAATGATCTTAATATTATTTTGTTTCTGTCATCGGTTTAGTTATTCAAGCTGAGCTTGACCTAAAAGAAATTTGATATATATATATATATATATATATATATATATATATATATATATATATATATATATATATATATATATATATATATATATATATATATATATATATATATATATATATATATATATATATAGTGTGTGTGTCATCATCCATGACTAGTCCACTACAGAACAAAGGCCTCGGACATGTCCTCTCATTTTGTGTCTCTTTATGGTCTTTTTCTGGCAGTTTATACCCAGAAATTCTTCAATCCATCGTCTTCTCTTCCTTTCCCTGCTTCTTTCACAATCTCTAGGGACCCATTCTGTTATTCTTAAATGTCCATCTATCATCTGTCATTTTCATTATATGCACTGCCCATATCCATTTCTAAGTTCTTCCATGTTGTTATAATATTCTCTACTTTAGTTCGCTCTCGTATCATGGGATAAATGATTTCAGTCATCTTACCAAATTTGAAGAGATGGATAAATATGAGAGAGAGAGAGAGAGAGAGAGAGAGAGAGAGAGAGAGAGAGAGAGAGAGAGAGAGAGAGTTACAAGGATTTTGGATGTCTCAAAGAATTTTTAGTCCATCCTTTGCTTTAAGGGCTGCTTATCTGCGTCTGTACAGCAGGAGAACCCTACTCTCTACAACATAGAAGACTTATTTGTACAAACAGTTATTATCTATTGCATGTCTAGCCAAATACTGTAAAAACATAAGATTTTTATTTCACACATATTTTCCAAATCTTAGGCCTAAAACGTCAGAAGAGAAAATTTTATTATTGGAATTATGATTTTTTTATGCATTTTTGAAAAAAAAAATACTTTGAAAGTATCTTATAGTAATCAAACACTTCTCCAAATTTGAATAGAATCTGAGTTTTTCTACTTGTTAAAAGATGGCAGCACATGTCCCTTGTTCCATTCATGTGAATGCTTCTATCCAATTGGAAAAGGTTGATAGACTGATATTTATGTAGAAATAGGTGTGGCAGGTATAAATCATATTCAGCTCCAATTAAGTAGGTTATATTTTTTTGGCTAATTTAGACCAAAATGTCGTAATGGAAGGTCCCAGAATGCAAGGATTCAAGAGCGCTACATATTGATAATTCAATGGCCAATAGATGACGTCAGTAGTGGCGTACCAAATTGCTAATTACCCCGATCATCCCCTCAGTATAATTTTCCTTATTTTAATTCTGTTTCTATTTGGGCACAAAATTGCTATAAAACCTACTCATGTCATCTTGATGTCCCTAATTGATGTCTGGCCCCAACGTTTTATTTAAGGAAATCAAGAATTTCACAATAAATGTCACAGAAATATTTCCTCAGCAAACAATCGTTAGTTCAATTACATTCTGGGGTTAGGGGGTAGCCAGATAAGCCACAAGTAATGAAATCGGTGAGACAATGAAGTAATTACAGTTATTTCATATAATTTTCAATTACCTTTCTATGAAACCATATGATAGTTAATATGATTCATGGTATAATATGTATTGCTAGCAAGAACTACATAGAAAAACAAGAGCGTTACATTACAAGATTTTGTCTCCCGTAAATCGTAACGAGTTTCACTTTACCGCCAACAGATGGTGTCAGGGGCACCTTATCCCAAGTAATGTAGTAAATGATTTGAGACCACGTGTGTCAGAAAAGAGTGTAAGGAAGGTAGAGGCTAGAGAATTGGTCATTCGTAAACTGTCCAACTATCGTTTCGTTATTATACCGGGATATTTTTATCAGAAAACTGTTTATATTTTTCATATATTATCAGAAGCAATCTCGGGTTACTTATAAAAGTGGTTAAGATTTCCTTTCTTGATTGGAGCACATGTTTGATAAGGACAGATTGATAATAAGGTACAACTCTGTATAACTGACCCAGGTAACAATCATCAGCATATTCAAGGTTCGTGGGACAAGCTTGGGACAGCGCTGCCAAATTCACTTTCCTTGGGTGGAGAACATTATTCCTTTTAGATTTAATCAATATTATGAGTACTAGTAATTTGCCAAAATACGTTTGGCTGTAATGTCATTTGATGATCTTATCATCAGCGTAATCAACAGAGATAATTCGAATAACGAAAAAGAAAATTGTCATTCTTCCTCTGTGTCGTCTTCGCCAACGTGTGACTGTGTTGCGTCATTTACCTCGTTGCGAATTTGTGTTTGTTGACAAGGGCGTTTCAAAGTGAAATTCTTACAGAAAATGAACCTTATCTTGTTTCTTTCTTTAGTAAATATATACATGTCAGTAAGGCTGTTCCTTGGTTCAATATAGGTTAGATAAACCTTTAAGTAACTTTAGCAAGATTTTTTTTTTATTCTTCAAGCACCACGTGAGTGTTCCAATGGTGCAACATTTAATAACACATTTCTTTAGGTCTCTCTCTCTCTCTCTCTCTCTCTCTCTCTCTCTCTCTCTCTCTCTCTCTCTCTCTCTCTCTCTCTCCTTTTTGTGAAGTCTCTTCAAAGGAAGGGACAGATCAATCAAAAAATGTTCCACAACCTTCACATGGGATTTCATTAATCTTTAGCAATGGACTCACATAAGAATTTCTTTGTAAAGGAAAAACAGAAAGGGGACAGAAAGTGAAGGTAGAACGTAGAGGAAATGGGAGATTAATTAACGATAACCAAAGACAGACAGACAGATTCGTGGTTCCCCAAAGTCCCTCTGTTCTTATCAGCGACACATCCAACCTCACCTCATTACATCACACAATTCGAATCGTGTGATTCACTTGAGCCTATTTGCAAACTCCAATGAATCTGATTAAGAAATGGGATTAATTGTATCTATAAGTTAAAAGGGCGTTCAGTACGTTTCAATTGATTGAATTAATTAAGCAATATCTATGGAGAGATGTTGTAATTCATTTTCTTATTCCCATATATTTTTTATTAAACAGAAGAATGTTCGGTCAAATGGATCGAATTTTGCTCCAATCGGAGCTTGAGGAGGGAAGTATAGATGAAGTATGAGCATTTAGTAACACCCGGTGAACAAGATGTTGCAAATAATGCTTCTATAAATAATAAGTTATCTCCCGAACTTGGAATCCGGTGATATTGTGTTAAGGACTAACAATAATACTTTAATGTTTTCTTATTAAAGATGGGAAAGTTATGATTGTTCGTTTTTAACTTCAATTCATTTGTATGATCTAAATTCCTCTATTCGTATCGCACGATTACCTATTCATAGATAAAAAAAATATGGACAAGAAAAAGAGCTCGTACAAAAAAAGAAAAAAAAAAAATCTCCCTCTTCCCAGGACCTGCGAATCTTTTTGAGATGTCATATAATCCCAAATCTTTCTTTCCGTTTTTCAAAACCTTTGAAATATGGTAAAGAACCAATCGACATTTCACATCTCTTTTCCCTTTGAAGCCAATAACTTTTAACCATACGTTATCCTTCTCCCAATAATTATCCAATTCGTCTATTGCCTGGTATTCATATCTCTCTCTCTCTCTCTCTCTCTCTCTCTCTCTCTCTCTCTCTCTCTCTCTTTTGATGATATATTGCGTTATTAGATCTGGATCCTTTATTTGGTTTCTTTCCTTAAGTGGTATATTGCCCAGAGGAAAGAGAGGATATGAAAGGCCCGGAGGAAGGAGTAATTGTAATTGAAAGAGGAAAAAATTGGGAGCAATAATACTGTAATTGGCTGTGGATTTATTCCCCTTCACGCTTCCGCTGCACGACTCTGCTTCTTTTTACGTGCAAGGAATTTTAATTTAAAAGTTACGCATTTCTGTTTCTCAGCAAAATACTGTTGTAGCAGAGCGGGGTTTCGATCCACGAACCTCTGGGTTATGGGCTCAGGACGCTTTCACTATGCCACTCTGCTTCTAGTTATCTTCAGGGCCTTTTAAAATGAAAGTGACGTCTTTTTATTTCTCAGTAAAATACTGTTGTAGCAGAGCGGGGTTTCGATCCACGAACCTCTGGGTTATGGGC
Source organism: Palaemon carinicauda (assembly GCF_036898095.1). Classification (NCBI taxonomy): domain Eukaryota; kingdom Metazoa; phylum Arthropoda; class Malacostraca; order Decapoda; family Palaemonidae; genus Palaemon; species Palaemon carinicauda. Next base: position 8,758,991 of record NC_090749.1, read on the forward strand.
TCAGGACGCTTTCACTATGCCACTCTGCTTCTAGTTATCTTCAGGGCCTTTTAAAATGAAAGTGACGTCTTTTTATTTCTCAGTAAAATACTGTTGTAGCAGAGAGTGGTTTCGATCCACGGACCTCTGGGTTATGGGCCCAGCACGCTTTCACTATGCCACTCTGCTTCTGGTTATATTGAAGGCACTTTTACTTGAAAGTGACGTGTTTCTATTTCTCAGTAAAATACAGTTGTAGCAGAGCGTGGTTTAAATCCAAACACCTCTGATATATGGGCCCAGCACGCTTTCACTATGCCACTCTACTTCTGGTTATCTTCAGGGCCTTTTTACTTGAAAGTGACATCTTTTTATTTCTCAAAAAAATACTGTTGTAGTAGAGCGTGGTTTCGATCCACGGACCTCTTGGTTATGGGCCCAGCACGCTTCTACTATTCCACTCTTCTTCTGGTTATATTCAGGGCATTTTTACTTGAAAGTGACGTCTTTTTATTTCTCAGAAAAATACTGTCATAGCAGAGCGTGGTTTCGATTCATGGACCTCTGGGTTATGAGCCCAGCACGCTTCCACTGCGCCACTCTGCTTCTGGTTATCTTCAGGGCTTTTTTACTTGAAAGTGACGTGTTTCTATTTCTCAGTAAAATACTGTTGTAGCAGAGCGTGGTTTCGATCCACGGACCTCTGGGTTATGGGCCCAGCACGCTTCCACTGCACCACTCTGCTTCTGGTTATATTGGAGAAATTTTTACTTGAAATTGACGTCTTTCTATCTCTCAGTAAAATAATCTTATAGCAGAGCGTAGTTTCGATCCACGGACCTCTGGGTTATGGGCCCAGCACGCTTCCACTGCGCCACTATGCTTCTATTTATTTTGAAGGCATTTTTACTTGAAAGTGACGTCTTTTTATTTCTCAGTAAAATACTGTTGTAACAGAGCGTGGTTTCGATCCACGGACCTCTGGGTTATGGGCCCAGCACGCTTCTACTGCACCACTCTGCTTCTGGTTATATTGGAGAAATTTTTACTTGAAATTGAGGTCTTTCTATCTCTCAGTAAAATACTCTTATAGCAGAGCATGGTTTCGATCCACGGACCTCTGGGTTATGGGCCCACCATGCTCCCACTGCGCCACTCTGCTTCTGGTTATATTGGAGGAATTTTTACTTGAAATTGACGTCTTTCTATCTCTCAGTAAAATACTCTTATAGCAGAGCGTGGTTTCTATCCACGGACCTCTGGGTTATGGGCTCAGCACGCTTCCACTGCGCCACTCTGCTTCTGGTTATATTGGAGAAATTTTTACTTGAAATTGACGTCTTTCTATCTCTCAGTAAAATACTGTTATAGCAGAGCGTGGTTTCGATCCACGGACCTCTGGGTTATGGGCCCAGCACGCTTCCACTGAGCCACTCTGCTTCTGGTTATATTGGAGACATTTTTTCTTGAAAGTGACGTTTTTCTATTTCTCAGTAAAATACTGATGTAGCAAAACGTGGTTTCGATCCACGGACCTCTGGGTTATGGGCCCAGTACGCTTCTACTTCGCCACTCTGCTTATGGTTATATTGACGGCACTTTTACTTGAAAGTGATGTGTTTCTATTTCTCAGTAAAATACTGTTGTAGCAGAGCATGGTTTTGATCCACAAACCTCTGGGTTATGGGCCCAGCACGCTTCCACTGCGCCACTCTGCTTCTGGTTATATTGGAGGCATTTTTACTTGAAAGTGACGTCTTTCTATCTCTCAGTAAAATACTGTTATAGCAGAGTGTGGTTTCGATCCACGGGCCTCTGGTTTATGGGCCAAGAACGCTTCCACTGCATCACTCTGCTTCTGGTTATATTAGACACATTTTTACTTGAAAGTGATGTCTTTCTATCTCTCAGTAAAATACTGTTATAGCAGAGCGTGGTTTCGATCCACGGACCTCTGGGTTATGGGCCCAGCACGCTTCCACTGCGCCACTCTGCTTCTGGTTATATTAGAGGCATTTTTACTTGAAAGTGACATCTTTGTATTTGTCAGTAAAATAATGCTGTAGCAGAGCATGGTTTCGATCCACGGACCTCTGGGTTATGGGCCCAGCACGCTTCCACTGCGCCACTCTGCTTCTGGTTATATTGGAGAAATTTTTACTTGAAATTGACGTCTTTCTATTTCTCAGTAAAATACTCTTATAGCAGAGCGTGGTTTTGATCCACAGACCTCTGGGTTATGGGCCCAGCACGCTTCCACTGCAACACTCTGCTTCTGGTTATATTGGATGCATTTTTACTCGAAATTGACTTTTTTTTATTTCTCAGAAAAATACTGTTGTAACAGAGCGTGGTTTCGATCCACGGACATCTGGGTTATGGGACCAGCACGCTTCCACTGCACCACTCTGCTTCTGGTTATATTGGAGAAATTTTTACTTGAAATTGACGTCTTTCTATCTCTCAGTAAAATACTGTCATAGCAGAGCGTGGTTTCGATCCACGTACCTCTGGGTTATGGGCCCAGCACGCTTCCACTGCGCCACTCTGCTTCTCGTTATCTTCAGGGCATTTTTACTTGAAAGTGACGTGTTTCTATTTCTCAGTAAAATACTGTTGTAGCAGAGCGTGGTTTCGATCCACGGACCTCTGGGTTATGGGCCCAGCACACTTTCACTGCGCCACTCTTCTTCTGGTTATCTTCAGGGCATTTTTACTTGAAAGTGACGTCTTTTTTTTTCCCAGTAAAATACTGTTGTAGCAGAGCGTGGTTTCGATCCACGGACCTCTGGGTTATGGGCCCAGCACGCTTCCACTGCACCACTCTGCTTCTGGTTATATTGGAGAAATTTTTACTTGAAATTGACGTCTTTCTATCTCTCAGTAAAATACTCTTATAGCAGAGCGTGGTTTCGATTCACGGACCTCTGGGTTATGGGCCCAGCACGCTTCCATTGCGCCACTCTGCTTCTGGTTATTTTGAAGGCATTTTTACTTGAACGTGACGTCTTTTTATTTCTCAGTAAAATACTGTTGTAACAGAGCGTGGTTTTGATCCACGGACCTCTGGGTTATGGGCCCAGCACGCTTAAACTGCACCACTCTGCTTCTGGTTATATTGGAGAAATTTTTACTTGAAATTGACGTCTTCCTATCTCTCAGTAAAATACTTGTATAGCAGAGCTTGGTTTCGATCCACGGACTTCTGGGTTATGGGCCCACCACGCTCCCACTGCGCCACTCTGCTTCTGGTTATATTGGAGAAATTTTTACTTGAAATTGACGTCTTTCTATCTCTCAGTAAAATACTCTTATTGCAGAGCGTGGCTTCGATCCACGGACCTCTAGGTTATGGGCCCAGCATGCTTCCACTGCGCCACTCTGCTTCTGGTTATATTGAAGGCATTTTTACTTGAAATTGACGTCTTTCTCTTTCTCAGTAAAATACTGTTGTAACAGAGCGTGGTTTCGATCCACGTACCTCTGGGTTATGGGCCCACCACGCTCCCACTGCGCCACTCTGCTTCTGGTTATATTGGAGAAATTTTTACTTGAAATTGACGTCTTTCTATCTCTCAGTAAAATACTCTTATAGCAGAGCGTGGTTACGATCCACGGACCTCTGGGTTATGGGCCCAGCACGCTTCCACTGCGCCACTCTGCTTCTGGTTATATTGAAGGCATTTTTACTTGAAATTGACGTCTTTCTATTTCTCAGTAAAATACTGTTGTAACAGAGCGTGATTTCGATCCACGGACCTCTGGGTTATGGGCCCAGCACGCTTCCACTGCACCACTCTGCTTCTGGTTATATTGGAGAAATTTTTAATTGAAAATGACGTCTTTCTATCTCTCAGTAAAAAACTCATATAGCAGAGCGTGGATTCGATCCACGTACCTCTGGGTTATGGGCCCAGCACGCTTCCACTGCACCACCCTGCTTCTGGTTATATTGAAGGCATTTTTACTTGAAATTAACATCTTTCTATTTCTCAGTAAAATACTGTTGTAACAGAGCGTGGTTTCGATCCACGGACCTCTGGGTTATGGGACCAGCACGCTTCCACTGCACCACTCTGCTTCTGGTTATATTAGAGAAATTTTTACTTGAAATTGACGTCTTTCTATCTCTCAGTAAAAAACTCATATAGCAGAGCGTGGATTCGATCCACGGACCTCTGGGTTATGGGCCCAGCACGCTTCCACTGCACCACCCTGCTTCTGGTTATATTGAAGGCATTTTTACTTAAAATTAACATCTTTCTATTTCTCAGTAAAATACTGTTGTAACAGAGCGTGGTTTCGATCCACGGACCTCTGGGTTATGGGCCCAGCACGTTTCCACTGCACCACTCTGCTTCTGGTTATATTGAAGGCATTTTTACTTGAAAGTGATATCTTTCTATTTCTCAGTAAAATACTGTTGTAGCAGAGCGTGGTTTCGATCCACGAACCTCTGGGTTATGGGCCCACCACGCTCCCACTACGCCACTCTGCTTCTGGTGATATTGGAGAAATTTTTACTTGAAATTGACGTCTTTCTATCTCTCAGTAAAATACTCTTATAGCAGAGCGTGGTTTCGATCCACGGACCTCTGGGTTATGGGCCCAGCAGGCTTCCACTGCGCCACTCTGCTTCTGGTTATATTGAAGGCATTTTTACTTGAAATTGACGTCTTTCTATCTCTCAGTAAAATACTGTTGTAACAGAGCGTGATTTCGATTCACGGACCTCTGGGTTACGGCCCCAGCACGCTTCCACTGCGCCACTCTGCTTCTGGTTATATTGGAGAAATTTTTACTTGAAATTGACGTCTTTATATCTCTCAGTAAAAAACTCATATAGCAGAGTGTGGATTCGATCCACGGACCTCTGGGTTATGGGCCCAGCACGCTTCCACTGCACCACCCTGCTTCTGGTTATATTGAAGGCATTTTTATTCGAAATTGACGTCTTTCTATTTCTCAGTAAAATACTGTTATAACAGAGCGTGGTTTCGATCCACGGACCTCTGGGTTACGGCCCCAGCACGCTTCCACTGCACCACTCTGCTTCTGGTTATATTAGAGAAATTTTTACTTGAAATTGACGTCTTTCTATCTCTCAGTAAAATACTCATATAGCAGAGCATGGTTTCGATCCACGGACCTCTGGGTTATGGGCCCAGCACGTTTCCACTGCACCACTCTGCTTCTGGTTATATTGAAGGCTCTTTTACTTTAAACTAACGTCTTTCTATCTCTCAGTAGAATACTGATGTAGCAAAACGTGGTTTCGATCCACGGACCTCTGGGTTATTGGCCCAGCACGCTCCCACTGCGCCAATCTGCTTATGGTTATATTGAAGGCTCTTTTACTTGAAAGTGATGTCTTTCTATTTCTCAGTAAAATACTGTTGTAGCAGAGCGTGGTTTTGATCCACGAACCTCTGGGTTATGGGCCCAGCACGCTTCCACTGTGCCACTCTGCTTATGGTTATATTGAAGGCACTTTTACTTGAAAGTGATGTCTTTTTATTTCTCAGTAAAATAATGTTGTAGCAGAGCGTGGTTTTGATCCACAATCCTCAGGGTTATGGGCCCAGCACGCTTCTACTGCGCCACTCTGCTTCTGGTTATATTGGAGGCATTTTTACTTGAAAGTGACGTCTTTCTATCTCTCAGTAAAATACTGTTATAGCAGAGCGTGGTTTCAATCCACAGACCTCTGGGTTATGGGCCCAGCACGTTTCCACTGCACCACTCTGCTTCTGGTTATATTGGAGAAATTTTTACTTGAAATTGAGGTCTTTCTATCTCTCAGTAAAATACTCTTATAGCAGAGCGTGGTTTCGATCCAGGGACCACTGGGTTATGGGCCCAGCATGCTTCTACGGCGCCACTAGGCTTCTGGTTATATTGAAGGCATTTTTACTTGAAATTGACGTCTTTCTATTTCTCAGTAAAATACTGTTGTAACAGAGCGTGATTTCGATCCACGGACCTCTGGGTTATGGGCCCAGCACGCTTCCAGAGCGCCACTCTGCTTCTGGTTTTATTGAAGGCCTTTTTATTCAAAATTGATGTCTTTCTATTTCTCAGTAAAATACTCTTGTAAAAGAGCGTGGTTTCGATCCACGGACCTCTGGGTTATGGGCCCACCACGCTCCCACTACGCCACTCTGCTTCTGGTTATATTGGAGAAATTTTGACTTGAAATTGACGTCTTTCTATCTCTCAGTAAAATACTCTTATAGCAGAGCGTGGTTTCGATCCACGGACTTCTGGGTTATGGGCCCAGCACGTTTCCACTGCGCCACTCTGCTTCTGGTTTTATTGAAGGCATTTTTAATTGAAATTGACGTCTTTCTATTTCCCAGTAAAATACTGTTGTAACAGAGCATGGTTTCGATCCACGGACCTCTGGGCTATGGGCCCACCACGCTTCCACTGCACCACTCTGCTTCTGGTTATGTTAGAGAAATTTTTACTTGAAATTGACGTCTTTCTATTTCTCAGTAAAATACTCTTATAGCAGAGCGTGGTTTCGATCCACAGACCTCTGGGTTATGGGCCCAGAACGCTTCCACTGCGCCACTCTGCTTCTGATTATATTGGAGACATTTTTACTTGAAATTAACGTCTTTCTATCTCTCAGTAAAATACTGATGTAGCAAAACGTGGTTTTGATCCACGGACCTCTGGGTTATTGGCCCAGCACGCTTCCACTGCGAAAATCTGCTTATGGTTATATTGAAGGCACTTTTACTTGAAAGTGATGTCTTTCTATTTCTCAGTAAAATACTGTTGTAGCAGAGCGTGGTTTTGATCCACGAACCTCTGGGTTATGGGTCCAGCACGCTTCCACTACGCCACTGTGCTTCTGGTTATATTGGAGACATTTTTACTTGAAATTGACGTCTTTCTATCTCTCAGTAAAATACTGTTATAGCAGAGCGTGGTTTCGATCCACGGACCTCTGGGTTATGGGCCCAGCACGCTTCCACTGCGCCACTCTGCTTTTGGTTATATTGGAGACATTTTTACTTGAAATTGACGTCTTTCTATCTCTCAGTAAAATACTGTTATAGCAGAGCGTGGTTTCGATCCACGGACCTCTGGGTTATGGGCCCAGAACGCTTCCACTGCGCCACTCTGCTTCTGATTATATTGGAGACATTTTTACTTGAAATTAACGTCTTTCTATCTCTCAGTAAAATACTGATGTAGCAAAACGTGGTTTTGATCCACGGACCTCTGGGTTATTGGCCCAGCACGCTTCCACTGCGAAAATCTGCTTATGGTTATATTGAAGGCACTTTTACTTGAAAGTGATGTCTTTCTATTTCTCAGTAAAATACTGTTGTAGCAGAGCGTGGTTTTGATCCACGAACCTCTGGGTTATGGGTCCAGCACGCTTCCACTACGCCACTGTGCTTCTGGTTATATTGGAGACATTTTTACTTGAAATTGACGTGTTTCTATCTCTCAGTAAAATACTGTTATAGCAGAGCGTGGTTTCGATCCACGGACCTCTGGGTTATGGGCCCAGCACGCTTCCACTGCGCCACTCTGCTTTTGGTTATATTGGAGACATTTTTACTTGAAAATGATGTCTTTCTATTTCTCAGTAAAATACTGATATAGCAAAACGTGGTTTCGATCCACGGACCTTTGGGTTATGGGCCCAGCACGCTTCCATTGCGCCACTCTGCTTATGGTTATATTGAAGGCACTTTTACTTGAAACTGATGTCTTTCTATTTCTCAGTAAAATAATGTTGTAGAAGAGCATGGTTTTGATCCACAAACCTCTGGGTTATGGGCCCAGTACGCTTCCACTGCTCCACTCTGCTTCTGGTTATATTGGAGGCATTTTTACTTGAAAGTGACGTCTTTCTATCTCTCAGTAAAATACTGTTATAGCAGAGCGTGGTTTCGATCCACGGGCCTCTGGGTTATGGGCCAAGAACGCTTCCACGGCACCACTCTGCTTCTGGTTATATTGGACACATTTTTACTTGAAAGTGATGTCTTTCTATCTCTCAGTAAAATACTGTTATAGCAGAGCCTGGTTTCGATCCATGGACCTCTTGGTTATGGGCCCAGCACGCTTCCACTGCGCCAATCTGCTTCTGGTTATATTGGAGACATTTTTACTTGAAAGTGACGTCTTTCTATCTCTCAGTAAAATACTGTTATAGCAGAGCGTGGTTTCGATCCACGGACCTCTGGGTTATGGGCCCAGCACGCTTCCACTGCGCCAATCTGCTTCTGGTTATATTGAAGGCACTTTTACTTGAAAGTGATGTCTTTCTATTTCTCAGTAAAATACTGTTATAGCAGAGCGTGGTTTCGATCCACGGACCTCTGGGTTATGGGCCCAGCACGCTTCCACTGCGCCAATCTGCTTCTGGTTATATTGGAGACATTTTTACTTGAAAGTGACGTCTTTCTATTTCTCAGTAAAACACTGATGTAGCAAAACGTGGTTTCGATCCACGGACCTCAGGGTTATGGGCCCAGTACGCTTCCACTGCGCCACTCTGCTTGTGGTTATATTGAAGGCACTTTTACTTGAAAGTGATGTCTTTTTATTTCTCAGTAAAATAATGTAGCTGAGCATGGTTATGATCCACAAACCTCAGGGTTATGGGCCCAGCACGCTTCCACTGCGCCACTCTGCTTCTGGTTATATTGGAGGCATTTTTACTTGAAAGTGACGTCTTTCTATCTCTCAGTAAAATACTGTTATAGCAGAGCGTGGTTTCGATCCACGGACCTCTGGGTTATGGACCCACCACGCTCCCACTGCGCCACTCTGCTTCTGGTTATATTGGAGAAAATTTTACTTGAAATTGACGTCTTTCTATCTCTCAGTAAAATACTCTTATAGCAGAGCGTGGTTTCGATCCACGGACCTCTGGATTATGGGCCCAGCACGCTTCCACTGTGCCACTCTGCTTCTGGTTATATTGAAGGCATTTTTACTTGAAATTGGTGTCTTTCTATTTCTCAGTAAAATACTGTTGTAACAGAGCGTGATTTCGATCCACCGACCTCTGGGTTATGGGCCCAGCACGCTTCCACTACACCACTCTGCCTCTGGTTATATTGGAGAAATTTTTACTTGAAATTGACGTCTTTCTATCTCTGTAAAATACTCATATAGCAGAGTGTGGTTTCGATCCACGGACCTCTGGGTTATGGGCCCAGCACGCTTCCACTGCGCCACTGTGCTTCTGGTTATATTGAAGGCATTTTTATTCGAAATTGATGTCTTTCTATTTCTCAGTAAAATACTCTTGTAACAGAGCGTGGTTTCGATCCACGGACCTCTGGGTTATGGGCCCACCACGCTCCCACTGCGTCACTCTGCTTCTGATTATATTGGAAAAATTTTTACTTGAAATTGACGTCTTTCTATCTCTCAGTAAAATACTCTTATAGCAGAGCGTGGTTTCGATCCACGGACTTCTGGGTTATGGGCCCAGCACGCTTCCACTGCGCCACTCTGCTTCTGGTTATATTGAAGGCATTTTTACTTGAAATTGACGTCTTTCTATTTCCCAGTAAAATACTGTTGTAACAGAGCATGGTTTCGATCCATGGACCTCTGGGTTATGGGCCCACCACACTTCCACTGCACCACTCTGCTTCTGGTTATGTTAGAGAAATTTTTACTTGAAAATCACGTCTTTATTTCTCAGTAAAATACTCTTATATCAGAGCGTGGTTTCGATCCACAGACCTCTGGGTTATCGGCCCAGAACGCTTCCACTGCGCCACTCTGCTTCTGATTATATTGGAGACATTTTTACTTGAAATTAACGTCTTTCTATCTCTCAGTAAAATACTGATGTAGCAAAACGTGGTTTTGATCCACGGACCTCTGGGTTATTGGCCCAGCACTCTTCCACTGCGCCAATCTTCTTATGGTTATATTGAAGGCACTTTTACTTGAAAGTGATGTCTTTCTATTTCTCAGTAAAATACTGTTGTAGCAGAGCGTGGTTTTGATCCACGAACCTCTGGGTTATGGGCCCAGCACGCTTCCACTACGCCACTGTGCTTCTGGTTATATTGGAGACATTTTTACTTGAAATTGACGTCTTTCTATCTCTCAGTAAAATACTGTTATAGCAGAGCGTGGTTTCGATCCACGGACCTCTGGGTTATGGGCCCAGCACGCTTCCACTGCGCCACTCTGCTTCTGGTTATATTGGAGACATTTTTACTTGAAAATGACGTCTTTCTATTGCTCAGTAAAATACTGATGTAGCAAAACGTGGTTTCGATCCACGGACCTTTGGGTTATGGGCCCAGCACGCTTCCTTTGCGCCACTCTGCTTATGGTTATATTGAAGGCACTTTTACTTGAAAGTGATGTCTTTCTATTTCTCAGTAAAATAATGTTGTAGCAGAGCATGGTTTTGATCCACAAACCTCTGGGTTATGGGCCCAGCACGCTTCCACTGCGCCACTCTGCTTCTGGTTATATTGGAGGCATTTTTACTTGAAAGTGACGTCTTTCTATCTCTCAGTAAAATACTGTTATAGCAGAGTGTGGTTTCGATCCACGGGCCTCTGGGTTATGGGCCAAGAACGCTTCAACGGCACCACTCTGCTTCTGGTTATATTGGACACATTTTTACTTGAAAGTGATGTCTTCCTATCCCTCAGTAAAATATTGTTATAGCAGAGCGTGGTTTCGATCCACGGACCTCTGGGTTATGGGCCCAGCACGCTTCCACTGCGCCCCTCTGCCTCTGCTTATATTAGAGGCATTTTTACTTGAAAGTGACATTTTTTTATTTGTCAGTAAAATAATGTTGTAGCAGAGCATGGTTTCGATCCACGGACCTCGGGGTCATGGGCCCAGCACGCTTCCACTGCGCCACTCTGCTTCTGGTTATATTGAAGGCATTTTTACTTGAAAGTGACGTGTTTCTATTTCTCAGTAAAGTAATGTTGTAGCAGAGTTTGGTTCCGATCCACGGACCTCTGGGTTATGGGCCCACCACGCTTTCACTGCGCCACTCTGCTTCTGGTTATATTGGAGGCATTTTTACTTGAAAGTAACGTCTTTTTATTTCTCAGTAAAATAATGTTGTAGCAGAGCGTGCTTTTGATCCACGGACCTCTGGGTTATGGGCCCAGCACGCTTCCACTGCGCCACTCTGCTTCTGGTTATATTGAAGGCATTTTTACTTGAAATTGACGTCTTTCTATTTTTCAGTAAAATACTGTTGTAACAGAGCGTGATTTCGATCCACAGACCTCTGGGTTATGGGCCCAGCACGCTTCCACTGCACCACTCTGCTTTTGGTTATATTGGAGAAATTTTTACTTGAAATTGACGTCTTTCTATCTCAGTAAAATACTCATATAGCAGAGCGTGGTTTCGATCCACGGACCTCTGGGTTATGGGCCCTGCACGCTTCCACTGCACCACTCTGCTTCTGGTTATATTTGAGAAATTTTTCCTTGAAATTGACGTCTTTCTTTCTCTCAGTAAAATACTCTTATAGCAGAGCGTGGATTCGATGCACGGACTTCCGGGTTATGGGCCCAGCACGCTTCCACTACGCCACTCTGCTTTTGGTTATCTTCAGGGCATTTTTACCTGAAAGAGACGTGTTTCTATTTCTCAGTAAAATACTGTTGTAGCAGAGCGTGGTTTCGATCCACGGACCTCTGGGTTATGGGCCCAGCACGCTTCCACTGCGCCACTCTGCTTCTGGTTATCTTCAGGGCATTTTTACTTGAAAGTGACGTCTTTTTATTTCCCAGTAAAATACTGTTGTAGCAGAGCGTGGTTTCGATCCACGGACCTCTGGGTTATGGGCCCAGCACGCTTCCAGTGCACCACTCTGCTTCTGGTTATATTGGAGAAATTTTTACTTGAAATTGACGTCTTTCTATCTCTCAGTAAAATACTCTTATAGCAGAGCGTGGTTTCGATCCACGGACCTCTGGATTATGGGCCCAGCACGCTTCCACTGCGCCACTCTGCTTCTGGTTATTTTGAAGGCATTTTTACTTGAAAGTGAGGTCTTTTTATTTCTCAGTAAAATACTGTTGTAACAGAGCGTGGTTTTGATCCACGGAACTCTTGGTTATGGGCCCAGCACGCTTCCACTGCACCACTCTGCTACTGGTTATCTTCAGGGCATTTTTACTTGAAAGTGACGTCTTTTTATTTCCCAGTAAAATACTGTTGTAGCAGAGCGTGTTTTCGATCCACGGACCTCTGGGTTATGGGCCCAGCACGCTTCCACTGCGCCATCTGCTTATGGTTATATTGAAGGCTTTTTACTTGAAAGTGACGTCTTTCTATTTCTCAGTAAAATACTGTTGTAGCAGAGCGTGGTTTTGATCCACGGACCTCTGGGTTATGGGCCCAGCACGCTTCCACTGCGCCACTCTGCTTATGGTTATATTGAAGGCACTTTTACTTGAAAGTGATGTCTTTTTATTTCTCAGTAAAATATGTTGTAGCAGAGCGTGGTTTTGATCCACAATCCTCAGGGTTATGGGCCCAGCACGCTTCCACTGTGCCACTCTGCTTCTGGTTATATTGGAGGCATTTTTACTTGAAAGTGACGTCTTTCTATCTCTCAGTAAAATACTGTAATAGCAGACCGTGGTTTCAATCCACAGACCTCTGGGTTATGGGCCCAGCACGTTTCCACTGCACCACTCTGCTTCTGGTTATATTGGAGAAATTTTTACTTGAAATTGACGTCTTTCTATCTCTCAGTAAAATACTCTTATAGCAGAGCGTGGTTTCGATCCACGGACTTCTGGGTTATGGGCCCAGCACGTTTCCACTGCGCCACTCTGCTTCTGGTTTTATTGAAGGCATTTTTACTTGAAATTGACGTCTTTCTATTTCCCAGTAAAATACTGTTGTAACAGAGCATGGTTTCGATCCACGGACCTCTGGGCTATGGGCCCACCACGCTTCCACTGCACCACTCTGCTTCTGGTTATGTTAGAGAAATTTTTACTTGAAATTGACGTCTTTCTATTTCTCAGTAAAATACTCTTATAGCAGAGCGTGGTTTTGATCCACGGACCTCTGGGTTATTGGCCCAGCACGCTTCCACTGCGAAAATCTGCTTATGGTTATATTGAAGGCACTTTTACTTGAAAGTGATGTCTTTCTATTTCTCAGTAAAATACTGTTGTAGCAGAGCGTGGTTTTGATCCACGAACCTCTGGGTTATGGGTCCAGCACGCTTCCACTACGCCACTGTGCTTCTGGTTATATTGGAGACATTTTTACTTGAAATTGACGTCTTTCTATCTCTCAGTAAAATACTGTTATAGCAGAGCGTGGTTTCGATCCACGGACCTCTGGGTTATGGGCCCAGCACGCTTCCACTGCGCCACTCTGCTTTTGGTTATATTGGAGACATTTTTACTTGAAATTGACGTCTTTCTATCTCTCAGTAAAATACTGTTATAGCAGAGCGTGGTTTCGATCCACGGACCTCTGGGTTATGGGCCCAGAACGCTTCCACTGCGCCACTCTGCTTCTGATTATATTGGAGACACTTTTACTTGAAATTAACGTCTTTCTATCTCTCAGTAAAATACTGATGTAGCAAAACGTGGTTTTGATCCACGGACCTCTGGGTTATTGGCCCAGCACGCTTCCACTGAGAAAATCTGCTTATGGTTATATTGAAGGCACTTTTACTTGAAAGTAATGTCTTTCTATTTTCAGTAAAATACTGTTGTAGCAGAGCGTGGTTTTGATCCACGAACCTCTGGGTTATGGGTCCAGCACGCTTCCACTACGCCACTGTGCTTCTGGTTATATTGGAGACATTTTTACTTGAAATTGACGTCTTTCTATCTCTCAGTAAAATACTGTTATAGCAGAGCGTGGTTTCGATCCACGGACCTCTGGGTTATGGGCCCAGCACGCTTCCACTGCGCCACTCTGCTTTTGTTTATATTGGAGACATTTTTACTTGAAAATGACGTCTTTCTATTTCTCAGTAAAATACTGATGTAGCAAAACGTGGTTTCGATCCACGGACCTTTGGGTTATGGGCCCAGCACGCTTCCATTGCGCCACTCTGCTTATGGTTATATTGAAGGCACTTTTACTTGAAAGTGATGTCTTTCTATTTCTCAGTAAAATAATGTTGTAGAAGAGCATGGTTTCAATCCATGGACCTCTGGGTTATGGGCCCAGCACGCTTCCACTGCGCCACTCTGCTTCTGGTTATATTGGAGGCATTTTTACTTGAAAGTGACGTCTTTCTATCTCTCAGTAAAATACTGTTATAGCAGAGCATGGTTTCGATCCACGGGCCTCTGGGTTATGGGCCAAGAACGCTTCCACGGCACCACTCTGCTTCTGGTTATATTGGACACATTTTTACTTGAAAGTGATGTCTTTCTATCTCTCAGTAAAATACTGTTATAGCAGAGCCTGGTTTCAATCCATGGACTTCTGGGTTATGGGCCCAGCACGCTTCCACTGCGCCACTCTGCTTCCGGTTATATTGGAGGCATTTTTACTTGAAAGTGACGTCTTTCTATCTCTCGGTAAAATACTGTTATAGCAGAGCGTGGTTTCGATCCACGGGCCTCTGGTTATGGGCCAAGAACGCTTCCACTGCATCACTCTGCTTCTGGTTATATTGGACACATTTTTACTTGGAAGTGATATCTTTCTATCTCTCAGTAAAATACTGTTATAGCTGAGCGTGGTTTTGATCCACGGACCTCTGGGTTATGGGCCCAGCACGCTTCCACTGCGCCACTCTGCTTCTGGTTATATTAGAGGCATTTTTACTTGAAAGTGACATCTTTTTATTTGTCAGTAAAATAATGTTGTAGCAGAGCGTGGTTTCGATCCACGGACCTCTGGGTTATGGGCCCAGCACGCTTCCACTGCGCCACTCTGCTTCTGGTTATATTGGAGAAATTTTTACTTGAAATTGACGTCTTTTTATTTCTCAGTAAAATACTCTTATAGCAGAGCGTGGTTTCGATCCACGGACCTCTGGGTTATGGGCCCAGCACGCTTCCACTGCACCACTCTGCTTCTGGTTATATTGGATGCATTTTTACTTGAAATTGACTTTTTTTTATTTCTCAGAAAAATACTGTTGTAACAGAGCGTGGTTTCGATCCACGGACCTCTGGGTTATGGGCCCAGCACGCTTCCACTGCACCACTCTGCTTCTGGTTATATTGGAGAAATTTTTACTTGAAATTGACGTCTTTCTATTCTCAGTAAAATACTCTTATAGCAGAGCGTGGTTTCGATCCACGGACCTCTGGGTTATGGGCCCAGCACGCTTCCACTGCGCCACTCTGCTTCTGGTTATCTTCAGGGCATTTTTACTTGAAAGTGACATGTTTCTATTTCTTCAGTAAAATACTGTTGTAGCAGAGCGTGGTTTCGATCCACGGACCTCTGGGTTATGGGCCCAGCACACTTCCACTGCGCCACTCTGCTTCTGGTTATCTTCAGGGCATTTTTAATTGAAAGTGACGTCTTTTTATTTCCCAGTAAAATACTGTTGTAGCAGAGCTTGGTTTCGATCCACGGACCTCTGGGTTATGGGCCCAGCACGCTTCCACTGCACCACTCTGCTTCTGGTTATATTGGAGAAATTTTTACTTGAAATTGACGTCTTTCTATTCTCTCAGTAAAATACTCTTATAGCAGAGCGTGGTTTCGATCCACGGACCTCTGGGTTATGGGCCCAGCACGCTTCCACTGCGCCACTCTGCTTCTGGTTATTTTGAAGGCATTTTTACTTGAACGTGACGTCTTTTATTTCTCAGTAAAATACTGTTGTAACAGAGCGTGGTTTTGATCCACGGACCTCTGGGTTATGGGCCCAGCACGCTTCCACTGCCCCACTCTGCTTCTGGTTATATTGGAGAAATTTTTACTTGAAATTGACGTCTTCCTATCTCTCAGTAAAATACTTGTATAGCAGAGCTTGGTTTTGATCCATGGACTTCTGGGTTATGGGCCCACCACACTTCCACTGCGCCACTCTGCTTCTGGTTATATTGGAGAAATTTTTACTTGAAATTGACGTCTTTCTATCTCTCAGTAAAATACTCTTATAGCAGAGCGTGGCTTCGATCCACGGACCTCTGGGTTATGGGCCCAGCACGCTTCCACTGCGCCACTCTGCTTCTGGTTATATTTAAGGCATTTTTACTTGAAATTGACGTCTTTCTATTTCTCAGTAAAATACTGTTGTAAGCAGAGCGTGGTTTCGATCCACGGACCTCTGGGTTATGGGCCCACCACGCTCCCACTGCGCCACTCTGCTTCTGGTTATATTGGAGAAATTTTTACTTGAAATTGACGTCTTTCTATCTCTCAGTAAAATACTCTTATAGCAGAGCGTGGTTTCGATCCACGGACCTCTGGGTTATGGGCCCAGCACGCTTCCACTGCACCACTCTGCTTCTGGTTATATTTAAGGCATTTTTACTTGAAATTAACGTCACTCTATTTCTCAGTAAAATACTGTTGTAAGCAGAGCGTGATTTCGATCCACGGACCTCTGGGTTATGGGCCCAGCACGCTTCCACTGCACCACTCTTGCTTCTGGTTATATTGGAGAAATTTTTACTTGAAATTGACGTCTTTCTATCTCTCAGTAAAATACTCATATAGCAGAGCGTGGTTTCGATCCACGGACCTCTGGGTTATGGGCCCAGCACGCTTCCACTGCGCCACCCTGCTTCTGGTTATATTGAAGGCATTTTTACTTGAAATTGACGTCTTTCTATTTCTCAGTAAAATACTGTTGTAACAGAGCGTGGTTTCGATCCACGGACCTCTGGGTTATGGGACCAGCACGCTTCCACTGCACACTCTGCTTCTGGTTATATTAGAGAAATTTTTTACTTGAAATTGACGTCTTTCTATCTCTCAGTAAAATACTCATATAGCAGAGCGTGGTTTCGATCCACGGACCTCTGGGTTATGGGCCCAGCACGTTTCCACTGCACCACTCTGCTTTTGGTTATATTGAAGGCATTTTTACTTGAAACTAACGTCTTTCTATCGCTCAGTAGCATACTGATGTAGCAAAACGTTGATTCGATCCATGGACCTCTGGGTTATTGGCCCAGCACGCTTCCACTGCGCCAATCTGCTTATGGTTATATTGAAGGCACTTTTACTTGAAAGTGATGTCTTTCTATTTCTCAGTGAAATACTGTTGTAGCAGAGCGTGGTTTCGATCCACGAACCTCTGGGTTATGGGCCCAGCACGCTTCCACTGTGCCACTCAGCTTCTGGTTATATTGGATGCATTTTTACTTGAAATTGACGTGTTTCTATCTCTCAGTAAAATACTGTTATAGCAGAGCGTAGTTTCGATCCACGGACTTCTGGGTTATGGGCCCAGCACGCTTCCACTGCGCCACTCTGATTCTGGTTGAATATGAGACATTTTTACTTGAAATGGACATCTTTCTATCTCTCAGTAAAATACTGTTATAGCAGAGCGTGGTTTCGATCCACGGACCTCTGGGTTATGGGCCCAGCACGCTTCCACTACGCCAATCTGCTTCTGGTTATATTGGAGACATTTTTACTTGAAAGTGACGTCTTTCTATTTCTCAGTAAAACACTGATGTAGCAAAACGTGGTTTCGATCCACGGACCTCAGGGTTATGGGCCCAGTACGCTTCCACTGCGCCACTCTGCTTGTGGTTATATTGAAGGCACTTTTACTTGAAAGTGATGTCTTTTTATTTCTCAGTAAAATAATGTAGCTGAGCATGGTTTTGATCCACAAACCTCAGGGTTATGGGCCCAGCACGCTTCCACTGCGCCACTCTGCTTCTGGTTATATTGGAGGCATTTTTACTTGAAAGTGACGTCTTTCTATCTCTCAGTAAAATACTGTTATAGCAGAGCGTGGTTTCGATCCACGGACCTCTGGGTTATGGGCCCACCACGCTCCCACTGCGCCACTCTGCTTCTGGTTATATTGGAGAAAATTTTACTTGAAATTGACGTCTTTCTATCTCTCAGTAAAATACTCTTATAGCAGAGCGTGGTTTCGATCCACGGACCTCTGGATTATGGGCCCAGCACGCTTCCACTGTGCCACTCTGCTTCTGGTTATATTGAAGGCATTTTTACTTGAAATTGGTGTCTTTCTATTTCTCAGTAAAATACTGTTGTAACAGAGCGTGATTTCGATCCACCGACCTCTGGGTTATGGGCCCAGCACGCTTCCACTGCACCACTCTGCCTCTGGTTATATTGGAGAAATTTTTACTTGAAATTGACGTCTTTCTATCTCTGTAAAATACTCATATAGCAGAGTGTGGTTTCGATCCACGGACCTCTTGGTTATGGGCCCAGCACGCTTCCACTGCGCCACTCTGCTTCTGGTTATATTGAAGGCATTTTTACTTGAAATTGACGTCTTTCTATTTCCCAGTAAAATACTGTTGTAACAGAGCATGGTTTCGATCCATGGACCTCTGGGTTATGGGCTCACCACGCTTCCACTGCACCACTCTGCTTCTGGTTATGTTAGAGAAATTTTTACTTGAAAATCACGTCTTTATTTCTCAGTAAAATACTCTTATAGCAGAGCGTGGTTTCGATCCACAGACCTCTGGGTTATGGGCCCAGAACGCTTCCACTGCGCCACTCTGCTTCTGATTATATTGGAGA
Source organism: Palaemon carinicauda (assembly GCF_036898095.1). Taxonomy (NCBI): domain Eukaryota; kingdom Metazoa; phylum Arthropoda; class Malacostraca; order Decapoda; family Palaemonidae; genus Palaemon; species Palaemon carinicauda. The sequence continues at coordinate 8,777,645 of NC_090749.1, forward strand.
CATTTTTACTTGAAATTAACGTCTTTCTATCTCTCAGTAAAATACTGATGTAGCAAAACGTGGTTTTGATCCACGGACCTCTGGGTTATTGGCCCAGCACGCTTCCACTGCGCCAATCTTCTTATGGTTATATTGAAGGCACTTTTACTTGAAAGTGATGTCTTTCTATTTCTCAGTAAAATACTGTTGTAGCAGAGCGTGATTTTGATCCACGAACCTCTGGGTTATGGGCCCAGCACGCTTCCACTACGCCACTGTGCTTCTGGTTATATTGGAGACATTTTTACTTGAAATTGACGTCTTTCTATCTCTCAGTAAAATACTGTTATAGCAGAGCGTGGTTTCGATCCACGGACCTCTGGGTTATGGGCCCAGCACGCTTCCACTGCCCCACTCTGCTTCTGGTTATATTGGAGACATTTTTACTTGAAAATGACGTCTTTCTATTGCTCAGTAAAATACTGATGTAGCAAAACGTGGTTTCGATCCACGGACCTTTGGGTTATGGGCCCAGCACTCTTCCTTTGCGCCACTCTGCTTATGGTTATATTGAAGGCACTTTTACTTGAAAGTGATGTCTTTCTATTTCTCAGTAAAATAATGTTGTAGCAGAGCATGGTTTTGATCCACAAACCTCTGGGTTATGGGCCCAGTACGCTTCCACTGCGCCACTCTGCTTCTGGTTATATTGGAGGCATTTTTACTTGAAAGTGACGTCTTTCTATCTCTCAGTAAAATACTGTTATAGCTGAGTGTGGTTTCGATCCACGGGCCTCTGGGTTATGGGCCAAGAACGCTTCAACGGCACCACTCTGCTTCTGGTTATATTGGACACATTTTTACTTGAAAGTGATGTCTTCCTATCCCTCAGTAAAATATTGTTATAGCAGAGCGTGGTTTCGATCCACGGACCTCTGGGTTATGGGCCCAGCACGCTTCCACTGCGCCACTCTGCTCTGGTTATATTGGAGGCATTTTTACTTGAAAGTGACGTCTTTCTATTTCTCAGTAAAATACTGTTGTAGCAGAGCGTGGTTTCGATCCACGGACCTCTGGGTTATGGGCCCAGCACGCTTCCACTGCGCCACTCTGCTTCTGGTTATATTGGAAGGCATTTTTACTTGAAAGTGACGTGTTTCTATTTCTCAGTAAAATACTGTTGTAGCAGAGCGTGGTTTCGATCCACGGACCTCTGGGTTATGGGCCCAGCACGCTTCCACTGCACCACTCTGCTTCTGGTTATATTGGAGAATTTTTACTTGAAATTGACGTCTTTCTATTTCTCAGTAAAATACTCTTATAGCAGAGCGTGGTTTCGATCCACGGACCTCTGGGTTATGGGCCCAGCACGCTTCCACTGCGCCACTCTGCTTCTGGTTATATTGAAGGCATTTTTACTTGAAAGTGACGTTTTCTATTTCTCAGTAAAGTAATGTTGTAGCAGAGCATGGTTCCGATCCACGGACCTCTGGGTTATGGGCCCAGCACGCTTCCACTGCGCCACTCTGCTTCTGGTTATATTGGAGGCATTTTTACTTGAAAGTAACGTCTTTCTATTTCTCAGTAAAATACTGTTGTAACAGAGCGTGATTTCGATCCACGGACCTCTGGGTTATGGGCCCAGCACGCTTCCACTGCGCCACTCTGCTTCTGGTTATATTGGAGAAATTTTTACTTGAAATTGACGTCTTTCTATCTCAGTAAAATACTCATATAGCAGAGCGTGGTTTCGATCCACGGACCTCTTGGTTATGGGCCCAGCACGCTTCCACTGCGCCACTCTGCTTCTGGTTATATTGAAGGCATTTTTACTTGAAATTGACGTGTTTCTATTTCTCAGTAAAATACTGTTGTAACAGAGCGTGGTTTCGATCCACGGACCTCTGGGTTATGGGCCCAGCACGCTTCCACTGCACCACTCTGCTTCTGGTTATATTGGAGAAATTTTTACTTGAAATTGACGTCTTTCTTTCTCTCAGTAAAATACTCTTATAGCAGAGCGTGGTTTCGATCCACGGACCTCTGGGTTATGGGCCCAGCACGCTTCCACTGCGCCACTCTGCTTCTGGTTATCTTCAGGGCATTTTTACTTGAAAGTGACGTCTTTCTATTTCTCAGTAAAATACTGTTGTAGCAGAGCGTGGTTTCGATCCACGGACCTCTGGGTTATGGGCCCAGCACGCTTCCACTGCGCCACTCTGCTTCTGGTTATATTGGGCATTTTTACTTGAAAGTGACGTCTTTTTATTTCTCAGTAAAATACTGTTGTAGCAGAGCGTGGTTTCGATCCACGGACCTCTGGTTATGGGCCCAGCACGCTTCCACTGCACCACTCTGCTTCTGGTTATATTGAAGGCATTTTTACTTGAAAGTGACGTCTTTCTATTTCTCAGTAAAATACTGTTATAGCAGAGCGTGGTTTCGATCCACGGACCTCTGGTTATGGGCCCAGCACGCTTCCACTGCGCCACTCTGCTTCTGGTTATCTTCAGGGCATTTTTACTTGAAAGTGACGTCTTTTTATTTCTCAGTAAAATACTGTTGTAGCAGAGCGTGGTTTTCGATCCACGGACCTCTGGGTTATGGGCCCAGCACGCTTCCACTGCGCCACTCTGCTCTGGTTATATTGAAGGCATTTTTACTTGAAAGTGACGTCTTTTTATTTCTCAGTAAAATACTGTTGTAGCAGAGCGTGGTTTTCGATCCACGGACCTCTGGGTTATGGGCCCAGCACGCTTCCACTGCGCCACTCTGCTTCTGGTTATATTGAAGGCATTTTTACTTGAAATGACGTCTTTCTATTTCTCAGTAAAATACTCTTGTAGCAGAGCGTGGTTTCGATCCACGGACCTCTGGGTTATGGGCCCAGCACACTTCCACTGCGCCACTCTGCTTTTGGTTATATTGAAGGCATTTTTACTTGAAACTGACGTCTTTCTATTTCTCAGTAAAGTGATGTTGTAGCAGAGCATGGTTCCGATCCACGGACCTCTGGGTTATGGGCCCAGCACGCTTCCACTGCGCCACTCTGCTTCTGGTTATATTGGAGGCATTTTTACTTGAAAGTAACGTCTTTCTATCTCTCAGTAAAATACTCTTATAGCAGAGCGTGGTTTCGATCCACGGACCTCTGGGTTATGGGCCCAGCACGCTTCCACTGCGCCACTCTGCTTCTGGTTATATTGAAGGCATTTTTACTTGAAAGTGACGTCTTTCTATTTCTCAGTAAAATACTGTTATAGCAGAGCGTGGTTTCGATCCACGGACCTCTGGGTTATGGGCCCAGCACGCTTCCACTGCCACTCTGCTTCTTGGTTATATTGGAGGCATTTTTACTTGAAATTGACGTCTTTCTATTCTCTCAGTAAAATACTCTTATAGCAGAGCGTGGTTTCGATCCACGGACCTCTGGGTTATGGGCCCAGCACGCTTCCACTGCGCCACTCTGCTTCTGGTTATATTGAAGGCATTTTTACTTGAAATTGACGTCTTTCTATTTCTCAGTAAAATACTGTAACAGAGCGTGGTTTCGATCCACGGACCTCTGGGTTATGGGCCCAGCACGCTTCCACTGCCACTCTGCTTCTGGTTATATTGAAGGCATTTTTACTTGAAATTGACGTCTTTCTATTTCTCAGTAAAATACTCTTGTAAGCAGAGCGTGGTTTCGATCCACGGACCTCTGGGTTATGGGCCCAGCACGCTTCCACTGCGCCACTCTGCTTCTGGTTATATTGGAGAAATTTTTACTTGAAATTGACGTCTTTCTATTTCTCAGTAAAATACTCTTATAGCAGAGCGTGGTTTCGATCCACGGACCTCAGGGTTATGGGCCCAGCACGCTTCCACTGCGCCACTCTGCTTCTGGTTATCTTCAGGGCATTTTTACTTGAAATGTGACGTGTTTCTATTTCTCAGTAAAATACTGTTGTAGCAGAGCGTGGTTTCGATCCACGGACCTCTGGGTTATGGGCCCAGCACGCTTCCACTGCGCCACTCTGCTTCTGGTTATCTTCAGGGCATTTTTACTTGAAAGTGACGTCTTTTTATTTCCCAGTAAAATACTGTTGTAGCAGAGCGTGGTTTCGATCCACGGACCTCTGGGTTATGGGCCCAGCACGCTTCCACTGCGCCACTCTGCTTCTGGTTATATTGAAATTTTTACTTGAAATTGACGTCTTTTTATTTCTCAGTAAAATACTCTTATAGCAGAGCGTGGTTTCGATCCACGGAACCTCTGGGTTATGGGCCCAGCACTCTTCCACTGCGCCACTCTGCTTCTGGTTATATTGAAGGCATTTTTACTTGAAAGTGACGTCTTTTTATTTCTCAGTAAAATACTGTTGTAAGCAGAGCGTGGTTTTGATCCACGGACCTCTGGGTTATGGGCCCAGCACGCTCCACTGCGCCACTCTGCTTCTGGTTATATTGGAGAAATTTTTACTTGAAATTGACGTCTTTCTATCTCTCAGTAAAATACTCTTATAGCAGAGCGTGGTTTCGATCCACGGACCTCTGGGTTATGGGCCCAGCACGCTCCCACTGCGCCACTCTGCTTCTGGTTATATTGGAGAAATTTTTACTTGAAATTGACGTCTTTCTATTTCTCAGTAAAATACTCTTATAGCAGAGCGTGGTTTCGATCCACGGACCTTCTGGGTTATGGGCCCACAGCACGCTCCACTGCGCCACTCTGCTTCTGGTTATATTGAAGGCATTTTTACTTGAAATTGACGTCTTTCTATTTCTCAGTAAAATACTCTGTAACAGAGCGTGGTTTCGATCCACGGACCTCTGGGTTATGGGCCCACCACGCTTCCACTGCGCCACTCTGCTTCTGGTTATATTGAAGCATTTTTACTTGAAATTGACGTCTTTCTATTTCTCAGTAAAATACTCTTATAGCAGAGCGTGGTTTCGATCCACGGACCTCTGGGTTATGGGCCCAGCACGCTTCCACTGCGCCACTCTGCTTCTGGTTATATTGAAGGCATTTTTACTTGAAATTGACGTCTTTCTATTTCTCAGTAAAATACTCTTGTATAGCAGAGCGTGGTTTCGATCCACGGACCTCTGGGTTATGGGCCCAGCACGCTTCCACTGCGCCACTCTGCTTCTGGTTATATTGGAGGCATTTTTACTTGAAATTGACGTCTTTCTATTTCTCAGTAAAATACTTTATAGCAGAGCGTGGTTTCGATCCACGGACCTCTGGGTTATGGGCCCAGCACGCTTCCACTGCGCCACTCTGCTTTTGGTTATATTGGAGAAATTTTTACTTGAAATTGATGTCTTTCTATTCTCAGTAAAATACTCATATAGCAGAGCGTGGTTTCGATCCACGGACCTCTGGGTTATGGGCCCAGCACGCTTCCACTGCGCCACTCTGTTTCTGGTTATATTGAAGGCATTTTTACTTGAAATTGACGTCTTTCTATTTCTCAGTAAAATACTGTAACAGAGCGTGGTTTCGATCCACGGACCTCTGGGTTATGGGCCCAGCACGCTTCCACTGCGCCACTCTGCTTCTGGTTATATTAGAGGCATTTTTACTTGAAAGTGACGTCTTTCTTTCTCTCAGTAAAATACTCTTATAGCAGAGCGTGGTTTCGATCCACGGACCTCTGGGTTATGGGCCCAGCACGCTTCCACTGCGCCACTCTGCTTCTGGTTATATTGAAGGCACTTTTACTTGAAAGTGATGTCTTTCTATTTCTCAGTAAAATACTGTTGTAGTAGAGCGTGGTTTTGATCCACGAACCTCTGGGTTATGGGCCCAGCAAGCTTCCACTGTGCCACTCTGCTTCTGGTTATATTGGATGCATTTTTACTTGAAATTGATGTCTTTCTATCTCTCAGTAAAATACTGTTATAGAAGAGCGTGGTTTCGATCCACGGACTTCTGGGTTATGGGCCCAGAACGCTTCCACTACGCCACTCTGCTTCTGGTTAAATTGGAGACATTTTTACTTGAAATTGACATCTTTCTATCTCTCAGTAAAATACTGTTATAGCAGAGCGTGGTTTCGATCTAAGGACCTCTGGGTTATGGGCCCAGCACGCTTCCACTGCGCCAATCTGCTTCTGGTTATATTGGAGACATTTTTACTTGAAAGTGACGTCTTTCTATTTCTCAGTAAAATACTGATGTAGCAAAACGTGGTTTCGATCCACGGACCTCTGGGTTATGGGCCCAGTACGCTTCCACTGCGCCACTCTGCTTATGGCTATATTGAAGGCACTTTTACTTGAAAGTGATGTCTTTCTATTTCTCAGTAAAATACTGTTGTAGCAGAGTATGGTTTTGATCCACAAACCTCTGAGTTATGGGACCAGCACGCTTCCACTGCGCCACTCTGCTTCTGGTTATATTGGAGGCATTTTTACTTGAAAGTGACGTCTTTCTATCTCTCAGTAAAATACTGTTATAGCAGAGCGTGGTTTCGATCCACGGGCCTCTGGGTTATGGGCCAAGAACGCTTCCACTGCACCACTCTGTTTCTGGTTATATTGGACACATTTTTACTTGAAAGTGATGTCTTTCTATCTCTCAGTAAAATACTGTTATAGCAGAGCGTGGTTTCGATCCACGGACCTCTGGGATATGGGTCCAGCACGCTTCCACTGCGCCACTCTGCTTTTGGTTATATTAGAGGCATTTTTACTTTAAAGTGACATTTTTTTATTTGTCAGTAAAATAATGTTGTAGCAGAGCATGGTTTCGATCCACGGACCTCGGAGTTATGGGCCCAGCACGCTTCCACTGCGCCACTCTGCTTCTGGTTATATTGAAGGCATTTTGACTTGAAAGTGACGTCTTTCTATTTCTCAGTAAAGTAATGTTGTAGCAGAGCGTGGTTCCGATCCACGGACCTCTGGGTTATGGGCCCAGCACGCTTCCACTGCGCCACTCTGCTTCTGGTTATATTGAAGGCATTTTTACTTGAAAGTAACGTCTTTTTATTTCTCAGTAAAATAATGTTGTAGCAGAGCGTGGTTTCAATCCACAGACCTCTGGGTTATGGGCCCAGCAAGCTTCCACTGCGCCACTCTGCTTCTGGTTATGTTGAAGGCCTTTTTACTTGAAATAGACGTCTTTCTATTTCTCAGTAAAATACTGTTGTAACAGAGCGTGGTTTCGATCCGCCGACCTCTGGGTTATGGGCCCACCACGCTCCCACTGCGCCACTCTGCTTCTGGTTATATTGGAGAAATTTTTACTTGTAATTGACGTCTTTCTATCTTTCAGTAAAATACTCTTATAGCAGAGTGTGGTTTCGATCCACGGACCTCTGGGTTATGGGCCCAGCACGCTTCCACTGCGCCACTCTGCTTCTGGTTATATTGAAGGCATTTTTACTTGAAATTGACGTCTTTCTATTTCTCAGTAAAATACTATTGTAACAGAGCGTGATTTCGATCCACGGACCTCTGGGTTATGAGCCCAGCACACTTCCACTGCACCACTCTGCTTTTGGTTATATTGGAGAAATTTTTACTTGAAATTGACGTCTTTCTATCTCCGTAAAATACTCATATAGCAGAGCGTGGTTTCGATCCACGGACCTCTGGGTTATGGGCCCAGCACGCTTCCACTGCGCCACTCTGCTTCTGGTTATATTGAAGGCATTTTTACTTGAAATTGATGTCTTTCTATTTCTCAGTAAAATACTCTTGTAACAGAGCGTGGTTTCGATCCACGGACCTCTGGGTTATGGGCCCACCACGCTCCACTGCGCCACTCTGCTTCTGGTTATATTGGAGAAATTTTTACTTGAAATTGACGTCTTTCTATCTCTCAGTAAAATACTCTTATAGCAGAGCGTGGTTTCGATCCACGGACTTCTGGGTTATGGGCCCAGCACGCTTCCACTGCGCCACTCTGCTTCTGGTTATATTGAAGGCATTTTTATTTGAAATTGACGTCTTTCTATTTCTCAGTAAAATACTGTTTTAACAGAGCATGGTTTCGATCCACGGACCTCTGGGTTATGGGCCCAGCACGCTTCCACTGCACCACTCTGCTTCTGGTTATGTTAGGGAAATTTTTACTTGAAATTGACGTCTTTCTATCTCTCAGTAAAATACTCTTATAGCAGAGCGTGGTTTCGATCCACGGACCTCTGGGTTATGGGCCCAGCACGCTTCCACTGCGCCACTCTGCTTCTGGTTATATTAGAGGCATTTTTACTTGAAAGTGACGTCTTTCTATTACTCAGTAAAATACTGTTGTAGCAGAGCGTGGTTTTGATCCACATACCTCTGGGTTATGGGCCCAGAACACTTACACTACGCCACTCTGCTTGTGGTTATATTGGAGAAATTTTTACTTGAAATTGACGTCTTTCTATCTCTCAGTAAAATACTGTTATAGCAGAGCGTGGTTTCGATCCACGGACCTCTGGGTTATGGGCCCAGCACGCTTCCACTGCGCCATTCTGCTTTTGTTATATTGGAGACATTTTTACTTGAAAATGACGTCTTTCTATTTCTCAGTAAAATACTGTTGTAGCAGAGCATGGTTTTGATCCACGAACCTCTGGTTTATGGGCCCAGCACGCTTCTACTGCGCCACTCTGCTTCTGGTTATATTGGAGGCATTTTTACTTGAAAGTGACGTCGTTCTATCTCTTATTAAAATACTGTTATAGCAGAGCGTGGTTTCGACCCACAGGCCTCTGGGTTATGGGCCCAGCACGCTTCCACTGCCCCACTCTGCTTCTGGTTATATTGGACACATTTTTACTTGAAAGTGATGTCTTTCTTTCTCTCAGTAAAATACTGTTATAGCAGAGCGTGGTTTCGATCCACGGACCTCTGGGTTATGGGCCCAGCACGCTTCCACTGCGCCACTCTGCTTCTGGTTATATTAGAGGCATTTTTACTTGAAAGTGACATCTTTTTATTTTTCAGTAAAATAATGTTGTAGCAGAGCATGGTTTCGATCCACGGACCTCTGGGTTATGGGCCCAGCACGCTTCCACTGCGCCACTCTGCTTCTGGTTATATTGAAGGCATTTTTACTTGAAATTGACGTCTTTCTATTTCTCAGTAAAGTGATGTTGTAGCAGAGCATGGTTCGATCCACGGACCTCTGGGTTATGGGCCCAGCACGCTTCCACTACGCCACTCTGCTTCTGGTTATATTGGAGGCCTTTTTACTTGAAAGTAACGTCTTTTTATTTCTCAGTAAAATAATGTTGTAGCAGAGCGTGGTTTCGATCCACGGACCTCTGGGTTATGGGCCCAGCACGCTGCCACTGCGCCACTCTGCTTCTGGTTATATTAAGGCATTTTTACTTGAAATTGACGTCTTTCTATTTCTCAGTAAAATACTGTTGTAACAGAGCGTGGTTTCGATCCATGGACCTCTGGGTTATTGGCCCAGCACGCTTCCACTGCGCCACTCTGCTTCTGGTTATATTGGAGAAATTTTTACTTGAAATTGACGTCTTTCTATCTCTCAGTAAAATACTCATATAGCAGAGAGTGGTTTCGATCCACGGACCTCTGGGTTATGGGCCCAGCACGCTTCCACTGCGCCACTCTGCTTCTGGTTATATTGAAGGCATTTTTACTTGAAATTGACGTCTTATAATTTCTCAGTAAAATACTGTTGTAACAGAGCGTGGTTTCGATCCACGGACCTCTGGGTTATGGGCCCACCACCCTCCCACTGCGCCACTCTGCTTCTGGTTATATTGGAGAAATTTTTACTTGAAATTGACATCTTTCTATCTCTCAGTAAAATACTCTTATAGCAGAGCGTGGTTTCGATCCACGGACCTCTGGGTTATGGGCCCAGCACGCTTCCACTGCGCCACTCTGCTTCTGGTTATATTGAAGGCATTTTTACTTGTAATTGACGTCTTTCTATTTCTCAGTAAAATACTGTTGTAACAGAGCGTGATTTCGATCCACGGACCTCTGGGTTAAGGGCCCACCACGCTTCCACTGCGCCACTCTGCTTCTGGTTATATTGGAGAAATTTTTACTTGAAATTGACGTCTTTCTATCTCTGTAAAATACTCATATAGCAGAGCTTGGTTTCGATCCACGGACCTCTGGGTTATGGGCCCAGCACGCTTCCACTGCGTCACTCTGCTTCTGGTTATATTGAAGGCATTTTTACTTGAAATTGATGTCTTTCTATTTCTCAGTAAAATACTCATGTAACAGAGCGTGGTTTCGATCCACGGACCTCTGGGTTATGGGCCCACCACCCTCCACTGCGCCACTCTGCTTCTGGTTATATTGGAGAATTTTTTACTTGAATTTGACGTCTTTCTATCTCTCAGTAAAATACTCTTATAGCAGAGCGTGGTTTCGATCTACGGACCTCTGGGTTATGGGCCCAGCACGCTTCCACTGCGCCACTCTGCTTCTGGTTATATTGGAGACATTTTTACTTGAAATTAACGTCTTTTATCTCTCAGTAAAATACTGATGTAGCAAAACGTGGTTTTGATCCACGGACCTCTGGGTTATGGGCCCAGCACGCTTCCACTGCGCCACTCTGCTTCTGGTTATATTAGAGGCATTTTTACTTGAAAGTGACATCTTTTTATTTGTCAGTAAAATAATGTTGTAGCAGAGCATGGTTTCGATCCATGGACCTCTGGGTTATGGGCCCAGCACGCTTCCACTGCGCCACTCTGCTTCTGGTTATATTGGAGGCCTTTTTACTTGAAAGTAACGTCTTTTTATTTCTCAGTAAAATAATGTTGTAGCAGAGCGTGGTTTCGACCCACGGACCTCTGGGTTATGGGCCCAGCACGCTTCCACTGCGCCACTCTGCTTCTGGTTATATTGAAGGCATTTTTACTTGAAATTGACGTCTTTCTATTTCTCAGTAAAATACTGTTGTAACAGAGCGTGGTTTCGATCCACGGACCTCTGGGTTATGGGCCCACCACGCTTCCACTGCGCCACTCTGCTTCTGGTTATATTGGAGAAATTTTTACTTGAAATTGACGTCTTTCTATCTCTCAGTAAAATACTCATATAGCAGAGCGTGGTTTCGATCCACGGACCTCTGGGTTATGGGCCCAGCACGCTTCCACTGCGCCACTCTGCTTCTGGTTATATTGGAGAAATTTTTACTTGAAATTGACGTCTTTCTATTTCTCAGTAAAATACTGTTATAGCAGAGCGTGGTTTCGATCCACGGACCTCTGGGTTATGGGCCCAGCACGCTTCCACTGCGCCACTCTGCTTCTGGTTATATTGAAGGCATTTTTACTTGAAATTGACGTCTTTCTATTTCTCAGTAAAATACTGTTGTATAGCAGAGCGTGGTTTCGATCCACGGACCTCTGGGTTATGGGCCCACCACGCTTCCACTGCACCACTCTGCTTCTGGTTATATTGGAGAAATTTTTACTTGAAATTGACGTCTTTCTATCTCTCAGTAAAATACTTATAGCAGAGCGTGGTTTCGATCCACGGACCTCTGGGTTATGGGCCAAGCACGCTTCCACTGAGCCACTCTGCTTCTGGTTATATTGGAGGCATTTTTACTTGAAAGTGACGTCTTTCTATCTCTCAGTAAAATACTGTTATAGCAGAGCGTGGTTTCGATCCACGGACCTCTGGGTTATGGGCCCAGCACGCTTCCACTGCACCACTCTGCTTCTGGTTATATTGGAACATTTTTACTTGAAAGTGACGTCTTTCTATCTCTCAGTAAAATACTGTTGTAGCAGAGCGTGGTTTCGATCCACGGACCTCTGGGTTATGGGCCCAGCACGCTTCCACTGCGCACTCTGCTTCTGGTTATATTAGAGGCATTTTTACTTGAAAGTGACGTCTTTCTATTTCTCAGTAAAATAATGTTGTAGCAGAGCATGGTTTCGATCCACGGACCTCTGGGTTATGGGCCCAGCACGCTTCCACTGCGCCACTCTGCTTCTGGTTATATTGAAGGCATTTTTACTTGAAAGTGACGTCTTTCTATTTCTCAGTAAAATAATGTTGTAGCAGAGCATGGTTTCGATCCACGGACCTCTGGGTTATGGGCCCAGCACGCTTCCACTGCGCCACTCTGCTTCTGGTTATATTGGAGGCATTTTTACTTGAAAGTGACGTCTTTCTATTTCTCAGTAAAATACTGTTGTAACAGAGCGAGGTTTCGATCCGCGGACCTCTGGGTTATGGGCCCACCACGCTCCCACTGCGCCACTCTGCTTCTGGTTATATTAGAGAAATTTTTACTTGAAATTGACGTCTTTCTATCTCTCAGTAAAATACTCTTATAGCAGAGCGTGGTTTCGATCCACGGACCTCTGGGTTATGGGCCCTGCACGCTTCCACTGCGCCACTCTTCTTCTGGTTATATTGGAGGAATTTTTACTTGAAATTGACGTCTTTCTATTTCTCAGTAAGATACTGTTGTAACAGAGCGTGATTTCGATCCACGGACCTCTGGGTTATGGGCCCAGCACGCTTCCACTGCACCACTCTGCTTTTGGTTATATTGGAGAAATTTTTACTTGAAATTGACGTCTTTCTATCTCTGTAAAATACTCATATAGCAGAGCGTGGTTTCGATCCACGGACCTCTGGGTTATGGGCCCAGCACGCTTCCACTGCGCCACTCTGCTTCTGGTTATATTCAGGGCATTTTTACTTGAAAGTGACGTCTTTCTATTTCTCAGTAAAATACTGTTGTAGCAGAGCGTGGTTTCGATCCACGGACCTCTGGGTTATGGGCCCAGCACGCTTCCACTGCACCACTCTGCTTCTGGTTATATTGGAGAAATTTTTACTTGAAATTGACGTCTTTCTATCTCTCAGTAAAATACTCTTATAGCAGAGCGTGGTTTCGATCCACGGACCTCTGGGTTATGGGCCCAGCACGCTTCCACTGCGCCACTCTGCTTCTGGTTATATTGAAGGCATTTTTACTTGAAAGTGACGTCTTTCTATTTCTCAGTAAAATACTGTTGTAAGCAGAGCGTGGTTTTGATCCACGGAACCTCTGGTTATGGGCCCAGCACGCTTCCACTGCGCCACTCTGCTTCTGGTTATATTGGGCATTTTTACTTGAAAGTGACGTCTTTCTATTTCCTCAGTAAAATACTGTTGTAGCAGAGCGTGGTTTTCGATCCACGGACCTCTGGGTTATGGGCCCAGCACGCTTCCACTGCGCCACTCTGCTTCTGGTTATATTGAAGGCATTTTTACTTGAAATTGACGTCTTTCTATTTCTCAGTAAAATACTGTTGTAGCAGAGCGTGGTTTCGATCCACGGACCTCTGGGTTATGGGCCCAGCACGCTTCCACTGCGCCACTCTGCTTCTGGTTATATTGGAGGCATTTTTACTTGAAATTGACGTCTTTCTATCTCTCAGTAAAATACTCTTATAGCAGAGCGTGGTTTCGATCCACGGACCTCTGGGTTATGGGCCCAGCACGCTTCCACTGCGCCACTCTGCTTCTGGTTATATCGAAGGCATTTTTACTTGAAATTGACGTCTTTCTATTTCTCAGTAAAATACTGTTGTAGCAGAGCATGGTTTCGATCCACGGACCTCTGGGTTATGGGCCCAGCACGCTTCCACTGCGCCACTCTGCTTCTGGTTATATTGGAGGCATTTTTACTTGAAAGTGACGTCTTTCTATTCTCTCAGTAAAATACTGTTGTAGCAGAGCGTGGTTTCGATCCACGGACCTCTGGGTTATGGGCCCAGCACGCTTCCACTGCGCCACTCTGCTTCTGGTTATATTGAAGGCATTTTTACTTGAAATTGACGTCTTTCTATTTCTCAGTAAAATACTGTTGTATAGCAGAGCGTGGTTTCGATCCACGGACCTCTGGGTTATGGGCCCAGCACGCTTCCACTGCACCACTCTGCTTTGGTTATATTGGAGGAATTTTTACTTGAAATTGACGTCTTTTTATCTCAGTAAAATACTCATATAGCAGAGCGTGGTTTCGATCCACGGACCTCTTGGTTATGGGCCCAGCACGCTTCCACTGCGCCACTCTGCTTCTGGTTATATTGAAGGCATTTTTACTTGAAATTGACGTCTTTCTATTTCTCAGTAAAATACTCTTGTAACAGAGCGTGGTTTCGATCCACGGACCTCTGGGTTATGGGCCCAGCACGCTTCCACTGCACACTCTGCTTCTGGTTATATTGGAGAAATTTTTACTTGAAATTGACGTCTTTCTATCTCTCAGTAAAATACTCTTATAGCAGAGCGTGGTTTCGATCCACGGACCTCTGGGTTATGGGCCCAGCACGCTTCCACTGCGCCACTCTGCTTCTGGTTATATTGGAGAAATTTTTACTTGAAATTGACGTGTTTCTATTTCTCAGTAAAATACTCTTATAGCAGAGCGTGGTTTCGATCCACGGACCTCTGGGTTATGGGCCCAGCACGCTTCCACTGCGCCACTCTGCTTCTGGTTATCTTCAGGGCATTTTTACTTGAAAGTGACGTCTTTTTATTTCTCAGTAAAATACTGTTGTAGCAGAGCGTGGTTTCTATCCACGGACCTCTGGGTTATGGGCCCAGCACGCTTCCACTGCACCACTCTGCTTCTGGTTATATTGGAGCATTTTTACTTGAAATTGACGTCTTTTTATCTCTCAGTAAAATACTCTTATAGCAGAGCGTGGTTTCGATCCACGGACCTCTGGGTTATGGGCCCAGCACGCTTCCACTGCGCCACTCTGCTTCTGGTTATTTGAAGGCATTTTTACTTGAAAGTGACGTCTTTTTATTTCTCAGTAAAATACTGTTGTAACAGAGCGTGGTTTCGATCCACGGACCTCTGGGTTATGGGCCCAGCACCTTTCCACTGCCACTCTGCTTCTGGTTATATTGGAGAAATTTTTACTTGAAATTGACGTCTTCTATTCTCTCAGTAAAATACTCTTATAGCAGAGCTTGGTTTCGATCCACGGACCTCTGGGTTATGGGCCCGCCACGCTCCCACTGCGCCACTCTGCTTCTGGTTATATTGGAGAAATTTTTACTTGAAATTGATGTCTTTCTATTTCTCAGTAAAATCCTCTTATAGCAGAGCGTGGTTTCGATCCACGGACCTCTGGGTTATGGGCACAGCACGCTCCCACTGCGCCACTCTGCTTCTGGTTATGTTGAAGGCATTTTTACTTGAAATAGACGTCTTTCTATTTCTCAGTAAAATACTGATGTAACAGAGCGTGGTTTAGATCCACGGACTTCTGGGTTATGGGCCCACCACGCTCCTACTAAGCCACTCTGCTTCTGGTTATATTATAGATATTTTTACTTGAAATTGACGTCTTTCTATCTCTCAGTAAAATACTCTTATAGCAGAGCGTGGTTTCGATCCACGGACCTCTGGGTTATGGGCCCAGCCACGCTTCCACTGCGCCACTCTGCTTCTGGTTATATTGAAGGCATTTTTAATTGAAATTGACGTCTTTCTATTTCTCAGTAAAATACTCTTGTAACAGAGCGTGGTTTCGATCCACGGACCTCTGGGTTATGGGCCCAGCACGCTTCCACTGCACCACTCTGCTTCTGGTTATATTGGAGGCATTTTTACTTGAAATTAACGTCTTTCTATTTCTCAGTAAAATACTCTTATAGCAGAGCGTGGCTTCGATCCACGGACCTCTGGGTTATGGGCCCAGCACGCTTCCACTGCGCCACTCTGCTTTTGGTTATATTGAAGGCATTTTTACTTGAAACTGACGTCTTTCTATTTCTCAGTAAAATACTGTTGTAACAGAGCGTGGTTTCGATCCACGGACCTCTGGGTTATGGGCCCAGCACGCTTCCACTGCACCACTCTGCTTTTGGTTATATTGGAGAAATTTTTATTTGAAATTGATGTCTTTCTATCTCTCAGTAAAATACTCATATAGCAGAGCGTGGTTTCGATCCACGGACCTCTGGGTTATGGGCCCAGCACACTTCCACTGCGCCACTCTGTTTCTGGTTATATTGAAGGCATTTTTACTTGAAATTGACGTCTTTCTATTTCTCAGTAAAATACTGTTGTAACAGAGCGTGGTTTCGATCCACGGACCTCTGGGTTATGGGCCCAGCACGCTTCCACTGCGCCACTCTGCTTCTGGTTATATTAGAGGCATTTTTACTTGAAAGTGACGTCTTTCTTTCTCTCAGTAAAATACTCTTATAGCAGAGCGTGGTTTCGATCCACGGACTTCTGGGTTATGGGCCCAGCACGCTTCCACTGCGCCACTCTGCTTCTGGTTATATTGAAGGCACTTTTACTTGAAAGTGATGTCTTTCTATTTCTCAGTAAAATACTGTTGTAGTAGAGCGTGGTTTTGATCCACGAACCTCTGGGTTATGGGCCCAGCAAGCTTCCACTGTGCCACTCTGCTTCTGGTTATATTGGATGCATTTTTACTTGAAATTGATGTCTTTCTATCTCTCAGTAAAATACTGTTATAGAAGAGCGTGGTTTCGATCCACGGACTTCTGGGTTATGGGCCCAGAACGCTTCCACTACGCCACTCTGCTTCTGGTTAAATTGGAGACATTTTTACTTGAAATTGACATCTTTCTATCTCTCAGTAAAATACTGTTATAGCAGAGCGTGGTTTCGATCTAAGGACCTCTGGGTTATGGGCCCAGCACGCTTCCACTGCGCCAATCTGCTTCTGGTTATATTGGAGACATTTTTACTTGAAAGTGACGTCTTTCTATTTCTCAGTAAAATACTGATGTAGCAAAACGTGGTTTCGATCCACGGACCTCTGGGTTATGGGCCCAGTACGCTTCCACTGCGCCACTCTGCTTATGGCTATATTGAAGGCACTTTTACTTGAAAGTGATGTCTTTCTATTTCTCAGTAAAATACTGTTGTAGCAGAGTATGGTTTTGATCCACAAACCTCTGAGTTATGGGACCAGCACGCTTCCACTGCGCCACTCTGCTTCTGGTTATATTGGAGGCATTTTTACTTGAAAGTGACGTCTTTCTATCTCTCAGTAAAATACTGTTATAGCAGAGCGTGGTTTCGATCCACGGGCCTCTGGGTTATGGGCCAAGAACGCTTCCACTGCACCACTCTGTTTCTGGTTATATTGGACACATTTTTACTTGAAAGTGATGTCTTTCTATCTCTCAGTAAAATACTGTTATAGCAGAGCGTGGTTTCGATCCACGGACCTCTGGGATATGGGTCCAGCACGCTTCCACTGCGCCACTCTGCTTTTGGTTATATTAGAGGCATTTTTACTTTAAAGTGACATTTTTTTATTTGTCAGTAAAATAATGTTGTAGCAGAGCATGGTTTTGATCCACGGACCTCGGAGTTATGGGCCCAGCACGCTTCCACTGCGCCACTCTGCTTCTGGTTATATTGAAGGCATTTTGACTTGAAAGTGACGTCTTTCTATTTCTCAGTAAAGTAATGTTGTAGCAGAGCGTGGTTCCGATCCACGGACCTCTGGGTTATGGGCCCAGCACGCTTCCACTGCGCCACTCTGCTTCTGGTTATATTGAAGGCATTTTTACTTGAAAGTAACGTCTTTTTATTTCTCAGTAAAATAATGTTGTAGCAGAGCGTGGTTTCAATCCACAGACCTCTGGGTTATGGGCCCAGCAAGCTTCCACTGCGCCACTCTGCTTCTGGTTATGTTGAAGGCCTTTTTACTTGAAATAGACGTCTTTCTATTTCTCAGTAAAATACTGTTGTAACAGAGCGTGGTTTCGATCCGCCGACCTCTGGGTTATGGGCCCACCACGCTCCCACTGCGCCACTCTGCTTCTGGTTATATTGGAGAAATTTTTACTTGTAATTGACGTCTTTCTATCTTTCAGTAAAATACTCTTATAGCAGAGTGTGGTTTCGATCCACGGACCTCTGGGTTATGGGCCCAGCACGCTTCCACTGCGCCACTCTGCTTCTGGTTATATTGAAGGCATTTTTACTTGAAATTGACGTCTTTCTATTTCTCAGTAAAATACTATTGTAACAGAGCGTGATTTCGATCCACGGACCTCTGGGTTATGAGCCCAGCACACTTCCACTGCACCACTCTGCTTTTGGTTATATTGGAGAAATTTTTACTTGAAATTGACGTCTTTCTATCTCCGTAAAATACTCATATAGCAGAGCGTGGTTTCGATCCACGGACCTCTGGGTTATGGGCCCAGCACGCTTCCACTGCGCCACTCTGCTTCTGGTTATATTGAAGGCATTTTTACTTGAAATTGATGTCTTTCTATTTCTCAGTAAAATACTCTTGTAACAGAGCGTGGTTTCGATCCACGGACCTCTGGGTTATGGGCCCACCACGCTCCACTGCGCCACTCTGCTTCTGGTTATATTGGAGAAATTTTTACTTGAAATTGACGTCTTTCTATCTCTCAGTAAAATACTCTTATAGCAGAGCGTGGTTTCGATCCACGGACTTCTGGGTTATGGGCCCAGCACGCTTCCACTGCGCCACTCTGCTTCTGGTTATATTGAAGGCATTTTTATTTGAAATTGACGTCTTTCTATTTCTCAGTAAAATACTGTTTTAACAGAGCATGGTTTCGATCCACGGACCTCTGGGTTATGGGCCCAGCACGCTTCCACTGCACCACTCTGCTTCTGGTTATGTTAGGGAAATTTTTACTTGAAATTGACGTCTTTCTATCTCTCAGTAAAATACTCTTATAGCAGAGCGTGGTTTCGATCCACGGACCTCTGGGTTATGGGCCCAGCACGCTTCCACTGCGCCACTCTGCTTCTGGTTATATTAGAGGCATTTTTACTTGAAAGTGACGTCTTTCTATTACTCAGTAAAATACTGTTGTAGCAGAGCGTGGTTTTGATCCACATACCTCTGGGTTATGGGCCCAGAACACTTACACTACGCCACTCTGCTTGTGGTTATATTGGAGAAATTTTTACTTGAAATTGACGTCTTTCTATCTCTCAGTAAAATACTGTTATAGCAGAGCGTGGTTTCGATCCACGGACCTCTGGGTTATGGGCCCAGCACGCTTCCACTGCGCCATTCTGCTTTTGTTTATATTGGAGACATTTTTACTTGAAAATGACGTCTTTCTATTTCTCAGTAAAATACTGTTGTAGCAGAGCATGGTTTTGATCCACGAACCTCTGGTTTATGGGCCCAGCACGCTTCTACTGCGCCACTCTGCTTCTGGTTATATTGGAGGCATTTTTACTTGAAAGTGACGTCGTTCTATCTCTTATTAAAATACTGTTATAGCAGAGCGTGGTTTCGACCCACAGGCCTCTGGGTTATGGGCCCAGCACGCTTCCACTGCCCCACTCTGCTTCTGGTTATATTGGACACATTTTTACTTGAAAGTGATGTCTTTCTTTCTCTCAGTAAAATACTGTTATAGCAGAGCGTGGTTTCGATCCACGGACCTCTGGGTTATGGGCCCAGCACGCTTCCACTGCGCCACTCTGCTTCTGGTTATATTAGAGGCATTTTTACTTGAAAGTGACATCTTTTTATTTTTCAGTAAAATAATGTTGTAGCAGAGCATGGTTTCGATCCACGGACCTCTGGGTTATGGGCCCAGCACGCTTCCACTGCGCCACTCTGCTTCTGGTTATATTGAAGGCATTTTTACTTGAAATTGACGTCTTTCTATTTCTCAGTAAAGTGATGTTGTAGCAGAGCATGGTTCGATCCACGGACCTCTGGGTTATGGGCCCAGCACGCTTCCACTACGCCACTCTGCTTCTGGTTATATTGGAGGCCTTTTTACTTGAAAGTAACGTCTTTTTATTTCTCAGTAAAATAATGTTGTAGCAGAGCGTGGTTTCGATCCACGGACCTCTGGGTTATGGGCCCAGCACGCTGCCACTGCGCCACTCTGCTTCTGGTTATATTAAAGGCATTTTTACTTGAAATTGACGTCTTTCTATTTCTCAGTAAAATACTGTTGTAACAGAGCGTGGTTTCGATCCATGGACCTCTGGGTTATTGGCCCAGCACGCTTCCACTGCGCCACTCTGCTT
Source organism: Palaemon carinicauda (assembly GCF_036898095.1). Lineage (NCBI taxonomy): Eukaryota > Metazoa > Arthropoda > Malacostraca > Decapoda > Palaemonidae > Palaemon > Palaemon carinicauda. Next base: position 8,797,608 of record NC_090749.1, read on the forward strand.
CTGGTTATATTGGAGAAATTTTTACTTGAAATTGACGTCTTTCTATCTCTCAGTAAAATACTCATATAGCAGAGAGTGGTTTCGATCCACGGACCTCTGGGTTATGGGCCCAGCACGCTTCCACTGCGCCACTCTGCTTCTGGTTATATTGAAGGCATTTTTACTTGAAATTGACGTCTTATAATTTCTCAGTAAAATACTGTTGTAACAGAGCGTGGTTTCGATCCACGGACCTCTGGGTTATGGGCCCACCACCCTCCCACTGCGCCACTCTGCTTCTGGTTATATTGGAGAAATTTTTACTTGAAATTGACATCTTTCTATCTCTCAGTAAAATACTCTTATAGCAGAGCGTGGTTTCGATCCACGGACCTCTGGGTTATGGGCCCAGCACGCTTCCACTGCGCCACTCTGCTTCTGGTTATATTGAAGGCATTTTTACTTGTAATTGACGTCTTTCTATTTCTCAGTAAAATACTGTTGTAACAGAGCGTGATTTCGATCCACGGACCTCTGGGTTAAGGGCCCACCACGCTTCCACTGCACCACTCTGCTTTTGGTTATATTGGAGAAATTTTCACTTGAAATTGACGTCTTTCTATCTCTGTAAAATACTCATATAGCAGAGCTTGGTTTCGATCCACGGACCTCTGGGTTATGGGCCCAGCACGCTTCCACTGCGTCACTCTGCTTCTGGTTATATTGAAGGCATTTTTACTTGAAATTGATGTCTTTCTATTTCTCAGTAAAATACTCATGTAACAGAGCGTGGTTTCGATCCACGGACCTCTGGGTTATGGGCCCACCACCCTCCACTGCGCCACTCTGCTTCTGGTTATATTGGAGAATTTTTTACTTGAATTTGACGTCTTTCTATCTCTCAGTAAAATACTCTTATAGCAGAGCGTGGTTTCGATCTACGGACCTCTGGGTTATGGGCCCAGCACGCTTCCACTGCGCCACTCTGCTTCTGGTTATATTGGAGACATTTTTACTTGAAATTAACGTCTTTCTATCTCTCAGTAAAATACTGATGTAGCAAAACGTGGTTTTGATCCACGGACCTCTGGGTTATGGGCCCAGCACGCTTCCACTGCGCCACTCTGCTTCTGGTTATATTAGAGGCATTTTTACTTGAAAGTGACATCTTTTTATTTGTCAGTAAAATAATGTTGTAGCAGAGCATGGTTTCGATCCATGGACCTCTGGGTTATGGGCCCAGCACGCTTCCACTGCGCCACTCTGCTTCTGGTTATATTGGAGGCCTTTTTACTTGAAAGTAACGTCTTTTTATTTCTCAGTAAAATAATGTTGTAGCAGAGCGTGGTTTCGACCCACGGACCTCTGGGTTATGGGCCCAGCACGCTTCCACTGCGCCACTCTGCTTCTGGTTATATTGAAGGCATTTTTACTTGAAATTGACGTCTTTCTATTTCTCAGTAAAATACTGTTGTAACAGAGCGTGGTTTCATCCACGGACCTCTGGGTTATGGGCCCACCACGCTTCCACTGCGCCACTCTGCTTCTGGTTATATTGGAGAAATTTTTACTTGAAATTGACGTCTTTCTATCTCTCAGTAAAATACTCTTATAGCAGAGCGTGGTTTCGATCCACGGACCTCTGGGTTATGGGCCCAGCACGCTTCCACTGCGCCACTCTGCTTCTGGTTATATTGAAGGCATTTTTACTTGAAATTGACGTCTTTCTATTTCTCAGTAAAATACTGTTGTAAGCAGAGCGTGGTTTCGATCCACGGACCTCTGGGTTATGGGCCCAGCACGCTTCCACTGCACCACTCTGCTTCTGGTTATATTGAAATTTTTACTTGAAATTGACGTCTTTCTATCTCAGTAAAATACTCATATAGCAGAGCGTGGTTTCGATCCACGGACCTCTGGGTTATGGGCCCAGCACGCTTCCACTGAGCCACTCTGCTTCTGGTTATATTGGAGGCATTTTTACTTGAAAGTGACGTCTTTCTATCTCTCAGTAAAATACTGTTATAGCAGAGCGTGGTTTCGATCCACGGACCTCTGGGTTATGGGCCAAGCACGCTTCCACTGCGCCACTCTGCTTCTGGTTATATTGGAACATTTTTACTTGAAAGTGACGTCTTTCTATCTCTCAGTAAAATACTGTTATAGCAGAGCGTGGTTTCGATCCACGGACCTCTGGGTTATGGGCCCAGCACGCTTCCACTGCCACTCTGCTTCTGGTTATATTGAGGCATTTTTACTTGAAAGTGACTTTTTCTATTTCTCAGTAAAATATGTTGTAGCAGAGCATGGTTTCGATCCACGGACCTCTGGGTTATGGGCCCAGCACGCTTCCACTGCGCCACTCTGCTTCTGGTTATATTGAAGGCATTTTTACTTGAAAGTGACGTCTTTCTATTTCTCAGTAAATAATGTTGTAGCAGAGCATGGTTTCGATCCACGGACCTCTGGGTTATGGGCCCAGCACGCTTCCACTGCGCCACTCTGCTTCTGGTTATATTGGAGGCATTTTTACTTGAAAGTGACGTCTTTCTATTTCTCAGTAAAATAATGTTGTAGCAGAGCGTGGTTTCGATCCACGGACCTCTGGGTTATGGGCCCAGCACGCTTCCACTGCGCCACTCTGCTTCTGGTTATGTTGAAGGCATTTTTACTTGAAATTGACGTCTTTCTATTTCTCAGTAAAATACTGTTGTAACAGAGCGAGGTTTCGATCCGCGGACCTCTGGGTTATGGGCCCACCACGCTCCCACTGCGCCACTCTGCTTCTGGTTATATTAGAGAAATTTTTACTTGAAATTGACGTCTTTCTATCTCTCAGTAAAATACTCATATAGCAGAGCGTGGTTTCGATCCACGGACCTCTGGGTTATGGGCCCTGCACGCTTCCACTGCGCCACTCTTCTTCTGGTTATATTGGAGGAATTTTTACTTGAAATTGACGTCTTTCTATTTCTCAGTAAAATACTGTTGTAACAGAGCGTGATTTCGATCCACGGACCTCTGGGTTATGGGCCCAGCACGCTTCCACTGCCACTCTGCTTTTGGTTATATTGGAGAAATTTTTACTTGAAATTGACGTCTTTCTATCTCTGTAAAATACTCATATAGCAGAGCGTGGTTTCGATCCACGGACCTCTGGGTTATGGGCCCAGCACGCTTCCACTGCGCCACTCTGCTTCTGGTTATATTGAAAGCATTTTTACTTGAAATTGACGTCTTTCTATTTCTCAGTAAAATACTCTTGTAAGCAGAGCGTGGTTTCGATCCACGGACCTCTGGGTTATGGGCCCACCACTCTCCACTGCACCACTCTGCTTCTGGTTATATTGAGATATTTTTACTTGAAATTGACGTCTTTCTATCTCTCAGTAAAATACTCTTATAGCAGACGTGGTTTCGATCCACGGACCTCTGGGTTATGGGCCCAGCACGCTTCCACTGCGCCACTCTGCTTCTGGTTATATTGAAGGCATTTTTACTTGAAAGTGACGTCTTTCTATTTCTCAGTAAAATACTGTTGTAGCAGAGCGTGGTTTTGATCCACGAACCTCTGGGTTATGGGCCCAGCACGCTTCCACTGCGCCACTCTGCTTCTGGTTATATTGGAGCAATTTTTACTTGAAATTGATGTCTTTCTATCTCTCAGTAAAATACTGTTATAAAAGAGCGTGGTTTCGATCCACGGACCTCTGGGTTATGGGCCCAGCACGCTTCCACTGCGCCACTCTGCTTCTGGTTATATTGGAGAAATTTTTACTTGAAATTGACGTCTTTCTATTTCTCAGTAAAATACTGTTGTAGCAGAGCGTGGTTTCGATCCACGGACCTCTGGGTTATGGGCCCAGCACGCTTCCACTGCGCCATCTGCTTCTGGTTATATTGGAGGCATTTTTACTTGAAATTGACGTCTTTCTATCTCTCAGTAAAATACTGTTATAGCAGAGCGTGGTTTCGATCCAAGGACCTCTGGGTTATGGGCCCAGCACGCTTCCACTGCGCCACTCTGCTTCTGGTTATATTGGAGAATTTTTACTTGAAATTGACGTCTTTCTATTTCTCAGTAAAATACTGATGTAGCAAAGAGCGTGGTTTCGATCCACGGACCTCTGGGTTATGGGCCCAGCACGCTTCCACTGCGCCACTCTGCTTCTGGTTATATTGGAGGCATTTTTACTTGAAAGTGACGTCTTTCTATTTCCTCAGTAAAATACTGTTGTAGCAGAGCGTGGTTTCGATCCACGGACCTCTGGGTTATGGGCCCAGCACGCTTCCACTGCGCCACTCTGCTTCTGGTTATATTGGAGAAATTTTTACTTGAAATTGACGTCTTTCTATCTCTCAGTAAAATACTTTATAGCAGAGCGTGGTTTCGATCCACGGACCTCTGGGTTATGGGCCCAGCACGCTTCCACTGCACCACTCTGCTTCTGGTTATATTGAAGGCATTTTTACTTGAAAGTGACGTCTTTCTATCTCAGTAAAATACTGTATAGCAGAGCGTGGTTTCGATCCACGGACCTCTTGGTTATGGGCCCAGCACGCTTCCACTGCGCCACTCTGCTTCTGGTTATATTGAGGCATTTTTACTTGAAAGTGACGTGTTTCTATTTCTCAGTAAAATACTGTTGTAGCAGAGCGTGGTTTCGATCCACGGACCTCTGGGTTATGGGCCCAGCACGCTTCCACTGCGCCACTCTGCTTCTGGTTATATTGGGCATTTTTACTTGAAAGTGACGTCTTTTATTTCTCTCAGTAAAATACTGTTGTAGCAGAGCGTGGTTTCGATCCACGGACCTCTGGGTTATGGGCCCAGCACGCTTCCACTGCACCACTCTGCTTCTGGTTATATTGGAGAAATTTTTACTTGAAATTGACGTCTTTCTATTCTCTCAGTAAAATACTGTTATAGCAGAGCGTGGTTTCGATCCACGGACCTCTGGGTTATGGGCCCAGCACGCTTCCACTGCGCCACTCTGCTTCTGGTTATTTGAAGGCATTTTTACTTGAAAGTGACGTCTTTTTATTTCTCAGTAAAATACTGTTGTAGCAGAGCGTGGTTTTCGATCCACGGACCTCTGGGTTATGGGCCCAGCACGCTTCCACTGCACCACTCTGCTTCTGGTTATATTGGGCATTTTTACTTGAAAGTGACGTCTTTCTATTTCTCAGTAAAATACTGTTGTAGCAGAGCGTGGTTTCGATCCACGGACCTCTGGGTTATGGGCCCAGCACGCTTCCACTGCGCCACTCTGCTTCTGGTTATTTGGGCATTTTTACTTGAAAGTGACGTCTTTCTATTTCTCAGTAAAATACTGTTGTAGCAGAGCGTGGTTTCGATCCACGGACCTCTGGGTTATGGGCCCAGCACGCTTCCACTGCGCCACTCTGCTTCTGGTTATATTGAAGGCATTTTTACTTGAAAGTGACGTCTTTTTATTTCCTCAGTAAAATACTGTTGTAACAGAGCGTGGTTTTCGATCCACGGACCTCTGGGTTATGGGCCCAGCACGCTTCCACTGCACCACTCTGCTTCTGGTTATATTGGGCATTTTTACTTGAAATTGACGTCTTTCTATTTCTCAGTAAAATACTGTTGTAGCAGAGCGTGGTTTCGATCCACGGACCTCTGGGTTATGGGCCCAGCACGCTTCCACTGCGCCACTCTGCTTCTGGTTATATTGAAGGCATTTTTACTTGAAATGACGTCTTTCTATTTCTCAGTAAAATACTGTTGTAGCAGAGCGTGGTTTCGATCCACGGACCTCTGGGTTATGGGCCCAGCACGCTTCCACTGCGCCACTCTGCTTCTGGTTATATTGGAGGCATTTTTACTTGAAATTGACGTCTTTCTATCTCTCAGTAAAATACTCTTATAGCAGAGCGTGGTTTCGATCCACGGACCTCTGGGTTATGGGCCCAGCACGCTTCCACTGCGCCACTCTGCTTCTGGTTATATTGAAGGCATTTTTACTTGAAATTGACGTCTTTCTATTTCTCAGTAAAATACTGTTGTAGCAGAGCGTGGTTTCGATCCACGGACCTCTGGGTTATGGGCCCAGCACGCTTCCACTGCGCCACTCTGCTTCTGGTTATATTGAGGCATTTTTACTTGAAAGTGACGTCTTTCTATTCTCTCAGTAAAATACTTTATAGCAGAGCGTGGTTTCGATCCACGGACCTCTGGGTTATGGGCCCAGCACGCTTCCACTGCGCCACTCTGCTTTCTGGTTATATTGAAGGCATTTTTACTTGAAATTGACGTCTTTCTATTTCTCAGTAAAATACTGTTGTAAGCAGAGCGTGGTTTCGATCCACGGACCTCTGGGTTATGGGCCCAGCACGCTTCCACTGCGCCACTCTGCTTCTGGTTATATTGAAGGCATTTTTACTTGAAATTGACATCTTTCTATTTCTCAGTAAAATACTCTTGTAACAGAGCGTGGTTTCGATCCACGGACCTCTGGGTTATGGGCCCAGCACGCTTCCACTGCGCCACTCTGCTTCTGGTTATATTGAAGGCATTTTTACTTGAAATTGACGTCTTTCTATTTCTCAGTAAAATACTCTTGTAAGCAGAGCGTGGTTTCGATCCACGGACCTCTGGGTTATGGGCCCAGCACGCTTCCACTGCGCCACTCTGCTTCTGGTTATATTCAGGGCATTTTTACTTGAAATGTGACGTCTTTCTATTTCTCAGTAAAATACTGTTGTAGCAGAGTGTGGTTTCGATCCACGGACCTCTGGGTTATGGGCCCAGCACGCTTCCACTGCGCCACTCTGCTTCTGGTTATATTGGGCATTTTTACTTGAAAGTGACGTCTTTCTATTTCCTCAGTAAAATACTGTTGTAGCAGAGCGTGGTTTCGATCCACGGACCTCTGGGTTATGGGCCCAGCACGCTTCCACTGCACCACTCTGCTTCTGGTTATATTGGAAATTTTTACTTGAAATTGACGTCTTTTTATCTCTCAGTAAAATACTCTTATAGCAGAGCGTAGTTTCGATCCACGGACCTCTGGGTTATGGGCCCAGCACGCTTCCACTGCGCCACTCTGCTTCTGGTTATATTGAAGGCATTTTTACTTGAAAGTGACGTCTTTTTATTTCTCAGTAAAATACTGTTGTAACAGAGCGTGGTTTCGATCCACGGACCTCTGGGTTATGGGCCCAGCACGCTTCCACTGCACACTCTGCTTCTGGTTATATTGGAGAAATTTTTACTTGAAATTGACGTCTTTCTATCTCTCAGTAAAATACTCTTATAGCAGAGCTTGGTTTCGATCCACGGACCTCTGGGTTATGGGCCCAGCACGCTTCCACTGCGCCACTCTGCTTCTGGTTATATTGGAGAAATTTTTACTTGAAATTGACGTCTTTCTATTTCTCAGTAAAATACTCTTATAGCAGAGCGTGGTTTCGATCCACGGACCTCTGGGTTATGGGCACAGCACGCTTCCACTGCGCCACTCTGCTTCTGGTTATATTGAAGGCATTTTTACTTGAAATGACGTCTTTCTATTTCTCAGTAAAATACTGATGTAACAGAGCGTGGTTTCGATCCACGGACCTCTGGGTTATGGGCCCAGCACGCTTCCACTGCCACTCTGCTTCTGGTTATATTGAGATATTTTTACTTGAAATTGACGTCTTTCTATCTCTCAGTAAAATACTCTTATAGCAGAGCGTGGTTTCGATCCACGGACCTCTGGGTTATGGGCCCAGCACGCTTCCACTGCGCCACTCTGCTTCTGGTTATATTGAAGGCATTTTTACTTGAAATTGACGTCTTTCTATTTCTCAGTAAAATACTCTTGTAACAGAGCGTGGTTTCGATCCACGGACCTCTGGGTTATGGGCCCAGCACGCTTCCACTGCACCACTCTGCTTCTGGTTATATTGGAGGCATTTTTACTTGAAATTGACGTCTTTCTATTTCTCAGTAAAATACTCTTATAGCAGAGCGTGGTTTCGATCCACGGACCTCTGGGTTATGGGCCCAGCACGCTCCACTGCGCCACTCTGCTTCTGGTTATATTGGAGAAATTTTTACTTGAAATTGATGTCTTTCTATTTCTCAGTAAAATACTCTTATAGCAGAGCGTGGTTTCGATCCACGGACCTCTGGGTTATGGGCCCAGCACGCTCCCACTGCGCCACTCTGCTTCTGGTTATGTTGAAGGCATTTTTACTTGAAATGACGTCTTTCTATTTCTCAGTAAAATACTGATGTAACAGAGCGTGGTTTCGATCCACGGACCTCTGGGTTATGGGCCCACCACGCTCCACTGCGCCACTCTGCTTCTGGTTATATTGAAGATATTTTTACTTGAAATTGACGTCTTTCTATCTCTCAGTAAAATACTCTTATAGCAGAGCGTGGTTTCGATCCACGGACCTCTGGGTTATGGGCCCAGCACGCTTCCACTGCGCCACTCTGCTTCTGGTTATATTGAAGGCATTTTTACTTGAAATTGACGTCTTTCTATTTCTCAGTAAAATACTCTTGTAACAGAGCGTGGTTTCGATCCACGGACCTCTGGGTTATGGGCCCAGCACGCTTCCACTGCACCACTCTGCTTCTGGTTATATTGGAGGCATTTTTACTTGAAATTGACGTCTTTCTATTTCTCAGTAAAATACTCTTATAGCAGAGCGTGGTTTCGATCCACGGACCTCTGGGTTATGGGCCCAGCACGCTTCCACTGCGCCACTCTGCTTCTGGTTATATTGAAGGCATTTTTACTTGAAATTGACGTCTTTCTATTTCTCAGTAAAATACTGTTGTAAGCAGAGCGTGGTTTCGATCCACGGACCTCTGGGTTATGGGCCCAGCACGCTTCCACTGCGCCACTCTGCTTTTGGTTATATTGGAGAAATTTTTACTTGAAATTGACGTCTTTCTATTTCTCAGTAAAATACTCATATAGCAGAGCGTGGTTTCGATCCACGGACCTCTGGGTTATGGGCCCAGCACGCTTCCACTGCGCCACTCTTTCTGGTTATATTGAAGGCATTTTTACTTGAAATTGACGTCTTTCTATTTCTCAGTAAAATACTGTTGTAAGCAGAGCGTGGTTTCGATCCACGGACCTCTGGGTTATGGGCCCAGCACGCTTCCACTGCGCCACTCTGCTTCTGGTTATATTGAGGCATTTTTACTTGAAAGTGACGTCTTTCTTTCTCTCAGTAAAATACTCTTATAGCAGAGCGTGGTTTCGATCCACGGACTCTGGGTTATGGGCCCAGCACGCTTCCACTGCGCCACTCTGCTTCTGGTTATATTGAAGGCACTTTTACTTGAAAGTGATGTCTTTCTATTTCTCAGTAAAATACTGTTGTAGTAGAGCGTGGTTTTGATCCACGAACCTCTGGGTTATGGGCCCAGCAAGCTTCCACTGTGCCACTCTGCTTCTGGTTATATTGGATGCATTTTTACTTGAAATTGATGTCTTTCTATCTCTCAGTAAAATACTGTTATAGAAGAGCGTGGTTTCGATCCACGGACTTCTGGGTTATGGGCCCAGAACGCTTCCACTACGCCACTCTGCTTCTGGTTAAATTGGAGACATTTTTACTTGAAATTGACATCTTTCTATCTCTCAGTAAAATACTGTTATAGCAGAGCGTGGTTTCGATCTAAGGACCTCTGGGTTATGGGCCCAGCACGCTTCCACTGCGCCAATCTGCTTCTGGTTATATTGGAGACATTTTTACTTGAAAGTGACGTCTTTCTATTTCTCAGTAAAATACTGATGTAGCAAAACGTGGTTTCGATCCACGGACCTCTGGGTTATGGGCCCAGTACGCTTCCACTGCGCCACTCTGCTTATGGCTATATTGAAGGCACTTTTACTTGAAAGTGATGTCTTTCTATTTCTCAGTAAAATACTGTTGTAGCAGAGTATGGTTTTGATCCACAAACCTCTGAGTTATGGGACCAGCACGCTTCCACTGCGCCACTCTGCTTCTGGTTATATTGGAGGCATTTTTACTTGAAAGTGACGTCTTTCTATCTCTCAGTAAAATACTGTTATAGCAGAGCGTGGTTTCGATCCACGGGCCTCTGGGTTATGGGCCAAGAACGCTTCCACTGCACCACTCTGCTTCTGGTTATATTGGACACATTTTTACTTGAAAGTGATGTCTTTCTATCTCTCAGTAAAATACTGTTATAGCAGAGCGTGGTTTCGATCCACGGACCTCTGGGATATGGGTCCAGCACGCTTCCACTGCGCCACTCTGCTTTTGGTTATATTAGAGGCATTTTTACTTTAAAGTGACATTTTTTTATTTGTCAGTAAAATAATGTTGTAGCAGAGCATGGTTTCGATCCACGGACCTCGGAGTTATGGGCCCAGCACGCTTCCACTGCGCCACTCTGCTTCTGGTTATATTGAAGGCATTTTGACTTGAAAGTGACGTCTTTCTATTTCTCAGTAAAGTAATGTTGTAGCAGAGCGTGGTTCCGATCCACGGACCTCTGGGTTATGGGCCCAGCACGCTTCCACTGCGCCACTCTGCTTCTGGTTATATTGAAGGCATTTTTACTTGAAAGTAACGTCTTTTTATTTCTCAGTAAAATAATGTTGTAGCAGAGCGTGGTTTCAATCCACAGACCTCTGGGTTATGGGCCCAGCAAGCTTCCACTGCGCCACTCTGCTTCTGGTTATGTTGAAGGCCTTTTTACTTGAAATAGACGTCTTTCTATTTCTCAGTAAAATACTGTTGTAACAGAGCGTGGTTTCGATCCGCCGACCTCTGGGTTATGGGCCCACCACGCTCCCACTGCGCCACTCTGCTTCTGGTTATATTGGAGAAATTTTTACTTGAAATTGACGTCTTTCTATCTTTCAGTAAAATACTCTTATAGCAGAGTGTGGTTTCGATCCACGGACCTCTGGGTTATGGGCCCAGCACGCTTCCACTGCGCCACTCTGCTTCTGGTTATATTGAAGGCATTTTTACTTGAAATTGACGTCTTTCTATTTCTCAGTAAAATACTATTGTAACAGAGCGTGATTTCGATCCACGGACCTCTGGGTTATGAGCCCAGCACACTTCCACTGCACCACTCTGCTTTTGGTTATATTGGAGAAATTTTTACTTGAAATTGACGTCTTTCTATCTCCGTAAAATACTCATATAGCAGAGCGTGGTTTCGATCCACGGACCTCTGGGTTATGGGCCCAGCACGCTTCCACT
>NC_090749.1:8813809-8848809 GCF_036898095.1 Palaemon carinicauda
GTTATATTAGAGAAATTTTTACTTGAAATTGACGTCTTTCTATCTCTCAGTAAAATACTCTTATAGCAGAGCGTGGTTTCGATCCACGGACCTCTGGGTTATGGGCCCTGCACGCTTCCACTGCGCCACTCTTCTTCTGGTTATATTGGAGGAATTTTTACTTGAAATTGACGTCTTTCTATTTCTCAGTAAGATACTGTTGTAACAGAGCGTGATTTCGATCCACGGACCTCTGGGTTATGGGCCCAGCACGCTTCCACTGCACCACTCTGCTTTTGGTTATATTGGAGAAATTTTTACTTGAAATTGACGTCTTTCTATCTCTGTAAAATACTCATATAGCAGAGCGTGGTTTCGATCCACGGACCTCTGGGTTATGGGCCCAGCACGCTTCCACTGCGCCACTCTGCTTCTGGTTATATTGAAAGCATTTTTACTTGAAATTGATGTCTTTCTATTTCTCAGTAAAATACTCTTGTAACAGAGCGTGGTTTCGATCCACAGACCTCTGGGTTATGGGCCAACCACTCTCCCACTGCACCACTCTGCTTCTGGTTATATTGGAGAAATTTTTACTTGAAATTGACGTCTTTCTATCTCTCAGTAAAATACTCTTATAGCAGAACGTGGTTTCGATCCACGGACTTCTGGGTTATGGGCCCAGCACGCTTCCACTGCGCCAATCTGCTTATGGTTATATTGAAGGCACTTTTACTTGAAAGTGATGTCTTTCTATTTCTCAGTAAAATACTGTTGTAGCAGAGCGTGGTTTTGATCCACGAACCTCTGGGTTATGGGCCCAGCACGCTTCCACTGCGCCACTCTGCTTCTGGTTATATTGGATGCAATTTTACTTGAAATTGACGTCTTTCTATCTCTCAGTAAAATACTGTTATAAAAGAGCGTGGTTTCGATCCAAGGACTTCTGGGTTATGGGCCCAGCACGCTTCCACTGCGCCACTCTGCTTCTGGTTAAATTGGAGAAATTTTTACTTGAAATTGACGTCTTTCTATCTCTCAGTAAAATACTGTTATAGCAGAGCGTGGTTTCGATCCACGGACCTCTGGGTTATGGGCCCAGCAAGCTTCCACTCTGCCAATCTGCTTCTGGTTATATTGGATGCATTTTTACTTGAAATTGACGTCTTTCTATCTCTCAGTAAAATACTGTTATAGAAGAGCGTGGTTTCGATCCAAGGACTTCTGGGTTATGGGCCCAGCACGCTTCCACTGCGCCAATCTGCTTCTGGTTATATTGGAGATATTTTTACTTGAAAGTGACGTCTTTCTATTTCGCAGTAAAATACTGATGTAGCAAAACATGGTTTCGATCCACGGACCTCTGGGTTATGGGCCAAGTACGCTTCCACTGCGCCACTCTGCTTCTGGTTATATTGGAGGCATTTTTACTTGAAAGTGACGTCTTTCTATCTCTCAGTAAAATACTGTTATAGCAGAGCGTGGTTTCGATCCACGGACCTCTGGGTTATGGGCCCAGCACGCTTCCACTGCACCACTCTGCTTCTGGTTATATTGGACACATTTTTACTTGAAAGTGATGTCTTTCTATCTCTCAGTAAAATACTGTTATAGCAGAGCGTGGTTTCGATCCACGGACCTCTGGGTTATGGGCCCAGCACGCTTCCACTGCGCCACTCTGCTTCTGGTTATATTAGAGGCATTTTTACTTGAAAGTGACGTTTTTATTTCTCAGTAAAATAATGTTGTAGCAGAGCATGGTTTCGATCCACGGACCTCTGGGTTATGGGCCCAGCACGCTTCCACTGCGCCACTCTGCTTCTGGTTATATTGAAGGCATTTTTACTTGAAAGTGACGTCTTTCTCTTTCTCAGTAAAATACTGTTGTAGCAGAGCGTGGTTTCGATCCACGGACCTCTGGGTTATGGGCCCAGCACGCTTCCACTGCGCCACTCTGCTTCTGGTTATATTGGAGGCATTTTTACTTGAAAGTGACGTCTTTTTATTTCTCAGTAAAATACTGTTGTAGCAGAGCGTGGTTTCGATCCACGGACCTCTGGGTTATGGGCCCAGCACGCTTCCACTGCGCCACTCTGCTTCTGGTTATATTGAAGGCATTTTTACTTGAAATGACGTCTTTCTATTTCTCAGTAAAATACTGTTGTAAGCAGAGCGTGGTTTCGATCCACGGACCTCTGGGTTATGGGCCCAGCACGCTTCCACTGCGCCACTCTGCTTCTGGTTATATTGAAATTTTTACTTGAAATTGACGTCTTTCTATCTCTCAGTAAAATACTCTTATAGCAGAGCGTGGTTTCGATCCACGGACCTCTGGGTTATGGGCCCAGCACGCTTCCACTGCGCCACTCTGCTTCTGGTTATATTGAAGGAATTTTTACTTGAAATTGACGTCTTTCTATTTCTCAGTAAAATACTGTTGTAACAGAGCGTGGTTTCGATCCACGGACCTCTGGGTTATGGGCCCAGCACGCTTCCACTGCGCCACTCTGCTTCTGGTTATATTGGAGAAATTTTTACTTGAAATTGACGTCTTTCTATCTCAGTAAAATACTCATATAGCAGAGCGTGGTTTCGATCCACGGACCTCTGGGTTATGGGCCCAGCACGCTTCCACTGCGCCACTCTGCTTCTGGTTATATTGAAGCATTTTTACTTGAAATTGACGTCTTTCTATTTCTCAGTAAAATACTCTTGTAACAGAGCGTGGTTTCGATCCACGGACCTCTGGGTTATGGGCCCACCACTTCCACTGCACCACTCTGCTTCTGGTTATATTGGAGAAATTTTTACTTGAAATTGACGTCTTTCTATCTCTCAGTAAAATACTCTTATAGCAGAGCGTGGTTTCGATCCACGGACCTCTGGGTTATGGGCCCAGCACGCTTCCACTGCGCCACTCTGCTTCTGGTTATATTGAAGGCATTTTTACTTGAAATTGACGTCTTTCTATTTCTCAGTAAAATACTGTTGTAAGCAGAGCGTGGTTTCGATCCACGGACCTCTGGGTTATGGGCCCAGCACGCTTCCACTGCGCCACTCTGCTTCTGGTTATATTGGAGAAATTTTTACTTGAAATTGACGTCTTTCTATCTCTCAGTAAAATACTCTTATAGCAGAGCGTGGTTTCGATCCACGGACCTCTGGGTTATGGGCCCAGCACGCTTCCACTGCGCCACTCTGCTTCTGGTTATATTGGAGACATTTTTACTTGAAATTGACGTCTTTCTATCTCTCAGTAAAATACTGATGTAGCAAAGAGCATGGTTTGATCCACGGACCTCTGGGTTATGGGCCCAGCACGCTTCCACTGCGCCACTCTGCTTCTGGTTATATTGAAGGCATTTTTACTTGAAAGTGACGTCTTTCTATTTCTCAGTAAAATACTCTTATAGCAGAGCGTGGTTTCGATCCACGGACCTCTGGGTTATGGGCCCAGCACGCTTCCACTGCGCCACTCTGCTTCTGGTTATATTGGAGACATTTTTACTTGAAATTGACGTCTTTCTATCTCTCAGTAAAATACTGTTGTAGCAGAGCGTGGTTTCGATCCACGGACCTCTGGGTTATGGGCCCAGCACGCTTCCACTGCGCCACTCTGCTTCTGGTTATATTGGAGGCATTTTTACTTGAAATTGACGTCTTTCTATTCTCAGTAAAATACTGTTGTAGCAGAGCGTGGTTTCGATCCACGGACCTCTGGGTTATGGGCCCAGCACGCTTCCACTGCGCCACTCTGCTTCTGGTTATATTGGAGCATTTTTACTTGAAAGTGACGTCTTTCTATTCTCAGTAAAATACTGTTATAGCAGAGCGTGGTTTCGATCCACGGACCTCTGGGTTATGGGCCCAGCACGCTTCCACTGCGCCACTCTGCTTCTGGTTATATTGGAGGCATTTTTACTTGAAAGTGACGTCTTTCTATTTCTCAGTAAAATACTGTTGTAGCAGAGCGTGGTTTCGATCCACGGACCTCTGGGTTATGGGCCCAGCACGCTTCCACTGCGCCACTCTGCTTCTGGTTATATTAGGCATTTTTACTTGAAAGTGACGTCTTTTTATTTCTCAGTAAAATACTGTTGTAGCAGAGCGTGGTTTCGATCCACGGACCTCTGGGTTATGGGCCCAGCACGCTTCCACTGCGCCACTCTGCTTCTGGTTATATTGGAGGCATTTTTACTTGAAAGTGACGTCTTTTCTATCTCAGTAAAATACTGTTATAGCAGAGCGTGGTTTCGATCCACGGACCTCTGGGTTATGGGCCCAGCACGCTTCCACTGCGCCACTCTGCTTCTGGTTATATTGAAGGCATTTTTACTTGAAATTGACGTCTTTCTATTTCTCAGTAAAATACTGTTATAGCAGAGCGTGGTTTCGATCCACGGACCTCTGGGTTATGGGCCCAGCACGCTTCCACTGCGCCACTCTGCTTCTGGTTATATTGGAGGCATTTTTACTTGAAATTGACGTCTTTCTATTTCTCAGTAAAATACTGTTGTAGCAGAGCGTGGTTTCGATCCACGGACCTCTGGGTTATGGGCCCAGCACGCTTCCACTGCGCCACTCTGCTTCTGGTTATATTGAAGGCATTTTTACTTGAAATTGACGTCTTTCTATTTCTCAGTAAAATACTGTTGTAGCAGAGCGTGGTTTCGATCCACGGACCTCTGGGTTATGGGCCCAGCACGCTTCCACTGCGCCACTCTGCTTCTGGTTATATTGGAGGCATTTTTACTTGAAATTGACGTCTTTCTATTTCTCAGTAAAATACTGTTGTAGCAGAGCGTGGTTTCGATCCACGGACCTCTGGGTTATGGGCCCAGCACGCTTCCACTGCGCCACTCTGCTTCTGGTTATATTGAAGGCATTTTTACTTGAAATTGACGTCTTTCTATTTCTCAGTAAAATACTGTTGTAAGCAGAGCGTGGTTTCGATCCACGGACCTCTGGGTTATGGGCCCAGCACGCTTCCACTGCGCCACTCTGCTTCTGGTTATATTGGAGAAATTTTTACTTGAAATTGACGTCTTTCTATCTCTCAGTAAAATACTCTATAGCAGAGCGTGGTTTCGATCCACGGACCTCTGGGTTATGGGCCCAGCACGCTTCCACTGCGCCACTCTGCTTCTGGTTATATTGAAGGCATTTTTACTTGAAATTGACGTCTTTCTATTTCTCAGTAAAATACTGTTGTAAGCAGAGCGTGGTTTTCGATCCACGGACCTCTGGGTTATGGGCCCAGCACGCTTCCACTGCGCCACTCTGCTTCTGGTTATATTGGAGAAATTTTTACTTGAAATTGACGTCTTTCTATTTCTCAGTAAAATACTGTTATAGCAGAGCGTGGTTTCGATCCACGGACCTCTGGGTTATGGGCCCAGCACGCTTCCACTGCGCCACTCTGCTTCTGGTTATATTGAAGGCATTTTTACTTGAAATTGACGTCTTTCTATTTCTCAGTAAAATACTGTGTAAGCAGAGCGTGGTTTCGATCCACGGACCTCTGGGTTATGGGCCCAGCACGCTTCCACTGCGCCACTCTGCTTCTGGTTATATTGGAGACATTTTTACTTGAAATTGACGTCTTTCTATCTCTCAGTAAAATACTGATGTAGCAGAGCGTGGTTTCGATCCACGGACCTCTGGGTTATGGGCCCAGCACGCTTCCACTGCGCCACTCTGCTTCTGGTTATATTGGAGGCATTTTTACTTGAAAGTGACGTC
Organism: Palaemon carinicauda; assembly: GCF_036898095.1. Lineage (NCBI taxonomy): Eukaryota > Metazoa > Arthropoda > Malacostraca > Decapoda > Palaemonidae > Palaemon > Palaemon carinicauda. The sequence continues at coordinate 8,819,531 of NC_090749.1, forward strand.
TTTCTATCTCTCAGTAAAATACTGTTGTAGCAGAGCGTGGTTTCGATCCACGGACCTCTGGGTTATGGGCCCAGCACGCTTCCACTGCGCCACTCTGCTTCTGGTTATATTGAAGGCATTTTTACTTGAAAGTGACGTCTTTCTATTTCTCAGTAAAATATGTTGTAGCAGAGCATGGTTTCGATCCACGGACCTCTGGGTTATGGGCCCAGCACGCTTCCACTGCGCCACTCTGCTTCTGGTTATATTGGAGGCATTTTTACTTGAAAGTAACGTCTTTTTATTTCTCAGTAAAATAATGTTGTAGCAGAGCGTGGTTTCGATCCACGGACCTCTGGGTTATGGGCCCAGCACGCTTCCACTGCGCCACTCTGCTTCTGGTTATATTGAAGGCATTTTTACTTGAAATTGACGTCTTTCTATTTCTCAGTAAAATACTGTTGTAACAGAGCGTGGTTTCGATCCACGGACCTCTGGGTTATGGGCCCACCACGCTCCCACTGCGCCACTCTGCTTCTGGTTATATTGGAGAAATTTTTACTTGAAATTGACGTCTTTCTATCTCTCAGTAAAATACTCTTATAGCAGAGCGTGGTTTCGATCCACGGACCTCTGGGTTATGGGCCCAGCACGCTTCCACTGCGCCACTCTGCTTCTGGTTATATTGAAGGCATTTTTACTTGAAATTGACGTCTTTCTATTTCTCAGTAAAATACTGTTGTAACAGAGCGTGGTTTCGATCCACGGACCTCTGGGTTAGGGCCCAGCACGCTTCCACTGCACCACTCTGCTTCTGGTTATATTGGAGAAATTTTTACTTGAAATTGACGTCTTTCTATCTCTGTAAAATACTCATATAGCAGAGCGTGGTTTCGATCCACGGACCTCTGGGTTATGGGCCCAGTACGCTTCCACTGAGCCACTCTGCTTCTGGTTATATTGGAGGCATTTTTACTTGAAATTGACGTCTTTCTATCTCTCAGTAAAATACTGTTATAGCAGAGCGTGGTTTCGATCCACGGCCTCTCGGTTATGGGCCCAAGAACGTTTCCACTGCACCACTCTGCTTCTGGTTATATTGGACACATTTTTACTTGAAAGTGATGTCTTTCTATCTCTCAGTAAAATACTGTTATAGCAGAGCGTGGTTTCGATCCACGGACCTCTGGGTTATGGGCCCAGCACGCTTCCACTGCGCCACTCTGCTTCTGGTTATATTGGAGGCATTTTTACTTGAAAGTGACGTCTTTCTATTTCTCAGTAAAATACTGTTGTAGCAGAGCATGGTTTCGATCCACGGACCTCTGGGTTATGGGCCCAGCACGCTTCCACTGCGCCACTCTGCTTCTGGTTATATTGAAGGCATTTTTACTTGAAAGTGACGTCTTTCTATTTCTCAGTAAAGTAATATTGTAGCAGAGCATGGTTCCGATCCACGGACCTCTGGGTTATGGGCCCAGCACACTTCCACTGCGCCACTCTGCTTCTGGTTATATTGGAGGCATTTTTACTTGAAAGTAACGTCTTTTTATTTCTCAGTAAAATAATGTTGTAGCAGAGCGTGGTTTCGATCCACGGACCTCTGGGTTAATGCCCAGCACGCTTCCACTGCGCCACTCTGCTTCTGGTTATATTGAAGGCATTTTTACTTGAAATTGACGTCTTTCTATTTCTCAGTAAAATACTGTTGTAACAGAGCGAGGTTTCGATCCGCGGACCTCTGGGTTATGGGCCCACCACGCTCCCACTGCGCCACTCTGCTTCTGGTTATATTAGAGAAATTTTTACTTGAAATTGACGTCTTTCTATCTCTCAGTAAAATACTCTTATAGCAGAGCGTGGTTTCGATCCACGGACCTCTGGGTTATGGGCCCTGCACGCTTCCACTGCGCCACTCTTCTTCTGGTTATATTGGAGGAATTTTTACTTGAAATTGACGTCTTTCTATTTCTCAGTAAGATACTGTTGTAACAGAGCGTGATTTCGATCCACGGACCTCTGGGTTATGGGCCCAGCACGCTTCCACTGCACCACTCTGCTTTTGGTTATATTGGAGAAATTTTTACTTGAAATTGACGTCTTTCTATCTCTGTAAAATACTCATATAGCAGAGCGTGGTTTCGATCCACGGACCTCTGGGTTATGGGCCCAGCACGCTTCCACTGCGCCACTCTGCTTCTGGTTATATTGAAAGCATTTTTACTTGAAATTGATGTCTTTCTATTTCTCAGTAAAATACTCTTGTAACAGAGCGTGGTTTCGATCCACAGACCTCTGGGTTATGGGCCAACCACTCTCCCACTGCACCACTCTGCTTCTGGTTATATTGGAGAAATTTTTACTTGAAATTGACGTCTTTCTATCTCTCAGTAAAATACTCTTATAGCAGAACGTGGTTTCGATCCACGGACTTCTGGGTTATGGGCCCAGCACGCTTCCACTGCGCCAATCTGCTTATGGTTATATTGAAGGCACTTTTACTTGAAAGTGATGTCTTTCTATTTCTCAGTAAAATACTGTTGTAGCAGAGCGTGGTTTTGATCCACGAACCTCTGGGTTATGGGCCCAGCACGCTTCCACTGCGCCACTCTGCTTCTGGTTATATTGGATGCAATTTTACTTGAAATTGACGTCTTTCTATCTCTCAGTAAAATACTGTTATAAAAGAGCGTGGTTTCGATCCAAGGACTTCTGGGTTATGGGCCCAGCACGCTTCCACTGCGCCACTCTGCTTCTGGTTAAATTGGAGAAATTTTTACTTGAAATTGACGTCTTTCTATCTCTCAGTAAAATACTGTTATAGCAGAGCGTGGTTTCGATCCACGGACCTCTGGGTTATGGGCCCAGCAAGCTTCCACTCTGCCAATCTGCTTCTGGTTATATTGGATGCATTTTTACTTGAAATTGACGTCTTTCTATCTCTCAGTAAAATACTGTTATAGAAGAGCGTGGTTTCGATCCAGGACTTCTGGGTTATGGGCCCAGCACGCTTCCACTGCGCCAATCTGCTTCTGGTTATATTGGAGATATTTTTACTTGAAAGTGACGTCTTTCTATTTCGCAGTAAAATACTGATGTAGCAAAACATGGTTTCGATCCACGGACCTCTGGGTTATGGGCCAAGTACGCTTCCACTGCGCCACTCTGCTTCTGGTTATATTGGAGGCATTTTTACTTGAAAGTGACGTCTTTCTATCTCTCAGTAAAATACTGTTATAGCAGAGCGTGGTTTCGATCCACGGCCTCTCGGTTATGGGCCCAGCACGCTTCCACTGCACCACTCTGCTTCTGGTTATATTGGAACATTTTTACTTGAAAGTGACGTCTTTCTATCTCTCAGTAAAATACTGTTATAGCAGAGCGTGGTTTCGATCCACGGACCTCTGGGTTATGGGCCCAGCACGCTTCCACTGCGCCACTCTGCTTCTGGTTATATTAGAGGCATTTTTACTTGAAAGTGACATTTTTTTATTTCTCAGTAAAATAATGTTGTAGCAGAGCGTGGTTTCGATCCACGGACCTCGGGGTTATGGGCCCAGCACGCTTCCACTGCGCCACTCTGCTTCTGGTTATATTGAAGGCATTTTTACTTGAAAGTGACGTCTTTCTATTTCTCAGTAAAATACTGTTGTAGCAGAGCATGGTTTCGATCCACGGACCTCTGGGTTATGGGCCCAGCACGCTTCCACTGCGCCACTCTGCTTCTGGTTATATTGGAGGCATTTTTACTTGAAAGTGACGTCTTTTTATTTCTCAGTAAAATACTGTTGTAGCAGAGCGTGGTTTCGATCCACGGACCTCTGGGTTATGGGCCCAGCACGCTTCCACTGCGCCACTCTGCTTCTGGTTATATTGAAGGCATTTTTACTTGAAATAGACGTCTTTCTATTTCTCAGTAAAATACTGTTGTAACAGAGCGTGGTTTCGATCCACGGACCTCTGGGTTATGGGCCCAGCACGCTTCCACTCGCCACTCTGCTTCTGGTTATATTGGAGAAATTTTTACTTGAAATTGACGTCTTTCTATCTCTCAGTAAAATACTCTTATAGCAGAGCGTGGTTTCGATCCACGGACCTCTGGGTTATGGGCCCAGCACGCTTCCACTGCGCCACTCTGCTTCTGGTTATATTGAAGGCATTTTTACTTGAAATTGACGTCTTTCTATTTCTCAGTAAAATACTGTTGTAACAGAGCGTGGTTTCGATCCACGGACCTCTGGGTTATGGGCCCAGCACGCTTCCACTGCACCACTCTGCTTCTGGTTATATTGGAGAAATTTTTACTTGAAATTGACGTCTTTCTATCTCTGTAAAATACTCATATAGCAGAGCGTGGTTTCGATCCACGGACCTCTGGGTTATGGGCCCAGCACGCTTCCACTGCGCCACTCTGCTTCTGGTTATATTGAAGGCATTTTTACTTGAAATTGATGTCTTTCTATTTCTCAGTAAAATACTGTTGTAACAGAGCGTGGTTTCGATCCACAGACCTCTGGGTTATGGGCCCAGCACGCTTCCACTGCACCACTCTGCTTCTGGTTATATTGGAAAATTTTTACTTGAAATTGACGTCTTTCTATCTCTCAGTAAAATACTCTTATAGCAGAGCGTGGTTTCGATCCACGGACTTCTGGGTTATGGGCCCAGCACGCTTCCACTGCGCCACTCTGCTTCTGGTTATATTGAAGGCATTTTTACTTGAAATTGACGTCTTTCTATTTCTCAGTAAAATACTGTTGTAAGCAGAGCGTGGTTTCGATCCACGGACCTCTGGGTTATGGGCCCAGCACGCTTCCACTGCACCACTCTGCTTCTGGTTATATTGGAGAAATTTTTACTTGAAATTGACGTCTTTCTATCTCTCAGTAAAATACTCTTATAGCAGAGCGTGGTTTCGATCCACGGACCTCTGGGTTATGGGCCCAGCACGCTTCCACTGCGCCACTCTGCTTCTGGTTATATTGGAGACATTTTTACTTGAAATTAACGTCTTTCTATCTCTCAGTAAAATACTGATGTAGCAAAACATGGTTTTGATCCACGGACCTCTGGGTTATTGGCCCAGCACGCTTCCACTGCGCCACTCTGTTATGGTTATATTGAAGGCACTTTTACTTGAAAGTGACGTCTTTCTATTTCTCAGTAAAATACTGTTATAGCAGAGCGTGGTTTGATCCACGACCTCTAGGTTATGGGCCCAGCACGCTTCCACTACGCCACTCTGCTTCTGGTTATATTGGAAATTTTTATTTGAAATTGACGTCTTTCTATCTCTCAGTAAAATACTGTTATAGCAGAGCGTGGTTTCGATCCACGGACCTCTGGGTTATGGGCCCAGCACGCTTCCACTGCGCCACTCTGCTTCTGGTTATATTGGAGACATTTTTACTTGAAATTGACGTCTTTCTATATCTCAGTAAAATACTGATGTAGCAAAGAGCATGGTTTCGATCCACGGACCTTGGGTTATGGGCCCAGCACGCTTCCACTGCGCCACTCTGCTTCTGGTTATATTGGAGGCATTTTTACTTGAAAGTGACGTCTTTCTATCTCTCAGTAAATACTGTTATAGCAGAGCGTGGTTTCGATCCACGGACCTCTGGGTTATGGGCCCAGCACGCTTCCACTGCGCCACTCTGCTTCTGGTTATATTGGACACATTTTTACTTGAAAGTGACGTCTTTCTATTTCTCAGTAAAATACTGTTATAGCAGAGCGTGGTTTCGATCCACGGACCTCTGGGTTATGGGCCCAGCACGCTTCCACTGCGCCACTCTGCTTCTGGTTATATTAGAGGCATTTTTACTTGAAAGTGACGTCTTTTATTTTTCAGTAAAATACTGTTGTAGCAGAGCATGGTTTCGATCCACGGACCTCTGGGTTATGGGCCCAGCACGCTTCCACTGCGCCACTCTGCTTCTGGTTATATTGGAGGCATTTTTACTTGAAAGTGACGTCTTTTTATTCTCAGTAAAATATGTTGTAGCAGAGCGTGGTTTCGATCCACGGACCTCTGGGTTATGGGCCCAGCACGCTTCCACTGCGCCACTCTGCTTCTGGTTATATTGAAGGCATTTTTACTTGAAATTGACGTCTTTCTATTTCTCAGTAAAATACTGTTGTAACAGAGCGTGGTTTCGATCCACGGACCTCTGGGTTATGGGCCCAGCACGCTTCCACTGCGCCACTCTGCTTCTGGTTATATTGGAGAAATTTTTACTTGAAATTGACGTCTTTCTATCTCAGTAAAATACTCTTATAGCAGAGCGTGGTTTCGATCCACGGACCTCTGGGTTATGGGCCCAGCACGCTTCCACTGCGCCACTCTGCTTCTGGTTATATTGAAGGCATTTTTACTTGAAATTGACGTCTTTCTATTTCTCAGTAAAATACTGTTGTAACAGAGCGTGGTTTCGATCCACGGACCTCTGGGTTATGGGCCCAGCACGCTTCCACTGCACCACTCTGCTTCTGGTTATATTGGAGAAATTTTTACTTGAAATTGACGTCTTTCTATCTCTCAGTAAAATATTCATATAGCAGAGCGTGGTTTCGATCCACGGACCTCTGGGTTATGGGCCCAGCACGCTTCCACTGCGCCACTCTGCTTCTGGTTATATTGAAGGCATTTTTACTTGAAATTGACGTCTTTCTATTTCTCAGTAAAATACTGTTGTAACAGAGCGTGGTTTCGATCCACGGACCTCTGGGTTATGGGCCCAGCACGCTTCCACTGCGCCACTCTGCTTCTGGTTTTATTGGAGAAATTTTACTTGAAATTGACGTCTTTCTATCTCTCAGTAAAATACTGTTATAGCAGAGCGTGGTTTCGATCCACGGACCTCTGGGTTATGGGCCCAGCACGCTTCCACTGCGCCACTCTGCTTCTGGTTATATTGGAGACATTTTTACTTGAAATTAACGTCTTTCTATCTCTCAGTAAAATACTGATGTAGCAAAACATGGTTTTGATCCACGGACCTCTTGGTTATTGGCCCAGCACGCTTCCACTGCGCCAATCTGGTTATGGTTATATTGAAGGCACTTTTACTTGAAAGTGATGTCTTTCTATTTCTCAGTAAAATACTGTTGTAGCAGAGCGTGGTTTTGATCCACGAACCTCTAGGTTATGGGCCCAGCACGCTTCCACTACGCCACTCGGCTTCTGGTTATATTGCAGAAATTTTTATTTAAAATTGACGTCTTTCTATCTCTCAGTAAAATACTGTTATAGCAGAGCGTGGTTTCGATCCACGGACCTCTGGGTTATGGGCCCAGCACGCTTCCACTGCGCCACTCTGCTTCTGGTTATATTGGAGACATTTTTACTTGAAAATTACGTCTTTCTATATCTCAGTAAAATACTGATGTAGCAAAACATGGTTTCGATCCACGGACCTTTGGGTTATGGGCCCAGCACGCTTCTACTGTGCCACTCTGCTTCTGGTTATATTGGAGGCATTTTTACTTGAAAGTGACGTCTTTCTATCTCTCAGTGAAATACTGTTATAGCAGAGCGTGGTTTCGACCACAGGCCTCTGGGTTATGGGCACTGCACGCTTCCACTGCGCCACTCTGCTTCTGGTTATATTGGACACATTTTTACTTGAAAGTGATGTCTTTCTTTCTCTCAGTAAAATACTGTTATAGCAGAGCGTGGTTTCGATCCACGGACCTCTGGGTTATGGGCCCAGCACGCTTCCACTGCGCCACTCTGCTTCTGGTTATATTAGAGGCATTTTTACTTGAAAGTGACATCATTTTATTTTTCAGTAAAATAATGTTGTAGCAGAGCATGGTTTCGATCCACGGACCTCTGGGTTATGGGCCCAGCACGCTTCCACTGCGCCACTCTGCTTCTGGTTATATTGGAGGCATTTTTACTTGAAAGTAACGTCTTTTTAATTCTAAGTAAAATAATGTTGTAGCAGAGCGTGGTTTCGATCCACGGACCTCTGGGTTATGGGCCCAGCACGCTTCCACTGCGCCACTCTGCTTCTGGTTATATTGAAGGCATTTTTACTTGAAATTGACGTCTTTCTATTTCTCAGTAAAACACTGTTGTAACAGAGCGTGGTTTCGATCCACGGACCTCTGGGTTATGGGCCCACCACGCTCCACTGCGCCACTCTGCTTCTGGTTATATTGGAGAAATTTTTACTTGAAATTGACGTCTTTCTATCTATCAGTAAAATACTCTTATAGCAGAGCGTGGTTTCGATCCACGGACCTCTGGGTTATGGGCCCAGCACGCTTCCACTGCGCCACTCTGCTTCTGGTTATATTGAAGGCATTTTTACTTGAAATTGACGTCTTTCTATTTCTCAGTAAAATACTGTTGTAACAGAGTGTGGTTTCAATCCACGGACCTCTGGGTTACTGGCCCAGCACGCTTCCACTGCACCACTCTGCTTCTGGTTATATTGGAGAAATTTTTACTTGAAATTGACGTCTTTCTATCTCTCAGTAAAATATTCATATAGCAGAGCTTTGTTTCGATCCACGGACCTCTGGGTTATGGGCCCACCACGCTTCCACTGCGCCACTCTGCTTCTGGTTATTTTGAAGGCATTTTTACTTGAAATTGACGTCTTTCTATTTCTCAGTAAAATACTGTTGTAACAGAGCGTGGTTTCGATCCACGGACCTCTTGGTTATGGGCCCACCACGCTCCCACTGCGCCACTCTGCCTCTGGTTTTATTGGAGAAATCTTTACTTGAAATTGACGTCTTTCTATCTCTCAGGAAAATACTGTTATAGCAGAGCGTGGTTTCGATCCATGGACCTCTGGGTTATGGGCCCAGCACGCTTCCACTGCGCCACTCTGCTTCTGGTTATATTGGAGACATTTTTACTTGAAATTAACGTCTTTCTATCTCTCAGTAAAATACTGATGTAGCAGAGCGTGGTTTGATCCACGGACCTCTGGGTTATGGGCCCAGCACGCTTCCACTGCGCCACTCTGCTTCTGGTTATATTGGAGGCATTTTTACTTGAAAGTGACGTCTTTCTATTTCTCAGTAAAATACTGTTGTAGCAGAGCGTGGTTTCGATCCACGGACCTCTGGGTTATGGGCCCAGCACGCTTCCACTGCGCCACTCTGCTTCTGGTTATATTGGAGGCATTTTTACTTGAAAGTAACGTCTTTTTATTTCTCAGTAAAATAATGTTGTAGCAGAGCGTGGTTTCGATCCACGGACCTCTGGGTTATGGGCCCAGCACGCTTCCACTGCGCCACTCTGCTTCTGGTTATATTGAAGGCATTTTTACTTGAAATTGACGTCTTTCTATTTCTCAGTAAAATACTGTTGTAGCAGAGCGATGGTTTCGATCCACGGACCTCTGGGTTATGGGCCCAGCACGCTTCCACTGCGCCACTCTGCTTCTGGTTATATTGGAGGCATTTTTACTTGAAATTGACGTCTTTCTATCTCTCAGTAAAATACTGTTATAGCAGAGCGTGGTTTCGATCCACGGACCTCTGGGTTATGGGCCCAGCACGCTTCCACTGCGCCACTCTTCTTCTGGTTATATTGGAGGAATTTTTACTTGAAATTGACGTCTTTCTATTTCTCAGTAAAATACTGTTGTAACAGAGCGTGGTTTCGATCCACGGACCTCTGGGTTATGGGCCCAGCACGCTTCCACTGCGCCACTCTGCTTCTGGTTATATTGGAGAAATTTTTACTTGAAATTGACGTCTTTCTATCTCTGTAAAATACTCATATAGCAGAGCGTGGTTTCGATCCACGGACCTCTGGGTTATGGGCCCAGCACGCTTCCACTGCGCCACTCTGCTTCTGGTTATATTGAAAGCATTTTTACTTGAAATTGACGTCTTTCTATTTCTCAGTAAAATACTCTTGTAACAGAGCGTGGTTTCGATCCACGGACCTCTGGGTTATGGGCCCAGCACGCTTCCACTGCACCACTCTGCTTCTGGTTATATTGGAGAAATTTTTACTTGAAATTGACGTCTTTCTATCTCTCAGTAAAATACTCTTATAGCAGAGCGTGGTTTCGATCCACGGACCTCTGGGTTATGGGCCCAGCACGCTTCCACTGCGCCACTCTGCTTCTGGTTATATTGAAGCATTTTTACTTGAAATTGACGTCTTTCTATTTCTCAGTAAAATACTGTTGTAACAGAGCGTGGTTTCGATCCACAGACCTCTGGGTTATGGGCCCAGCACGCTTCCACTGCACCACTCTGCTTCTGGTTATATTGGAGAAATTTTTACTTGAAATTGACGTCTTTCTATCTCTCAGTAAAATACTCTTATAGCAGAGCGTGGTTTCGATCCACGGACCTCTGGGTTATGGGCCCAGCACGCTTCCACTGCGCCACTCTGCTTCTGGTTATATTGGAGCATTTTTACTTGAAATTGACGTCTTTCTATCTCTCAGTAAAATACTGTTGTAGCAAAGAGCATGGTTTCGATCCACGGACCTCTGGGTTATGGGCCCAGCACGCTTCCACTGCGCCACTCTGCTTCTGGTTATATTGAAGGCATTTTTACTTGAAATTGACGTCTTTCTATTTCTCAGTAAAATACTCTTATAGCAGAGCGTGGTTTCGATCCACGGACCTCTGGGTTATGGGCCCAGCACGCTTCCACTGCGCCACTCTGCTTCTGGTTATATTGGAGACATTTTTACTTGAAATTGACGTCTTTCTATCTCTCAGTAAAATACTGATGTAGCAAAACGTGGTTTTGATCCACGGACCTCTGGGTTATGGGCCCAGCACGCTTCCACTGCGCCACTCTGCTTCTGGTTATATTGAGGCATTTTTACTTGAAAGTGACGTCTTTCTATTCTCAGTAAAATACTGTTATAGCAGAGCGTGGTTTCGATCCACGGACCTCTGGGTTATGGGCCCAGCACGCTTCCACTGCGCCACTCTGCTTCTGGTTATATTGGAGACATTTTTACTTGAAATTGACGTCTTTCTATCTCTCAGTAAAATACTGTTATAGCAGAGCGTGGTTTCGATCCACGGACCTCTGGGTTATGGGCCCAGCACGCTTCCACTGCGCCACTCTGCTTCTGGTTATATTGGAGACATTTTTACTTGAAAGTGACGTCTTTCTATTCTCAGTAAAATACTGTTGTAGCAGAGCGTGGTTTCGATCCACGGACCTCTGGGTTATGGGCCCAGCACGCTTCCACTGCGCCACTCTGCTTCTGGTTATATTGAAGGCATTTTTACTTGAAAGTGACGTCTTTTATTTCTCAGTAAAATACTGTTGTAGCAGAGCGTGGTTTCGATCCACGGACCTCTGGGTTATGGGCCCAGCACGCTTCCACTGCGCCACTCTGCTTCTGGTTATATTGGAGGCATTTTTACTTGAAAGTGACGTCTTTCTATTTCTCAGTAAAATACTGTTGTAGCAGAGCGTGGTTTCGATCCACGGACCTCTGGGTTATGGGCCCAGCACGCTTCCACTGCGCCACTCTGCTTCTGGTTATATTGGAACATTTTTACTTGAAAGTGACGTCTTTTTATTTCTCAGTAAAATACTGTTGTAGCAGAGCGTGGTTTCGATCCACGGACCTCTGGGTTATGGGCCCAGCACGCTTCCACTGCGCCACTCTGCTTCTGGTTATATTGAGGCATTTTTACTTGAAAGTGACGTCTTTCTATTTCTCAGTAAAATACTGTTGTAGCAGAGCGTGGTTTCGATCCACGGACCTCTGGGTTATGGGCCCAGCACGCTTCCACTGCGCCACTCTGCTTCTGGTTATATTGGAGCATTTTTACTTGAAATTGACGTCTTTCTATTTCTCAGTAAAATACTGTTATAGCAGAGCGTGGTTTCGATCCACGGACCTCTGGGTTATGGGCCCAGCACGCTTCCACTGCGCCACTCTGCTTCTGGTTATATTGAAGGCATTTTTACTTGAAATTGACGTCTTTCTATTTCTCAGTAAAATACTGTTGTAACAGAGCGTGGTTTCGATCCACGGACCTCTGGGTTATGGGCCCAGCACGCTTCCACTGCGCCACTCTGCTTCTGGTTATATTGGAGAAATTTTTACTTGAAATTGACGTCTTTCTATCTCTCAGTAAAATACTCATATAGCAGAGCGTGGTTTCGATCCACGGACCTCTGGGTTATGGGCCCAGCACGCTTCCACTGCGCCACTCTGCTTCTGGTTATATTGGAGGCATTTTTACTTGAAATTGACGTCTTTCTATTTCTCAGTAAAATACTGTTGTATAGCAGAGCGTGGTTTCGATCCACGGACCTCTGGGTTATGGGCCCAGCACGCTTCCACTGCGCCACTCTGCTTCTGGTTATATTGAGAACATTTTTACTTGAAATTGACGTCTTTCTATCTCTCAGTAAAATACTTTATAGCAGAGCGTGGTTTCGATCCACGGACCTCTGGGTTATGGGCCCAGCACGCTTCCACTGCGCCACTCTGCTTCTGGTTATATTGAAGGCATTTTTACTTGAAATTGACGTCTTTCTATTTCTCAGTAAAATACTGTTGTATAGCAGAGCGTGGTTTCGATCCACGGACCTCTGGGTTATGGGCCCAGCACGCTTCCACTGCGCCACTCTGCTTCTGGTTATATTGAAGGCATTTTTACTTGAAATTGACGTCTTTCTATCTCAGTAAAATACTATATAGCAGAGCGTGGTTTCGATCCACGGACCTCTGGGTTATGGGCCCAGCACGCTTCCACTGCGCCACTCTGCTTCTGGTTATATTGAAGGCATTTTTACTTGAAATTGACGTCTTTCTATTTCTCAGTAAAATACTCTGTAAGCAGAGCGTGGTTTCGATCCACGGACCTCTGGGTTATGGGCCCAGCACGCTTCCACTGCGCCACTCTGCTTCTGGTTATATTGAGCATTTTTACTTGAAATTGACGTCTTTCTATTTCTCAGTAAAATACTTTATAGCAGAGCGTGGTTTCGATCCACGGACCTCTGGGTTATGGGCCCAGCACGCTTCCACTGCGCCACTCTGCTTCTGGTTATATTGGAGACATTTTTACTTGAAATTGACGTCTTTCTATCTCTCAGTAAAATACTGATGTAGCAGAGCGTGGTTTCGATCCACGGACCTCTGGGTTATGGGCCCAGCACGCTTCCACTGCGCCACTCTGCTTCTGGTTATATTGGAGGCATTTTTACTTGAAAGTGACGTCTTTCTATTTCTCAGTAAAATACTGTTGTAGCAGAGCGTGGTTTCGATCCACGGACCTCTGGGTTATGGGCCCAGCACGCTTCCACTGCGCCACTCTGCTTCTGGTTATATTGAAGGCATTTTTACTTGAAAGTGACGTCTTTCTATTTCTCAGTAAAATATGTTGTAGCAGAGCATGGTTTCGATCCACGGACCTCTGGGTTATGGGCCCAGCACGCTTCCACTGCGCCACTCTGCTTCTGGTTATATTGGAGGCATTTTTACTTGAAAGTAACGTCTTTTTATTTCTCAGTAAAATAATGTTGTAGCAGAGCGTGGTTTCGATCCACGGACCTCTGGGTTATGGGCCCAGCACGCTTCCACTGCGCCACTCTGCTTCTGGTTATATTGAAGGCATTTTTACTTGAAATTGACGTCTTTCTATTTCTCAGTAAAATACTGTTGTAACAGAGTGGTTTCGATCCACGGACTCTGGGTTATGGGCCCAGCACGCTCCACTGCGCCACTCTGCTTCTGGTTATATTGGAGAAATTTTTACTTGAAATTGACGTCTTTCTATCTCTCAGTAAAATACTCTTATAGCAGAGCGTGGTTTCGATCCACGGACCTCTGGGTTATGGGCCCAGCACGCTTCCACTGCGCCACTCTGCTTCTGGTTATATTGAAGGCATTTTTACTTGAAATTGACGTCTTTCTATTTCTCAGTAAAATACTGTTGTAACAGAGCGTGGTTTCGATCCACGGACCTCTGGGTTATGGGCCCAGCACGCTTCCACTGCACCACTCTGCTTCTGGTTATATTGGAGAAATTTTTACTTGAAATTGACGTCTTTCTATCTCTCAGTAAAATACTCATATAGCAGAGCGTGGTTTCGATCCACGGACCTCTGGGTTATGGGCCCAGCACGCTTCCACTGAGCCACTCTGCTTCTGGTTATATTGGAGGCATTTTTACTTGAAATTGACGTCTTTCTATCTCTCAGTAAAATACTGTTATAGCAGAGCGTGGTTTCGATCCACGGACCTCTGGGTTATGGGCCCAGCACGCTTCCACTGCACCACTCTGCTTCTGGTTATATTGGAACATTTTTACTTGAAAGTGACGTCTTTCTATCTCTCAGTAAAATACTGTTATAGCAGAGCGTGGTTTCGATCCACGGACCTCTGGGTTATGGGCCCAGCACGCTTCCACTGCGCCACTCTGCTTCTGGTTATATTGGAGGCATTTTTACTTGAAAGTGACGTCTTTCTATCTCTCAGTAAAATACTGTTATAGCAGAGCGTGGTTTCGATCCACGGACCTCTGGGTTATGGGCCCAGCACGCTTCCACTGCGCCACTCTGCTTCTGGTTATATTGAAGGCATTTTTACTTGAAAGTGACGTCTTTCTATTTCTCAGTAAAATATTGTAGCAGAGCGTGGTTTCGATCCACGGACCTCTGGGTTATGGGCCCAGCACGCTTCCACTGCGCCACTCTGCTTCTGGTTATATTGGAGGCATTTTTACTTGAAAGTGACGTCTTTTTATTTCTCAGTAAAATAATGTTGTAGCAGAGCGTGGTTTCGATCCACGGACCTCTGGGTTATGGGCCCAGCACGCTTCCACTGCGCCACTCTGCTTCTGGTTATATTGAAGGCATTTTTACTTGAAATTGACGTCTTTCTATTTCTCAGTAAAATACTGTTGTAAGCAGAGCGTGGTTTCGATCCACGGACCTCTGGGTTATGGGCCCAGCACGCTTCCACTGCGCCACTCTGCTTCTGGTTATATTGGAGAACATTTTTACTTGAAATTGACGTCTTTCTATCTCTCAGTAAAATACTCTTATAGCAGAGCGTGGTTTCGATCCACGGACCTCTGGGTTATGGGCCCCACGCTTCCACTGCGCCACTCTGCTTCTGGTTATATTGAGGAATTTTTACTTGAAATTGACGTCTTTCTATTTCTCAGTAAAATACTGTTGTAACAGAGCGTGGTTTCGATCCACGGACCTCTGGGTTATGGGCCCAGCACGCTTCCACTGCGCCACTCTGCTTCTGGTTATATTGGAGAAATTTTTACTTGAAATTGACGTCTTTCTATCTCAGTAAAATACTCATATAGCAGAGCGTGGTTTCGATCCACGGACCTCTGGGTTATGGGCCCAGCACGCTTCCACTGCGCCACTCTGCTTCTGGTTATATTGAAGGCATTTTTACTTGAAA
The DNA here is from genome assembly GCF_036898095.1 of Palaemon carinicauda. Classification (NCBI taxonomy): domain Eukaryota; kingdom Metazoa; phylum Arthropoda; class Malacostraca; order Decapoda; family Palaemonidae; genus Palaemon; species Palaemon carinicauda. The sequence continues at coordinate 8,834,902 of NC_090749.1, forward strand.
TTGACGTCTTTCTATTTCTCAGTAAAATACTGTTGTAACAGAGCGTGGTTTCGATCCACGGACCTCTGGGTTATGGGCCCAGCACGCTTCCACTGCGCCACTCTGCTTCTGGTTATATTGGAGAAATTTTTACTTGAAATTGACGTCTTTCTATCTCTCAGTAAAATACTCTTATAGCAGAGCGTGGTTTCGATCCACGGACTCTGGGTTATGGGCCCAGCACGCTTCCACTGCGCCACTCTGCTTCTGGTTATATTGAAGGCATTTTTACTTGAAATTGATGTCTTTCTATTTCTCAGTAAAATACTCTTGTAGCAGAGCGTGGTTTCGATCCACGGACCTCTGGGTTATGGGCCCAGCACGCTTCCACTGCTGCCACTCTGCTTCTGGTTATATTGGAAGGCATTTTTACTTGAAATTGACGTCTTTCTATCTCTCAGTAAAATACTGTTATAACAGAGCGTGGTTTCGATCCACGGACTTCTGGGTTATGGGCCCAGCACGCTTCCACTGCGCCACTCTGCTTCTGGTTATATTGGAGAAATTTTTACTTGAAATTGACGTCTTTCTATCTCTCAGTAAAATACTGTTATAGCAGAGCGTGGTTTCGATCCACGGACCTCTGGGTTATGGGCCCAGCACGCTTCCACTCTGCCACTCTGCTTCTGGTTATATTGGAGCATTTTTACTTGAAATTGACGTCTTTCTATCTCTCAGTAAAATACTGTTATAGCAGAGCGTGGTTTCGATCCACGGACCTCTGGGTTATGGGCCCAGCACGCTTCCACTGCGCAACTCTGCTTCTGGTTATATTGGAGACATTTTTACTTGAAAGTGACGTCTTTCTATCTCTCAGTAAAATACTGTTGTAGCAAAGACATGGTTTCGATCCACGGACCTCTGGGTTATGGGCCCAGCACGCTTCCACTGCGCCACTCTGCTTCTGGTTATATTGGAGGCATTTTTACTTGAAAGTGACGTCTTTCTATCTCTCAGTAAAATACTGTTATAGCAGAGCGTGGTTTCGATCCACGGCCTCTGGGTTATGGGCCCAGCACGCTTCCACTGCGCCACTCTGCTTCTGGTTATATTGGAACATTTTTACTTGAAAGTGACGTCTTTCTATCTCTCAGTAAAATACTGTTATAGCAGAGCGTGGTTTCGATCCACGGACCTCTGGGTTATGGGCCCAGCACGCTTCCACTGCGCCACTCTGCTTCTGGTTATATTGGAGGCATTTTTACTTGAAAGTGACATTTTTTTATTTCTCAGTAAAATAATGTTGTAGCAGAGCATGGTTTCGATCCACGGACCTCTGGGTTATGGGCCCAGCACGCTTCCACTGCGCCACTCTGCTTCTGGTTATATTGAAGGCATTTTTACTTGAAAGTGACGTCTTTCTCTTTCTCAGTAAAATACTGTTGTAGCAGAGCATGGTTTCGATCCACGGACCTCTGGGTTATGGGCCCAGCACGCTTCCACTGCGCCACTCTGCTTCTGGTTATATTGGAGGCATTTTTACTTGAAAGTGACGTCTTTCTATTTCTCAGTAAAATACTGTTGTAGCAGAGCGTGGTTTCGATCCACGGACCTCTGGGTTATGGGCCCAGCACGCTTCCACTGCGCCACTCTGCTTCTGGTTATATTGAAGGCATTTTTACTTGAAATGACGTCTTTCTATTTCTCAGTAAAATACTGTTGTAACAGAGCGTGGTTTCGATCCACGGACCTCTGGGTTATGGGCCCAGCACGCTTCCACTGCGCCACTCTGCTTCTGGTTATATTGGAGAAATTTTTACTTGAAATTGACGTCTTTCTATCTCTCAGTAAAATACTCTTATAGCAGAGCGTGGTTTCGATCCACGGACCTCTGGGTTATGGGCCCAGCACGCTTCCACTGCGCCACTCTGCTTCTGGTTATATTGAAGGCATTTTTACTTGAAATTGACGTCTTTCTATTTCTCAGTAAAATACTGTTGTAACAGAGCGTGGTTTCGATCCACGGACCTCTGGGTTATGGGCCCAGCACGCTTCCACTGCACCACTCTGCTTCTGGTTATATTGGAGAAATTTTTACTTGAAATTGACGTCTTTCTATCTCAGTAAAATACTCATATAGCAGAGCGTGGTTTCGATCCACGGACCTCTGGGTTATGGGCCCAGCACGCTTCCACTGCGCCACTCTGCTTCTGGTTATATTGAAGGCATTTTTACTTGAAATTGATGTCTTTCTATTTCTCAGTAAAATACTCTTGTAACAGAGCGTGGTTTCGATCCACGGACCTCTGGGTTATGGGCCCAGCACGCTTCCACTGCACCACTCTGCTTCTGGTTATATTGGAAATTTTTACTTGAAATTGACGTCTTTCTATCTCTCAGTAAAATACTCTTATAGCAGAGCGTGGTTTCGATCCACGGACCTCTGGGTTATGGGCCCAGCACGCTTCCACTGCGCCACTCTGCTTCTGGTTATATTGAAGGCATTTTTACTTGAAATTGACGTCTTTCTATTTCTCAGTAAAATACTGTTTAAGCAGAGCGTGGTTTCGATCCACGGACCTCTGGGTTATGGGCCCAGCACGCTTCCACTGCGCCACTCTGCTTCTGGTTATATTGGAGAAATTTTTACTTGAAATTGACGTCTTTCTATCTCTCAGTAAAATACTCTTATAGCAGAGCGTGGTTTCGATCCACGGACCTCTGGGTTATGGGCCCAGCACGCTTCCACTGCGCCACTCTGCTTCTGGTTATATTGGAGACATTTTTACTTGAAATTGACGTCTTTCTATCTCTCAGTAAAATACTGATGTAGCAAAACATGGTTTTCGATCCACGGACCTCTGGGTTATGGGCCCAGCACGCTTCCACTGCGCCACTCTGCTTCTGGTTATATTGAAGGCACTTTTACTTGAAAGTGACGTCTTTCTATTTCTCAGTAAAATACTGTTGTAGCAGAGCGTGGTTTTGATCCACGGACCTCTGGGTTATGGGCCCAGCACGCTTCCACTACGCCACTCTGCTTCTGGTTATATTGCAGAAATTTTTACTTGAAATTGACGTCTTTCTATCTCTCAGTAAAATACTGTTATAGCAGAGCGTGGTTTCGATCCACGGACCTCTGGGTTATGGGCCCAGCACGCTTCCACTGCGCCACTCTGCTTCTGGTTATATTGGAGACATTTTTACTTGAAATTGACGTCTTTCTATATCTCAGTAAAATACTGATGTAGCAAAGAGCATGGTTTCGATCCACGGACCTTGGGTTATGGGCCCAGCACGCTTCCTACTGTGCCACTCTGCTTCTGGTTATATTGGAGGCATTTTTACTTGAAAGTGACGTCTTTCTATCTCTCAGTAAAATACTGTTATAGCAGAGCGTGGTTTCGATCCACGGACCTCTGGGTTATGGGCCCAGCACGCTTCCACTGCGCCACTCTGCTTCTGGTTATATTGGACACATTTTTACTTGAAAGTGACGTCTTTCTTTTCTCAGTAAAATACTGTTATAGCAGAGCGTGGTTTCGATCCACGGACCTCTGGGTTATGGGCCCAGCACGCTTCCACTGCGCCACTCTGCTTCTGGTTATATTGAGGCATTTTTACTTGAAAGTGACGTCTTTCTATTTTCAGTAAAATATGTTGTAGCAGAGCATGGTTTCGATCCACGGACCTCTGGGTTATGGGCCCAGCACGCTTCCACTGCGCCACTCTGCTTCTGGTTATATTGGAGGCATTTTTACTTGAAAGTAACGTCTTTTTATTCTCAGTAAAATAATGTTGTAGCAGAGCGTGGTTTCGATCCACGGACCTCTGGGTTATGGGCCCAGCACGCTTCCACTGCGCCACTCTGCTTCTGGTTATATTGAAGGCATTTTTACTTGAAATTGACGTCTTTCTATTTCTCAGTAAAATACTGTTGTAACAGAGCGTGGTTTCGATCCACGGACCTCTGGGTTATGGGCCCAGCACGCTTCCACTGCGCCACTCTGCTTCTGGTTATATTGGAGAAATTTTTACTTGAAATTGACGTCTTTCTATCTCAGTAAAATACTCTTATAGCAGAGCGTGGTTTCGATCCACGGACCTCTGGGTTATGGGCCCAGCACGCTTCCACTGCGCCACTCTGCTTCTGGTTATATTGAAGGCATTTTTACTTGAAATTGACGTCTTTCTATTTCTCAGTAAAATACTGTTGTAACAGAGCGTGGTTTCGATCCACGGACCTCTGGGTTATGGGCCCAGCACGCTTCCACTGCACCACTCTGCTTCTGGTTATATTGGAGAAATTTTTACTTGAAATTGACGTCTTTCTATCTCTCAGTAAAATATTCATATAGCAGAGCGTGGTTTCGATCCACGGACCTCTGGGTTATGGGCCCAGCACGCTTCCACTGCGCCACTCTGCTTCTGGTTATATTGAAGGCATTTTTACTTGAAATTGACGTCTTTCTATTTCTCAGTAAAATACTGTTGTAACAGAGCGTGGTTTCGATCCACGGACCTCTGGGTTATGGGCCCACCACGCTCCACTGCGCCACTCTGCTTCTGGTTTTATTGGAGAAATTTTTACTTGAAATTGACGTCTTTCTATCTCTCAGTAAAATACTGTTATAGCAGAGCGTGGTTTCGATCCACGGACCTCTGGGTTATGGGCCCAGCACGCTTCCACTGCGCCACTCTGCTTCTGGTTATATTGGAGACATTTTTACTTGAAATTAACGTCTTTCTATCTCTCAGTAAAATACTGATGTAGCAAAACATGGTTTTGATCCACGGACCTCTGGGTTATGGGCCCAGCACGCTTCCACTGCGCCACTCTGCTTCTGGTTATATTGAAGGCACTTTTACTTGAAAGTGACGTCTTTCTATTTCTCAGTAAAATACTGTTGTAGCAGAGCGTGGTTTTGATCCACGGACCTCTGGGTTATGGGCCCAGCACGCTTCCACTGCGCCACTCTGCTTCTGGTTATATTGAGAAATTTTTATTTGAAATTGACGTCTTTCTATCTCTCAGTAAAATACTGTTATAGCAGAGCGTGGTTTCGATCCACGGACCTCTGGGTTATGGGCCCAGCACGCTTCCACTGCGCCACTCTGCTTCTGGTTATATTGAAGGCATTTTTACTTGAAATTGACGTCTTTCTATTTCTCAGTAAAATACTGATGTAACAGAGCATGGTTTCGATCCACGGACCTCTGGGTTATGGGCCCACCACGCTTCACTGCGCCACTCTGCTTCTGGTTATATTGGAGGCATTTTTACTTGAAATTGACGTCTTTCTATCTCTCAGTAAAATACTGTTATAGCAGAGCGTGGTTTCGATCCACGGACCTCTGGGTTATGGGCACTGCACGCTTCCACTGCGCCACTCTGCTTCTGGTTATATTGGAGACATTTTTACTTGAAAGTGACGTCTTTCTTTCTCTCAGTAAAATACTGTTATAGCAGAGCGTGGTTTCGATCCACGGACCTCTGGGTTATGGGCCCAGCACGCTTCCACTGCGCCACTCTGCTTCTGGTTATATTAGAGGCATTTTTACTTGAAAGTGACATCTTTTATTTTCAGTAAAATAATGTTGTAGCAGAGCATGGTTTCGATCCACGGACCTCTGGGTTATGGGCCCAGCACGCTTCCACTGCGCCACTCTGCTTCTGGTTATATTGGAGGCATTTTTACTTGAAAGTAACGTCTTTTTATTTCTCAGTAAAATAATGTTGTAGCAGAGCGTGGTTTCGATCCACGGACCTCTGGGTTATGGGCCCAGCACGCTTCCACTGCGCCACTCTGCTTCTGGTTATATTGAAGGCATTTTTACTTGAAATTGACGTCTTTCTATTTCTCAGTAAAATACTGTTGTAACAGAGCGTGGTTTCGATCCACGGACCTCTGGGTTATGGGCCCACCACGCTCCCACTGCGCCACTCTGCTTCTGGTTATATTGGAGAAATTTTTACTTGAAATTGACGTCTTTCTATCTCTCAGTAAAATACTCTTATAGCAGAGCGTGGTTTCGATCCACGGACCTCTGGGTTATGGGCCCAGCACGCTTCCACTGCGCCACTCTGCTTCTGGTTATATTGAAGGCATTTTTACTTGAAATTGACGTCTTTCTATTTCTCAGTAAAATACTGTTGTAACAGAGTGTGGTTTCGATCCACGGACCTCTGGGTTACTGGCCCAGCACGCTTCCACTGCACCACTCTGCTTCTGGTTATATTGGAGAAATTTTTACTTGAAATTGACGTCTTTCTATCTCTCAGTAAAATATTCATATAGCAGAGCGTGGTTTCGATCCACGGACCTCTGGGTTATGGGCCCACCACGCTTCCACTGCGCCACTCTGCTTCTGGTTATATTGGAAGGCATTTTTACTTGAAATTGACGTCTTTCTATCTCTCAGTAAAATACTGTTTAACAGAGCGTGGTTTCGATCCACGGACCTCTGGTTATGGGCCCACCACGCTCCACTGCGCCACTCTGCTTCTGGTTATATTGGAGAAATTTTTACTTGAAAGTGACGTCTTTCTATCTCTCAGTAAAATACTGTTATAGCAGAGCGTGGTTTCGATCCACGGACCTCTGGGTTATGGGCCCAGCACGCTTCCACTGCGCCACTCTGCTTCTGGTTATATTGGAGACATTTTTACTTGAAAGTGACGTCTTTCTATCTCTCAGTAAAATACTGTTGTAGCAGACGTGGTTTGATCCACGGACCTCTGGGTTATGGGCCCAGCACGCTTCCACTGCGCCACTCTGCTTCTGGTTATATTGAAGGCATTTTTACTTGAAAGTGACGTCTTTCTATTTCTCAGTAAAGTATGTTGTAGCAGAGCATGGTTCCGATCCACGGACCTCTGGGTTATGGGCCCAGCACACTTCCACTGCGCCACTCTGCTTCTGGTTATATTGGAGGCATTTTTACTTGAAAGTAACGTCTTTTTATTTCTCAGTAAAATAATGTTGTAGCAGAGCGTGGTTTCGATCCACGGACCTCTGGGTTAATGCCCAGCACGCTTCCACTGCGCCACTCTGCTTCTGGTTATATTGAAGGCATTTTTACTTGAAATTGACGTCTTTCTATTTCTCAGTAAAATACTGTTGTAACAGAGCGAGGTTTCGATCCGCGGACCTCTGGGTTATGGGCCCACCACGCTCCCACTGCGCCACTCTGCTTCTGGTTATATTAGAGAAATTTTTACTTGAAATTGACGTCTTTCTATCTCTCAGTAAAATACTCTTATAGCAGAGCGTGGTTTCGATCCACGGACCTCTGGGTTATGGGCCCTGCACGCTTCCACTGCGCCACTCTTCTTCTGGTTATATTGGAGGAATTTTTACTTGAAATTGACGTCTTTCTATTTCTCAGTAAGATACTGTTGTAACAGAGCGTGATTTCGATCCACGGACCTCTGGGTTATGGGCCCAGCACGCTTCCACTGCACCACTCTGCTTTTGGTTATATTGGAGAAATTTTTACTTGAAATTGACGTCTTTCTATCTCTGTAAAATACTCATATAGCAGAGCGTGGTTTCGATCCACGGACCTCTGGGTTATGGGCCCAGCACGCTTCCACTGCGCCACTCTGCTTCTGGTTATATTGAAAGCATTTTTACTTGAAATTGATGTCTTTCTATTTCTCAGTAAAATACTCTTGTAACAGAGCGTGGTTTCGATCCACAGACCTCTGGGTTATGGGCCAACCACTCTCCCACTGCACCACTCTGCTTCTGGTTATATTGGAGAAATTTTTACTTGAAATTGACGTCTTTCTATCTCTCAGTAAAATACTCTTATAGCAGAACGTGGTTTCGATCCACGGACTTCTGGGTTATGGGCCCAGCACGCTTCCACTGCGCCAATCTGCTTATGGTTATATTGAAGGCACTTTTACTTGAAAGTGATGTCTTTCTATTTCTCAGTAAAATACTGTTGTAGCAGAGCGTGGTTTTGATCCACGAACCTCTGGGTTATGGGCCCAGCACGCTTCCACTGCTGCCACTCTGCTTCTGGTTATATTGGATGCAATTTTACTTGAAATTGACGTCTTTCTATCTCTCAGTAAAATACTGTTATAAAAGAGCGTGGTTTCGATCCAAGGACTTCTGGGTTATGGGCCCAGCACGCTTCCACTGCGCCACTCTGCTTCTGGTTAAATTGGAGAAATTTTTACTTGAAATTGACGTCTTTCTATCTCTCAGTAAAATACTGTTATAGCAGAGCGTGGTTTCGATCCACGGACCTCTGGGTTATGGGCCCAGCAAGCTTCCACTCTGCCAATCTGCTTCTGGTTATATTGGATGCATTTTTACTTGAAATTGACGTCTTTCTATCTCTCAGTAAAATACTGTTATAGAAGAGCGTGGTTTCGATCCAGGACTTCTGGGTTATGGGCCCAGCACGCTTCCACTGCGCCAATCTGCTTCTGGTTATATTGGAGATATTTTTACTTGAAAGTGACGTCTTTCTATTTCGCAGTAAAATACTGATGTAGCAAAACATGGTTTCGATCCACGGACCTCTGGGTTATGGGCCAAGTACGCTTCCACTGCGCCACTCTGCTTCTGGTTATATTGGAGGCATTTTTACTTGAAAGTGACGTCTTTCTATCTCTCAGTAAAATACTGTTATAGCAGAGCGTGGTTTCGATCCACGGGACCTCTGGGTTATGGGCCCAGCACGCTTCCACTGCACCACTCTGCTTCTGGTTATATTGGAACATTTTTACTTGAAAGTGACGTCTTTCTATCTCTCAGTAAAATACTGTTATAGCAGAGCGTGGTTTCGATCCACGGACCTCTGGGTTATGGGCCCAGCACGCTTCCACTGCGCCACTCTGCTTCTGGTTATATTGAGGCATTTTTACTTGAAAGTGACATTTTTTTATTTCTCAGTAAAATAATGTTGTAGCAGAGCATGGTTTCGATCCACGGACCTCGGGGTTATGGGCCCAGCACGCTTCCACTGCGCCACTCTGCTTCTGGTTATATTGAAGGCATTTTTACTTGAAAGTGACGTCTTTCTATTTCTCAGTAAAATACTGTTGTAGCAGAGCATGGTTTCGATCCACGGACCTCTGGGTTATGGGCCCAGCACGCTTCCACTGCGCCACTCTGCTTCTGGTTATATTGGAGGCATTTTTACTTGAAAGTGACGTCTTTTTATTTCTCAGTAAAATACTGTTGTAGCAGAGCGTGGTTTCGATCCACGGACCTCTGGGTTATGGGCCCAGCACGCTTCCACTGCGCCACTCTGCTTCTGGTTATATTGAAGGCATTTTTACTTGAAATAGACGTCTTTCTATTTCTCAGTAAAATACTGTTGTAACAGAGCGTGGTTTCGATCCACGGACCTCTGGGTTATGGGCCCAGCACGCTTCCACTGCGCCACTCTGCTTCTGGTTATATTGGAGAAATTTTTACTTGAAATTGACGTCTTTCTATCTCTCAGTAAAATACTCTTATAGCAGAGCGTGGTTTCGATCCACGGACCTCTGGGTTATGGGCCCAGCACGCTTCCACTGCGCCACTCTGCTTCTGGTTATATTGAAGGCATTTTTACTTGAAATTGACGTCTTTCTATTTCTCAGTAAAATACTGTTGTAACAGAGCGTGGTTTCGATCCACGGACCTCTGGGTTATGGGCCCAGCACGCTTCCACTGCACCACTCTGCTTCTGGTTATATTGGAGAAATTTTTACTTGAAATTGACGTCTTTCTATCTCTGTAAAATACTCATATAGCAGAGCGTGGTTTCGATCCACGGACCTCTGGGTTATGGGCCCAGCACGCTTCCACTGCGCCACTCTGCTTCTGGTTATATTGAAGGCATTTTTACTTGAAATTGATGTCTTTCTATTTCTCAGTAAAATACTCTTGTAACAGAGCGTGGTTTCGATCCACAGACCTCTGGGTTATGGGCCCAGCACGCTTCCACTGCACCACTCTGCTTCTGGTTATATTGGAGAAATTTTTACTTGAAATTGACGTCTTTCTATCTCTCAGTAAAATACTCTTATAGCAGAGCGTGGTTTCGATCCACGGACCTCTGGGTTATGGGCCCAGCACGCTTCCACTGCGCCACTCTGCTTCTGGTTATATTGAAGGCATTTTTACTTGAAATTGACGTCTTTCTATTTCTCAGTAAAATACTTTATAGCAGAGCGTGGTTTCGATCCACGGACCTCTGGGTTATGGGCCCAGCACGCTTCCACTGCGCCACTCTGCTTCTGGTTATTTAGAGAAATTTTTACTTGAAATTGACGTCTTTCTATCTCTCAGTAAAATACTCTTATAGCAGAGCGTGGTTTCGATCCACGGACCTCTGGGTTATGGGCCCAGCACGCTTCCACTGCGCCACTCTGCTTCTGGTTATATTGGAGACATTTTTACTTGAAATTAACGTCTTTCTATCTCTCAGTAAAATACTGATGTAGCAAAACATGGTTTTGATCCACGGACCTCTGGGTTATTGGCCCAGCACGCTTCCACTGCGCCAATCTGGTTATGGTTATATTGAAGGCACTTTTACTTGAAAGTGATGTCTTTCTATTTCTCAGTAAAATACTGTTGTAGCAGAGCGTGGTTTTGATCCACGAACCTCTGGGTTATGGGCCCAGCACGCTTCCACTACGCCACTCTGCTTCTGGTTATATTGGAGAAATTTTTACTTAAAATTGACGTCTTTCTATCTCTCAGTAAAATACTGTTATAGCAGAGCGTGGTTTCGATCCACGGACCTCTGGGTTATGGGCCCAGCACGCTTCCACTGCGCCACTCTGCTTCTGGTTATATTGGAGACATTTTTACTTGAAAATTGACGTCTTTCTATATCTCAGTAAAATACTGATGTAGCAAAACATGGTTTCGATCCACGGACCTTTGGGTTATGGGCCCAGCACGCTTCTACTGTGCCACTCTGCTTCTGGTTATATTGGAGGCATTTTTACTTGAAAGTGACGTCTTTCTATCTCTCAGTGAAATACTGTTATAGCAGAGCGTGGTTTCGATCCACAGGACCTCTGGGTTATGGGCCCAGCACGCTTCCACTGCGCCACTCTGCTTCTGGTTATATTGGACATTTTTACTTGAAAGTGATGTCTTTCTTTCTCTCAGTAAAATACTGTTATAGCAGAGCGTGGTTTCGATCCACGGACCTCTGGGTTATGGGCCCAGCACGCTTCCACTGCGCCACTCTGCTTCTGGTTATATTAGAGGCATTTTTACTTGAAAGTGACATCATTTTATTTTTCAGTAAAATAATGTTGTAGCAGAGCATGGTTTCGATCCACGGACCTCTGGGTTATGGGCCCAGCACGCTTCCACTGCGCCACTCTGCTTCTGGTTATATTGGAGGCATTTTTACTTGAAAGTGACGTCTTTTTATTCTCAGTAAAATAATGTTGTAGCAGAGCGTGGTTTCGATCCACGGACCTCTGGGTTATGGGCCCAGCACGCTTCCACTGCGCCACTCTGCTTCTGGTTATATTGAAGGCATTTTTACTTGAAATTGACGTCTTTCTATTTCTCAGTAAAACACTGTTGTAACAGAGCGTGGTTTCGATCCACGGACCTCTGGGTTATGGGCCCAGCACGCTCCACTGCGCCACTCTGCTTCTGGTTATATTGGAGAAATTTTTACTTGAAATTGACGTCTTTCTATCTATCAGTAAAATACTCTTATAGCAGAGCGTGGTTTCGATCCACGGACCTCTGGGTTATGGGCCCAGCACGCTTCCACTGCGCCACTCTGCTTCTGGTTATATTGAAGGCATTTTTACTTGAAATTGACGTCTTTCTATTTCTCAGTAAAATACTTTGTAATCAGCAGAGGTGGTTTCGATCCACGGACCTCTGGGTTACTGGCCCAGCACGCTTCCACTGCACCACTCTGCTTCTGGTTATATTGGAGAAATTTTTACTTGAAATTGACGTCTTTCTATCTCTCAGTAAAATATTCATATAGCAGAGCGTGGTTTCGATCCACGGACCTCTGGGTTATGGGCCCACCACGCTTCCACTGCGCCACTCTGCTTCTGGTTATTTTGAAGGCATTTTTACTTGAAATTGACGTCTTTCTATTTCTCAGTAAAATACTGTTGTAACAGAGCGTGGTTTCGATCCACGGACCTCTTGGGTTATGGGCCCACCACGCTCCCACTGCGCCACTCTGCCTCTGGTTTTATTGGAGAAATCTTTACTTGAAATTGACGTCTTTCTATCTCTCAGTAAAATACTGTTATAGCAGAGCGTGGTTTCGATCCACGGACCTCTGGGTTATGGGCCCAGCACGCTTCCACTGCGCCACTCTGCTTCTGGTTATATTGGAGACATTTTTACTTGAAATTAACGTCTTTCTATCTCTCAGTAAAATACTGATGTAGCAAAACGTGGTTTTGATCCACGGACCTCTGGGTTATGGGCCCAGCACGCTTCCACTGCGCCACTCTGCTTCTGGTTATATTGGAGGCATTTTTACTTGAAAGTGATGTCTTTCTATTTCTCAGTAAAATACTGTTGTAGCAGAGCGTGGTTTCGATCCACGGACCTCTGGGTTATGGGCCCAGCACGCTTCCACTGCGCCACTCTGCTTCTGGTTATATTGGAGGCATTTTTACTTGAAATTGACGTCTTTCTATTTCTCAGTAAAATACTGTTGTAGCAGAGCGTGGTTTCGATCCACGGACCTCTGGGTTATGGGCCCAGCACGCTTCCACTGCGCCACTCTGCTTCTGGTTATATTGAGCATTTTTACTTGAAATTGACGTCTTTCTATTCTCAGTAAAATACTGTTGTAGCAGAGCGTGGTTTCGATCCACGGACCTCTGGGTTATGGGCCCAGCACGCTTCCACTGCGCCACTCTGCTTCTGGTTATATTGGAGAAATTTTTACTTGAAATTGACGTCTTTCTATCTCTCAGTAAAATACTTATAGCAGAGCGTGGTTTCGATCCAGGACCTCTGGGTTATGGGCCCAGCACGCTTCCACTGCGCCACTCTGCTTCTGGTTATATTGGAAGGCATTTTTACTTGAAATTGACGTCTTTCTATTTCTCAGTAAAATACTGTTGTAAGCAGAGCGTGGTTTCGATCCACGGACCTCTGGGTTATGGGCCCAGCACGCTTCCACTGCGCCACTCTGCTTCTGGTTATATTGAAGGCATTTTTACTTGAAATGATGTCTTTCTATTTCTCAGTAAAATACTGTTGTAGCAGAGCTTGGTTTCGATCCACGGACCTCTGGGTTATGGGCCCAGCACGCTTCCACTGCGCCACTCTGCTTCTGGTTATATTGGAGGCATTTTTACTTGAAATTGACGTCTTTATATTCTCAGTAAAATACTGTTATAGCAGAGCGTGGTTTCGATCCACGGACCTCTGGGTTATGGGCCCAGCACGCTTCCACTGCGCCACTCTGCTTCTGGTTATATTGGAGATTTTTACTTGAAATTGACGTCTTTCTATTTCTTCAGTAAAAATCTGATGTAGCAAAGAGCGTGGTTTCGATCCACGGACCTCTGGGTTATGGGCCCAGCACGCTTCCACTGCGCCACTCTGCTTCTGGTTATATTGAAGGCATTTTTACTTGAAATTGACGTCTTTCTATTTCTCAGTAAAATACTGTTGTAGCAGAGCGTGGTTTCGATCCACGGACCTCTGGGTTATGGGCCCAGCACGCTTCCACTGCGCCACTCTGCTTCTGGTTATATTGGAGGCATTTTTACTTGAAATTGACGTCTTTCTATCTCTCAGTAAAATACTGTTATGGCAGAGCGTGGTTTCGATCCACGGACCTCTGGGTTATGGGCCAAGAACGCTTCCACTGCGCCACTCTGCTTCTGGTTATATTGGAACATTTTTACTTGAAAGTGATGTCTTTCTATCTCTCAGTAAAATACTGTTATAGAAG
>NC_090749.1:8853809-8856309 GCF_036898095.1 Palaemon carinicauda
ACGCTTATACCTATTTTTTTTTTTTTTTTTTTTTTTTTTTTTTGTGATCTTAAAACTCTGTTTTTTCATTCGCTTTTAGACTCACATTAATTTGTAGTTTGTTGCTTGGCATTACGAACTTTCACTTTTATTCATATCTCAACATAATCCTTCTTTGTTTGTTCATTGCGTCTTCAATTTCAGATATCAAATTGATTTTCAAACCAGGAGAATATTCTCCAAATCATGTTTACCTGATTTCACCAGTGATAAACATGTCCCTAAAAACCTCTTGTTCCTTTGTACAAACGAGAAAATATTCCCTCGTCTTTATTATCAGAATTGGCATACCAATAAATAGTGAAAATATGGCCCAAACAGGTAACCCAAATACCTTCAATAGTCTTCCCAGAAATCTCCCATCAATTTGGGGCTGTTTTTCAATAGTTTGGAAAAAACATGTAACTTTTCAATAAATGTTTTGTGAACGAGGCTTTTGAGACAGCTGAGTGAAAGCAGATCTTTTGAAGTGATTGAATATGAAGCAGAAAGGATTGAGCGTCAGTCAGTCAGTCAGTCAGTCAGTCAGTCAATCAAGGAAAGGTGTTCATAAGGTCTTCCGAGAGATGAGATGTCCTCTGCTGCCTGACCTTTATTGGTTTTAGATAATAAAGATCCTGATGCCAATATTTAGAATGGATTAAAGAAGGATTCATCGCTTCGACTTTGCAAGTGGAGATACGCACTGGACGCTATTAGAAAAATATTTTTCTCTTTCTTTGCTTCTTCTTTTGCTTATTTTCGATAGGTCCTTTCCAAATTAACTCGAAGTGACAAGGTTGATGTCACTTGCGATGTATAAGTTAATGAGCTACAATAATTATGTCAGTGAAAAAAAGATATACCTTTTAAATATTTAGCAACTAAAAATAGTACTTCAGTAATAGTGAATGAAGAAAATGCCTCATTATTAGTTAATCATTACAAATTCAGATGTTTTATTAGTTTGTTGTAATAACTCTAATGATATGTATGCGGAACAAACAGGGACGCAATACAAAGGCACCTATAGAACGCGGGCTAGACGACGGTGAATTTGAACTTGGATATTATTACCCTCAGACTATTAGAATTAGGTTACTTATAGAGTAAATTAACAAATATTGCTAATACAAATTACTGATACAAATATTACTAATTTTATCGCAAGGATTTGTTGCTACTATAATATCTTTTTAGCTTCTTTGACAAATGCAAATTTGTCTGTACACGCTTATACCTATCTGTTTTATTTCTATGAATTTTAGACTAAAGATTCGCTACTAAGGTTAACAGAAGCTCAGTGTGGTTTCCTGGCGCTATCCCTTTCCATCTGCCTCTACTGACACTCTGAAGTAAATCCTTTGGATGGAGGAGGTAGGATCTTGACCAATTCAATGAGAAAAAGAAAGACCCAAAGATGGAAGAAAGCTTTCTTTGGTACATAGGCCTACGTTTTACAAACTGATTTGAATTGCGTATTTCAATCTCTTGGAAAACTTTCGTTGAAAACCTATAGACATATAATAAGGTTCTCTTTTTCTCCATAGCGTCGATCCCATACATATAGAATCCTTAATCAAGGCTGTATGGGCAATATGGTTTTCCGATGTGGTTATGGAAATTCTATATCAGCATTAAATGGATTTTTGGCTCTTGTGGGGTTGTTACTCTCAAAAAGAATAATTCTTTACTATATTAAATAAATTCTCAGGTAAATTTTGGTGGCATCAATTCTTCATTTTCAAGGATGGATTTAAATGTAATTCGAATTGTGGTAAAGAATTGGTTAGAATAAGGAACTACGGAAAAGGAATTTCAATGAACAAGTAGGCTCAGTTTAAATGGGGATATATTCATACTAAGTCACACACGAGAGAGAGAGAGAGAGAGAGAGAGAGAGAGAGAGAGAGAGAGAGAGAGAGAGAGAGAGAGAGAGAGAGCGAGAGAGAGAGAGAGAGAGAGAGAGAGAGAGAGAGAGAGTATGCTGAGCATTGAAGCTGTGGTTATTAGCAAAAGTATAAATGATTACTGCTGAGTTATAAACAAATATCAGTATCTTCAAGATGTCTGTCTGTCTATCTGTCTGCGTGTGAGTGAAGAAGTTTCTGAGTTTCTGCCATCCAGGGCTAATCGAGTCAAGTTTCGTCCTTCACATTTCCCTTATCTGTCAGTTTATCATCAAAGAAGATATTTTGCTATGCCATAACAATTTACTATCGTATCATAAAAGTGATATAGAAAACACCAGAATTTAATATTCTCTATTTCCATCTTTTGTTAGAAGCAATCTTTTGTTATGTTTGTATTTCTTCCTTCTTCTCTTCCCACTTCATTCATTGGAAGGATTTGACCCCGTGTGTCATGGGGTCATGAAGTCAGTCAGGTAACCTAAGAGTCTCTCTTACTCTGACCTCAGGTCACTCATAGCAGATTGAGTTGTATGTCATTATAGTTCATACAGAATCTGTATGAAAAACAG
>NC_090749.1:8858809-8881007 GCF_036898095.1 Palaemon carinicauda
CTCTCTCTCCCCATAGTGTGCCACCAGCTTTTTCATAGACGCTTCACTGACAAATTATTGTTCTTTGAACACATGGGAATTTTTCAATGGCTTTTATAAGCAGTTTAAAGTTATGCTAATGCAATCGTTGCTAAATAACTAACATGACATCTGGGTGACTGACATAACCCCGTGGGTCTCTCTCTCTCTCTCTCTCTCTCTCTCTCTCTCTCTCTCTTCTTCTTCTTCTTCTTCTTCTTCTTCTTCTTCTTTGAGATGTCAGAGTTTGCTGCAAGTCAACAGAAGAAAACGTCAACAAACTCCTTCTAAACAACACCTTTTCAAATCCAACGGATTGCAAGCACTTGATTTCAATTGATGCATCCGCGTATACATTCTTTTAACTAATGGATGCATGTGTGTATACTCTTGCATTTGTACTTATTTATGTATGTATGGATTGGTTTTCTAATTATGTAAGTGTTCATATATGACGCAGAGAGATATGGATATATAACTGTAGTTTCTTTCATTTGCTTTCAGAAATTGAGCTTCGCTTCCGAGAGAGAGAGAGAGAGAGAGAGAGAGAGAGAGAGAGAGAGAGAGAGAGCCTTATTGCCTTATTTTATGTTTGGGTTCCCCCAGGTCCTCAGTGTGAGGCACCTCATATATCCACCAGAGAGTTGCTAATACATCTTCCGGTGTATTTTGCATCTTTCAGTTTGGATGGTCTGGGATGCATCTTAGGTATTTATCGAGCTTATTCTTAAACACATCTACGCTTACTCCTGATATGTTTCTTAGATGAGCTGGCAGCGCATTAAATAGTCGCTGCATTATCGATGCTGGTGCGTAGTGGATTAATGTCCTGTGCACCTTCATTAGTTTTCCTGGTATATTTTTTGGCACTATTAATCTACATCGGCTTGCTCTTTCTGATATTTTTAGCTCCATGATGTTTTCAGTAATTCCTTCTATTTGCTTACATGCTTCTATTATCATGTAGCGTTCTCTTCTCCTTTCTAGACTGCATAGTTTTAAAAATTGCAGTCTTTTCCAGTAGTCAAGGTTCTTAACTTCTTCTATTCTATCAGTATAGGACCTTTGTACACTCTCTATTTGTGCAATATCCTTTTGGTAGTGTGGGTACCATATTACATTGCATTACCGGAGAGTACTACATACATACGTTTTGTAAAGCATAATCATGTGTTCAGCTTCTCTTGTTTTAAAGTGTCTGAATAACATTCCCATTTTTGCTTTGCATTTAGTCAACAGTGTTGCTATTTGATCGTTGCATAACATATTCCTATTTAACATCACACCAAGGTCTGCAATTGCTTCCTTGTTTGTGATTGTCTCGTTATTAGGTCCCTTGTATGCATATACCATTCCTTCTCTGTCTCCATAATTTATTGATTCGAATTCATCAGAGTTAAATACCATCCTATTTATCTCTGCCCATTCATATATTTTGTTTAGATCTCTTTGTAGTGAGTTCCTATCTTCATCACAAGTAATTTCTCTACTTATTCTTGTGTAATCGGCGAAACTTCTCACTACAGAGTTTTCAACATCACAGTCTATGTCTGAGATCATAATAACAAACAGCAGTGCAGCTATTACCGTACCTTGTGGCACGCCAGATATTACCTGAGCTTCATCTGATTTCTCGTCATTTGCAACCACTATCTGTTTTCTGTTTTGCAGAAATTCTTTTACCCATTTTCCTATCTTTCCTACAATATTATGCTCTCTCCTTTTTTTCTCTAATATATCATGGTCTACCTTGTCAAAGGCTTTTGCAAAATCTAGATAGATCACATCTGTGTCTTTTTCATTTATCATATTTTTGTATATGTTTTCATAATGTGCTATCAGTTGGGTTTGTGTACTTTTTTCCGGGCACAAAACCGTGTTGACCTATATTAAACAAATTATTTTTAACCAAATGATTCATTATTTTCTTTTTTATTACCCTCTCATACACTTTCACAATATGTGATGTTAGACTAACAGAGAGAGAGAGAGAGAGAGAGAGAGAGAGAGAGAGAGAGAGAGAGAGAGAGTTATTTCCTTTATGTTTAATCTGATACTTCTTTTGTGTGTGTTTGTGTGTGTGTGTTATGTAGAACTGGTGGTTTTGGGCAGGTGGGGAGAGGTGTTTATTATGACCCCTCCTTCTGCTTACTGTCCTCCACGTAGACACCACTCTAAAGGAAAAAAAGTAAATGAACTGTTACATGTTTACAAGATCAACAAAAATTTTCTAAGAGAATCTTATTGATGAAGGAAAAAACTAAAACATCTGATGACGACTAAATCCTTTTCATTGTGGGAAAGCGGCAATGAAGATATGTTGGGGGGTGGGGGAGTTTGTAACCTCATCCTCTGTACATTAATTTTCTGAAGCCTCTTTTTATTTCTAAATCAAAAGGATAGTTACTGAAACAGATAAAACTTTTCTAATGAACTAAATAAAAAGAATTATAAACCAATATTTATGAAACGACTTCGCATAATATCAAAAGCAAAGGATAGTTAAATCCCCTCATCGAATTTAAAAAGTTTTTCTTGATTCCTTTGATATACAAACGACCCCTTTATTGTAGAGATAGCATTAGGAAATAAGTATATATATATATATATATATATATATATATATATATATATATATATATATATATTATTAATTGCCAAGCTACAACCCTAGTTGGAAAAGCGGGGTGGTATAAGCCCAGGGACCCCAACAGGGAAAATAGTCCAGTGAGGAAAGGAAACAAAGAAAGATAATATATATATATATACATACACACACACACACACACACATATATATATATATATATATATATATATATATATATATATATATATATATATATATATATATATATGTAGGTGCATGAAAAGACACATTTCAGATGCACCAGTATTATCATGATTATTATTATTGTATGTATCATTTACTGCATTCTCATGATTACCATTATTGTATGTACTATTAACTGTATTATGTACTTTCAACCATTATTTCAGATGTTGCATATCATTAGATTAATCCCTGTAATGTCATTGATATGATATGGCAACATTGAGTCAGCATTGGCAACACTTATCTGTTGTGTTGCCATGATGCTGTCGGTTCGTCTTCGTCCCCTTAGCTGATAAGTTATCTTTCCTCGTGTCCCACGTATCTTATGTATTTACTCTAATAGACATTGAGAACCTACTTTTTAAGTTGTATCCTTGCCCCACCAATTAAGGTTAAGGAAGTTATCAACACGTACATGGCGCAGTGAATTTACAGTGTCGTATTATGAGAACTTTTTAAGACGTGGACAACGGGAACCAGCCGAGGCCATTAATGGACTCTCAGTTCATATGTGAATTCGTTGTAATTCGATTTACTCATATTTCATGTGCAGTTTAGTGATGCAAGTTAACAGTGAAGTGTTGTGCAGTGCATTGTGCTTTTATAGTGCTCTCTTTTTTACGTCCCAGTGTTTTTGCTGTGCTATTTCAAGAAGCAAGCAAATAGTCTGTTGGGTCGGAGCATGCGTGACTACATCCAATCTCATTCATAGTCACGGGGTGACTGCCTGAGGCACTGAGGCAGAGTTGCTTGCTGCTCCCCTGAACTCGGAGTCGCTGGCGGACGTATTCATGCACATGCGCACACACTTGCTTGCCTTAAACTTTTCTTATTATTAGTGTTTTAAAACAGTTCGTGTTGTTTTTTATAACTTTGTTGGAACTATATTTTTACCCACTGCACATCGAAAGTAATGATGGCCTCGAATGATATACTTGCTGAACAGTTAAAAGAGCCCACAGAAGAGGGACCATTCAGCGATGTGGGTGCCCACAGTGTCGATGCCGCCCACGCCCACAGTGGTGGGGGAGTGTTGGAGAGAGCTGCCTCTCCCTCCCCACCACTCTTGAGTCTCCACTACTACCCCCCGTCTGCCTCTCAAGCTACCGGGACTGATTTCCTCGCTTTAATTCGCTTTTTAGAGGAATCTCGCTTGTATGAGGATGAAAGAAGAAGAAGGGAAGTCGAAGCAAGAAGACGAGAAAGACAACGTGAGGAAGAAAGAAGAAGGGAACAAGAAGCAATTCGCCTAAGAGAGGAGGATCTTAGAAGAGAAGAAGAAAATGCAAGATTTACAGCTCTCATTCAAACTCTTGCCCCGATCATCCATTCTCATCCAGGCAACCATACACCTGGCACAAAGGTGAATTCTAACTCTAATCAACCCGCTCTTCCACCTCCACAGAAGGCAACAGCCCAAACGCCACCCCCTCTGAAGGAAGATGCAACATTCCAAATGTTCAGGGAATGGAGACGCCGGTGGGATGACTATGCTGTTATGGTGGATCTTTCTAAGCTTCCACGTGAAAAACAAATGATCCAGATGAGGATGTGTTTAACCCTTGAAACACAGCGTGTTTTAGAACACACACTGCAGATTTCTCCCTCTACAGATAAGTCTGTAGACGAAGTCCTGGATGCTCTACAGTTGCACATTAAGGAACTAAGGAATGAAGTCCTTCGCCGAAGAGAGTTGCTTAGCTGTAAGCAAATGAAAGGAGAATCTTTTGCTGATTTCTATGTGAGACTTCGACGCATCGCAGAAGAAGTTGATTTGTGCCCAGGTAATGCCGATGCATGTGAAGATACCCAACTGAAAATGATTATCTTGATGGTCATTCGAGATGCAGAGTTGGTTCAGAAGTTGATTGCCTTGGACGCCAACTCTCCTCTTCAAGATTTTGTCACAACCTGTCGATCATATGAGGCAGCTAAAACTGTAACTTCTGCCATACGTGGCCCACCCAGCCAGTTGTGTGCCGTTTCAGCCTACAGGAGAAGCAAGAAATCAAGCGGGAAGCCTCCACCTTCGCCGAAGTCCTCTAAGCTTGCCGTTTTATGCCAGTATTGTGCCCGTCAGCACGAACCTGATAAATGCCCTGCTGCCAACAGTACCTGCAAAAACTGTGACCGTGTTGGCCATTGGTCCAGGACGTTGAAGTGTCCTGCCAGCAAAGTCCAGTGCCGTCATTGTCACCGTATTGGATACTTCGATAAATGCTGCATGGATAACAAGAAAAATGGTCATCGAGACAGATTTTCAAGCAACAGTGGTGCCTCTGCAGTCTCCAACAAACAACAAGATTCACGGACCAACTGTCGTCGCTTAGGATCACCTTCCACCATCTCCAAGACGCCCAAACCTATCTGTGTCCTCTTGTCATCTGGCGATGTTAACTCTCGCATCAAGATGCTACCTGACACAGGTGCCGACGTCACCGTTATAGGACAGCAACACCTGGACGCCATGGTTATCTCCAAGAGCTGCTTGCAACCACCTCCGCTGAATGTAACGTTCACAGCGGATGGATCTCCGATGTCACCTGCTCTGGGTATATTACAAGCTACCCTTACCTTAGGCAAGCGATCATGTCTTGCCAGGATACAGGTTCACGAAAATGTGGAAGTTCCACTTTTATCCTATGGCCATTGTCAAGAACTGTCCAAAATATCTCCAGACTTCCCCAAACCCATTTTAGAAGTCAAACATGTTAATAGATGCAAGGAGCTGCCCATCTCAGCAACTACGTCACCCTCAGCAGCCAAGGAATACTTTCTTCAGGAATTTAAAGATGTGTTGGTCTCGAAAGAAGATTTGAAGACAGCTCCTCTCAAGCCCATGGCTGGTCCTCCCATGAGAATCTACCTAAAGGATGGTGCAGTGCCTTTTGCCATCCACACCCCAAGACAGATTCCATTTGCTTTCAAGGACCAAGTCAAAGAAGACCTTAATTTTATGGTGGCCCAAGGGATAATCAAACCAGCTGGTGATGACCCTTCAGCTTGGTGCCACCCTCTTGTCGTCGTCGCCAAGAATGGAACAGGTGTACGTATCACCGTCGATCTAACCAAGCTGAACAGCCAAGTTTCTCGTCCAGCCCATCCTTCACCCACACCCTACACGGCTATTCGTAGTGTGGACCGGAAGTCTCGTTTCTTCACCACAGCTGATGCTCTTTACGGGTACTGGCAGATGGAACTGGCTGAAGAGGATCGTCACTTAACCACCTTTATTACGCCATATGGTCGGTTCATACATTGCAGAGGACCGATGGGCTTCGCAGCTACTGGAGATGCCTTCTGCCTGCGAGGTGATATGGCCCTTCAAGGTGTCCAAAACTGTGTTAAGGTGATTGACGACCTCCTTCTCTACGACGAAGACTACGTTACCCACCTTCATCGTATCCATGAAGTGGTCACCAGGTGCCGGAAGTTTGGGATCACACTCAATAAGGACAAATTTGTGGTCGCTGCCCCCTCTGTGAACTTCTGCGGATACACGCTCTCAGGAGACGGCATCTCGGCTGACCACCAGAAAGTCAGTGTGATCAAGGATTTTCCGACCCCTGCTAACCTGACGGACCTCAGATCGTTTATGGGATTGGTCAACCAGTTAGCAGAGTTTACGCCTGACATCTCCGTTGCAGCCCAACCTCTACGCCCCCTGATGAGTCCCAAGAGAACATTTGTCTGGACTTCTGACCATGATGAAGCCTTTCAACGCGTCAAGTTAGCCCTCACCAGTCCACCAGTTCTCGCCCTCTTTGACCCAGACCTACCCGTCGTTCTTCAGACGGACGCTTCACGCCTCAATGGCATTGGATTTACTCTCTTGCAGGACCATGATAATGGACACCTGCGTCTAGTTCAGTGTGGTTCTCGTTTTCTCGCCGATGCAGGGACACATTACGCTACTATTGAGCTCGAGATGTTAGCCGTTGTCTGGGCAATGTCAAAGTGTAGGCTATACCTAGCTGGCCTACAGCACTTTACTTTGATGATGGATCACCGACCCCTCATCCCTATTTTGAACAGTTATACACTGGATGCCCTCGAGAACTCTCTTCTCCAGTGCCTTAAGGAGAAGATCTCGCCCTACATCTTTACAGCTGTGTGGCGTGCTGGAAAGTTGCTCTGTGTTCCAGACGCATTGTCTCGAGCCCCAGTCAGCCACCCCACACAGGAGGATGAAATCTTAGGTGCTTCTTCCGCTGCTCATCTTCGGACTGTCATAGCCATGAACACCGTTACTCTTTCAGACGAGTCTTCAGCTCAGGATGCCGACCGGATACTTCAGGATCTTTGTGATGCAGCGAGAACAGATCCTTCGTATACGCGTCTACTCAATTGTGTCACATCAGGATTCCCTCGCAACAGATATGACTTGCACAATTCTTTACTCCCATATTGGGAACTACGTGTAGATCTCTACGCCGATGGTGACCTCGTCCTGTATGGAGCAAGAGTTGTAGTTCCTGTCGCCCTTCGTCGCCGCACCTTGTCCCACTTGCATGACAGCCACAGGGGTGTGGAAGCAACCAAGCGCAGAGCAAGGCAGTCTGTTTTCTGGCCCGGTATCGATTCTGACATTGCCAATACAGTCGGAGATTGTGAGGCAGGTCAGACATTGCAGCCATCTCAGCAGCAGGAACCTCTACTGAATGACGACAATCCAACAGGACCCTTTGAGTCAGTTTCAGCTGACTTCTTTGTTGTTGCAGGGAAGTCTTTCTTAGTCATCGTCGATCGCTTATCAGGATGGCCTGTTGTCGCCCCCTGCAAAGGCGATACTACCGCATCTAATACCATCAGGATCTTCTGCCGCTACTTCTGTGAAGTTGGTGTTCCTCTTCGCCTTAGGACAGATGGAGGGCCACAATTCACCAGCGCAGTGTTCAAGGATTTCATGAAGAGATGGGGAGTTTGACACATGGTAACCTCACCCCACTACCCACAATCGAATGGTCATGCCGAAGCCGCTGTGAAGTCAATTAAGCACCTCATACTGAAAACAGCCCCGTCTGGCAACATCGATAATGAAGATTTTGACCGTGTTTTGCTGGAACTCAGGAATACTCCTAACTTTACAGGACGCTCCTCTGCCCAGATCCTGTATGGCCGTCCTCTGAGGTCATGTATTCCTGCCCATCCAAATGCATTCTCCAAGGAGTGGCAGGTCAAGACTGAAGACTGTGACCGCCGTGCTGCCGCCCGCTACGAGCAGGTAAAAACCCATTATGACCAGCATGCCCATTCCCTGCCCAAGTTGAGCGTCGGACAGCAAGTTCGGATTCAAGACCCAACCTCTCATCGTTTGGACAAAGTTGGCATCGTCATGGGCCATGGAAAGTCAAGAGACTATCAAATTCGTCTCCATAGTGGTCGTGTGTGGTGGCGTAATCGCCGATTTCTTCGTCCAGTGCCACCCACTATTAGTAACCCCTCTCTCCCTGTCCCAGTGGCCCCTTGCCAGGACCCAGAAAGAGAGTCCTTAGTCTCCATTCCTCCTGCGAATCCACGTCGTTCCCAAAGACTCATAGAAAAGGAGTCCGCTCGAGAATGCACTACGAGCGTGAGGGGGAGGGAGGTGTAGGTGCATGAAAAGACACATTTCACATGCACCAGTATTGTCATGATTATTATTATTGTATGTATCATTTACTGCATTATCATGATTACCATTATTGTACGTACTATTAACTGTATTATGTACTTTCAACCGTTATTTTAGATGTTGCATATCATTAGATTAATCCCTGTAATGTCATTGATATGATATGGCAACATTGAGTCAGCATTGGCAACACTTACCTGTTGTGTTGCCATGATGCTGTCTGTTCGTCTTCGTCCCCATAGCTGATAAGTTATCTTTCCTCGTGTCCCACGTATCTTATGTATTTACTCTAATAGACATTGAGAACTTACTTTTTAAGTTGTATCCTTGCCCCACCAATTAAGGTTAAGGAAGGTAACAACACGTACAATATATATATATATATATATATATATATATATATATATATATATATATATATATATATATATATATATACCAAGGCACTTCCCCCAATTTTAGGGGGTAGCAGACATCAACAAATGAAAAAAAACAAAAAGGGGACCTCTACTCTCTACGTTTCTCACAGCCTGACAAGGGGTTCAACCAAGTTCAGCTGGTACTGCTAGGGTGACACATCCCACCCTCACCCGCTATCCACCACAGATGAAGCTTCATAATGCTGATTCCCCTACTGCTGCTATCCCCGCGGTCTTCCAAGGCCCTGGAGGAAGCAGCAGCGCCTACCGGAACTGAATCACAATCGCTCGCCATTCATTCCTATTTCTAGCACGCTCTCGTGCCTCTCTCACATCCATCCACCTATCATCCAGGGCTTTCTTCATTTCATCCATCCACCCAAACCTGGGCCTTCCTCTTGTACTTTTCCCATCGACTCTTGCATTCATCACCTTCTTTAGCAGACAGCCATTTTCCATTCTCTCAACATAGTCAAACCACCTAAACACATTCATATCTACTCTAGCTGCTAACTCATTTCTTACACCTGTTCTCACCCTCACCACTTCGTTCCTAACCCTATCTACTCAAGATACATCAGCCATGCTCCTTAGACACTTCATCTCAAACACATTCAATTTCTTTCTCTCCATCACTTTCATTCCCCACAACTCCGATCCATACATCACAGTTGGTACAATCACTTTCTCATATAGAACTCTCTTTACATTCATGCCAAACCCTCTATTTTTTACTACTCCCTTAATTGTCCCCAGCACTTTGCAACCTTCATTCACTCTCTGATGTACATTTGCTTCCCCTCCACCATTTGCTGCAACAACAGACTCCAAGTACTTAAACTGATCCAACTCCTCAAGTAACTCTCCATTCAACATGACATTCAACCTTGCACCACCTTGCCTTCTCGTACATTTCATAACCTTACTCTTACCCACATTAACTCTCAACTTCCTTCTCTGACACACCCTTCCAAATTCTGTCACTAGTCGGTCAAGCTTCTCTTCTGTGTCTGCAACCAGTACAGTATCATCCGCAAACAACAACTGATTCACCTCCCATTCATGGTCATTCTCGTCTACCAGTTTTAATCCTTGTCCAAGCACTCAAGCATTTACCTCTCTCACCACTCCATCAACATAAAAGTTAAACAACCACGACGACATCACACATCCCTGTCTCGGCCCCACTCTCACCGGAAACCAATCACTCATTTCATTTCCTACTCTAACACATGCTTTACTACCTTTGTTGAAACTTTTCACTGCTTGCATCAATCTTCCACCAACTCCATATAACCTCATCACATTCCACACTGCTTCCCTATCAACTCTATCATGCGCTTTCTCCAGATCCATAAACGCAACATACACCTCTTTACCTTTTGCTAAATATTTTTTGCATATCTGCCTAACTATAAAAATCTGATTCATACAACCCCTACCTCTTCTAAAACCACCCTGCACTTCTAAGACTGCATTCTCTGTTTTATCCTTAATCCTATTAATAATTACTCTACTATACACTTTTCCAACTACACTCAACAAACTAATACCTCTTGAATTACAAGACTCATGCACATCTCCCTTAACCTGACAACACAAAACACATATTAAACAATCTCACCAACCATTCAAGTACAGTCACACCCCCTTCGCTCAACATCTCAGCTCTCACACCATCCATACCAGATGCTTTTCCTACTCTCGTTTCATCTAGTGCTCTCCTCACTTCCTCTATTGTAATCTCTCTCTCATTCTCATCTCCCATCACCGGCACCTCAACACTCGCAACAGCAATTATATCTGCCTCCCTATTATCCTCAACATTCAGCTAGCTTTCAAAATATTCCGCCCACCTTTTCCTTGCCTCCTCTCCTTTTAATAACCTTCCATTTCCATCTTTCACTGTCTCTTCAATTCTTGAGCCAGCCTTCCTTACTTTCTTCACTTTTTTCCAAAACTTCTTCTTATTCTCTTCATATGACTGACCCAATCCCTGACCCCAACTCAGGTCAGCTGCTCTCTTTGCCTCACGTACCTTGCGCTTTACTTCCACATTTTTCTCTCTATATTTTTCATACTTCTCTATACTATTACTCTGCAGCCATTCTTCAAAAGCCCTCTTTTTCTCTTCCACTTTTACCTTCACTCCTTCATTCCACCATTCAATGCCCTTCCTCATGCTGCCCCCAACAACCTTCTTGCCACACACATCACTTGCAATCCCAACAAAATTTTCTTTTACTAACTTCCACTACTCCTCTAAATTACCAGTTTCTCTTACTCTCACTTCGTCCTATGCCATTTTCAACCTTTTCTGATATTTACTTTTTGCCCCCGGTTTTATTAGATCTTCAACCCTCACTAGCTCCCTTTTACATCCACCTACTCTATTCCCCCACTCTTTTGCTACAACTAATTTTCCTTCCACCAAATAAACGATCAGACATATCATTAGCCATACCCCTAAACACGTGCACGTCTTTCAATCTTCCAAACATTCTTTTAGTTATCAACACATAATCCATTAATGCCCTTTTTACTACTCTTCCATTTGCCACTCTTACCCATGTATACTTGTTTTTCATATATATATATATATATATATATATATATATATATATATATATATATATATATATATATATTTGTGTGTGTATGTGTGTGTGTGTATAGCCTATATATAGCCTATATATTCTCATCATTACCTCCTACACCTATAGACGCAAAGGGCCTCACTTAGATTTCGCCAGTCGTTTCTATCTTGAACTTTTAAACCAATACTTCTCCATTCATCGTCTCCTACTTCACGCTTCATAGTCTTCAGCCATGTAGGTTTAGGTCTTCCAACTCTTCTAGTACCTTGTGGAGCCCAGTTGAAAGTCTGGTGAACTAGTCTCTCTTGGGGAGTGTGGAGAGCATGCCCAAACCATCTCCATCTACCCCTCACCATGATTTTATCCACATATGGCACTCGGGTAATCTCTCTTATAGTTTTATTTCTAATCCTGTCCTGCCATCCAACTCCCAATATTCTGAGGCTTTGTTTTCAAATTTACTAAATCTATTAGATATTGTTTCATTGTCATACCATGACTCATGTCCATACAGTAACACCGATCACACTGAACTGGTATATAGTCTGATTTTTTATATGTAATTTCAGGGGGATTTCATTTCCAAATTTTACTTAACTTAGCCATTCTCTGATTTGATTTTTCAATCTTTCACTAAACTTTAATTCTAAAGACCCAGTATTATATATATATATATATATATATATATATTGCAGCCATTTCTACTCCCCTGCAGGTCAAAGGCCTCAGACATGCCCTTATTCATGTCTGGGGTTTGCACAATTTTTATCACCACGCTACTCAACTGCGGATTGGTGATGGTGGGAGAATTTTGTCTGATAGCTCATAGGGAGCTAACCTAGTATTGGTGACCTAGACTGATGAAAAATGAATTATTTTTTTTGGCAGATTTCTATCTAAAAACTAACAGTCAGAAACAAGATATTTCAATTTTTATCATTCATAAAACACGAAGATGAAAATAACCGATAAAATCATTTTGATAAAATTATAGATGATTGATTTTATTCAAATGTAAAAAGCGAAATGGTAAAGGTTTTTTCATTCATGAATTAGCTAAAAGATTAATATTCTTGTTTCATATTTTACTAGACAATTTTTTTTACAATACCTTCGTTCATAAGTGATTAAAGAAATCACAGAAATCTTTACATATTTTCTATAATAACTTTTTCAGTAAACTTTGGTTAAAATTGATTTTATTTAACAAAATTTTAAAGTTCAAATGATAGTTATATGTTAGGTAATCATTCTAGCACGAGTTTTCAATAACTCCATTGAATTACGTTTATTTTCTAAATAATTTATCAGCATAATGATATATTAAGCCTTTATTATACAGCTAAAATGTATAAGGTAACTATTTGATAGAATAGTATACATAATATATATTTTATATTGCATCGTATTTTGGGGTAAATTAGATGGTTCTTACACCCATATATTACACAAAGTAGTTGGCTGAGCATTAAGTGAACATAATCTGGAATGATCGTATATTTAACATCTCCGTTGATTTACCCAATACGCGAGAGCATTGAACTATCACCATTAGACATGGTTTTTCGTTAACCCTTCTGTTAAGAGGGTATTCAATAATAACTTTATTGATAAAAAGGAAAAGGAATAGCCTAAAATCCAAGCAACTTGATGAGCCTCTTTTTAAAATTCTGATTTCTTTTTATATAACTATTTATGTAAGTTTTCACTAAATCCTCCACAACATATAAAGATTTTCATTAAAATTTATCAAAAATAATTATAAACACAAATAAATGTTTTTAAAACGGTAAATAGTTCAAAATATTCGAAAACACATCATTATGGCGATAAAATATCTTTCCTTCTCATCAAACTCGTCAGGAATTTGCGTAATATTAACCGTTCACTGAGATTGGAGGAAGCCTTTCCTGCTCCATCAGTATTTAATAAGCAAAGAAACTGAAAGATAGAATACAAACGTGAAAACTTTATTTTCGTTTGGCTATAATGATGATTAATTTATGCAATTTTCTATAGATTTTGCAGAAAATAGAAGAACTTGCAACACAGTTTTCTTTCGTTTCTGTCTTGGATTTCGAGGGGGACTAAATGAAATGTAATTCTATATCATCCCTTTATCTAAGTTTCTATGTTAATGAATGTTGCATTTTTAATCCTTCTTATTCTATAATGAGTTTTGATCTGTTTCTAATTATGTTTAAAAGGAAACAGGAAGATCTGCTCTTCTATTCTGTTGTAAGTTTCCATAAAAACAGTTATATCTACGAAAACTATCTCAAACATTTAATATTAGATTTAGAGGGAGAAAGAAAAGATAGCAAATTGTGAAAAATTATAGTAATTATAGATTATTTTCTTCCTCATTTACAGTGGCAATTCCGTTAGAGAGAGAGAGAGAGAGAGAGAGAGAGAGAGAGAGAGAGAGAGAGAGAGAGAGAGAGAGAGAAAATGGTTGTGTTCTCTATTTTTGTTTTTTTTTTCCGTATGTTCTGAATGATGCTTATATAAGTACCAACAGTATTCTTGTAGCTCCAGGTAAAATCAAATCCAAAGAAAATCCTACAGTCTGGCATGAAAAACTAAATACATACAAAAGAATTAAGTGGCATTCATTGGCTGTTGCAGTTGATACTTCTAGGTAATCACACCTATAAATAGGTACAGACATGTTTGTAATTACAACCTTAAATTAATGAGGTTAGTAAATTACCGAGTTACTTAACACAAATGAGTCAATTTTAACATCCAATATCGCATTACTGTTTTGAACAGAAATCAACACATAGACCACTTTTTCTAATCATCGGTATTTTGCATAGGTAAAACGCAGATACTAAAGCTCAAGAACACCTTCAGGGTAGAACTTTCTGGCTAAAAATGCTTGGTTATAGAATTGCCTTTGTTCGTTAAAGGATGCCACAAATATTACGCCCAAATACATCTCTTTGTCTATCAAATTGGGGACTTAATCATTCTCCAAAATGGCCAGTGTGCGAGTTTTATGGACGACATGACCAAATGCTCAGTAGTATCCTCTTCCTCCTTATACAAAACACAAAGGGTATCTTAATCCTTCCTGTTTCTATAATTTTCGTTTAATTCTCGCATTAACCTTGTTTTCATAAATATTATTGTCACATTAGTGTCAAGTTCATCTATGCAGTCTCTTCTGCCATTACTACTCGAAAACCTCAGTTTGGTCATCTCTGCTTTTCTTGCTTCTATTTTACTTTCAATTTCATTTGCCACTTTACTTTTTGTTTCTCTATAAATTTCTTGTTTATTTATACTTTCTTACTTCTTACATTTTAATATAATATTCATTGCATATTTCTTTAATACTTTTTCTCCAACATTCCCCATATGGTTCTCTTATTTGATCTGCCACTACTTTCTTAACTAGCCATTTGTCATCTGATGTAATGAAATAACATCACATTTTTCATACTGTTTTCTATTTTCAACTGGCCGTATTCCTATTTCTGCTATTAGCCCCCAGTATGGTGTAGTAGAAACCTGTTTAAACATTCCTTTCATAATTTTGTACTGTTTACTCTCTAGATCTTTCATTTCTTTTTCTCTTTTTACACCCCATGTCTAAATATTTGCAAACATTGTAGGTACTGTCGTGAATTTTCTCCGACTTATTGTAATTAATGATTCTAGGCCCGATGGAATGGCCCGATGACCAGACCTTGAAGAGGTTTGCTTTCCAAAACTATTAAGGATTCAATAAAATATGATCACAATTTTCAAATTTATTACAAAAATAACCATTTGATAGAGAAATAACACACAATAACACTTTAAGCCAATTGAAAAATAGAACTGTCACCCTTAGGGGGCCTGCAACATGTGCTCATGAAACACAGAGTCCACGTTGGACTAAAAAAAGGACAAATTTTCACAATTACGACAATTATTCCTTGGTAAATCACCTACCAAGGTTCACAGGCGTCTTCTGATGCATGAAACCAATCCCCAGTCACAGGGATGACAATTTTACAGAGCGATATAAAGATATATATAAAACTCACAAAAGGAACCGACCTGGTATCACAGTAGCAAGGAGCTGGAGACAGAGAGACTTAACAAAAGTAAAACTTACTGGGTTGGGGTCTAGGCAGGAGTGAACGAGCCTTGTACTGGACAGCTCCGAGGAAAACTACGATCTCCTGCGCTAACTAAAGTATCCTTGGGAGATGCGAGGGAATTTTTACGTTATTTATTCAATAAGGGATTTGATAAAGCTTCTTTATCGACCACAAGACGGAGCAACTATCAAAGTCTTACTTCAGATCAAAGGGTAAACTTAATACTTCGACTGAAGGCCATAATTTGCCGTATTCCAACAAACTAGAGTCCTTGGCTCTAAACATATACATCGATATTTTTATCGTGGTGAAATGGTATAATATCATTTTTGTAATTCGTAAATAATAAATACTTTGTCTCTCTGACACCCGCTCCTTCCCCGCCAGGTGGTTGAATTTTACGCCACAATACCGTCACGTATTGGACAACACTCATTCGTAGCAACGCCCGCGAGATCTCCCAATCTTACCCCAATTTAACGCAACGTTCGTGGAGTTAAATGGCTTGGTTTCGAATGATCAGTTTGAAACTCCCGACATCCTCCACACCTGAAATAAAGGGGGGTGAAACGTCGGTCAATTAGGCAAGACTAGACTCGGGGGAGGAGTAACACACACACTATACATCAACAGAATTATTACCCCGGGACAATCGACTCTTACAAGCGTACACACAGAATGTCAATATAGGAAAAAATGTACCCAAACATATAATACATACATGAATCAATCAATAGAAAGGCAAATAGGCAATGAGCCTGCAATGTCATCTCCAATGAGCAATAAGCATTGTATACATGTACAATCATAAATTGAACAAACTTATACATACATCAAATCATAAGGCAATCTGCCCTTAATCAATCAATGGAATCACCCTTCCAACACTGCCAAACCTTGGCAATTACTCTAGGGGAAACAAGAGGGGGGGGGGAGGTCCTGGTTCTGTACAACGGTCGATTTGTATGTACGAGAGAGACCCTCCTGTCCCCGCACTCCACACCCGACGCACTTCCAACCTCTATGGATTCAAACTCACCTACACTTACTTCTTTCCACCCTCCCTACCTACCAGAAGGGACTCTCCCATTTCCCTTTAGATGTCCTCGTTTTGGAGTAATCATTCCATCAAGTCTCACTGCTTCGCAGCAGCCTTTCTCAATGGGCCTGCAGAACGTCCTTGTGCGCCCGTTGTCTCTGTCATTTTCACTCATCTCACTTACCGTATTGTTATCACTATTGGCGCCACTACTTAAGACCTCTGTCGCTGATTGTCGAGATGTCATAGCCTGAATCATCTTCTGGTTGTCCCCAGACGTCTCAACGATCCCTGGCAGTCCTGCTGTCAAACTGTACGCACCCTTGATTTCAACGTCGCCATCGTCTTCTCCAACACCATCATCGTCATCAGAGGGGGCAATCTCCAGGGGAACCAGGTGGCTGACAGCTCGCAGTGACTCAACACCCTTGAACAACACCTTGGCTGAACGCACGACTCCGTCATCATCAGGGTATGTCTCCACGACACGTCCATGGGGCCACGTAGCCCTTTTTTTATTTTTTTGCTCGACCAGCACGACGTCTCCAGGGTGCAGCTTGGAAGGTTCCCCAGATCGACAGTCGTGTCTAGCTCTCAGGGCACTCAAATACTCTTTTCTCCACCTCTCTCGGAAGGCCCTCAAAGAGTCAGTCAACTTCGAATAATGATCACGGAGCCTCCGGGAGGTGAAGGTCGCATTGACGTTGTCGTCTGGCAAGATCGGTGCTATGAGGTTGATTGGGCTTCCTCTCACTAAATGGGAGGGGGTGAGGACTTCATCCTCGCACTTGTCGCCGTGGTACATTAGAGGCCTGTTATTAACCACCGCCTTGGCCTCCTTCACTAGGGTTAGTACGTGGGCGACCGGCAGGTACTTCTTCCCGAGGGCTATCTGGAGGGCTAGTTTTGTCACTCCGATTAGGCGCTCAAAGAACCCACCTTTCCAAGATGCACCGGGCGTCTGAAAACGCCATTCAATTCCAGTTTTCCTCAGGAACTGCTGGACTTCATCCTCTTCATAAAGTCCCTGAAGGAGGTTGCTGGCAGTCTTGAATGTTTGATGATTATCAGATGTGATGAAAGACGGAGCACCGTGGGTAGCACAAAAGCGACGTAAGGCTAATACAAATTCCTCCGCTTCCAGGGAGGGTCAGAAATCGAGGTACACAGCCCTGCTGGCCATGCAAGTCACGATCAGTATGTAGCCTGGCTGCGTTTCAGTATGTATGGGTGCTGTGTGGTCCACTCCGACTGCTGTAAAGGGCTTCGTTAGGTTGATCCTTTTCTTCGGTAGGGGGGGTGGTGGTGGCTGTCTCAGCAGGGGCTGGAAGGCTAGCACGCATTCTGGACACTGCCGCACGGTCCGCCTCACAACGGAACGTAGGCCCGGCGACCAGCATTTCTGTCAGAAGATACCGATTAGTGTATTCACACCACAATGTAAATGCAAACTATGCAAATATCTTAGATAAGCCCTAACTAAGTGCCCTTTGGCTAGCAAAAGAATTAAATGTTTCATTTCCTCTAATTGGGACACTCATCCCATAATGCAATCTAACTTATCATCTAACACTATATTTAATGGTCTGACAAAATTAGTAACTTCATGAGGGGGTCTGACTCCACCCTCCAAGTAAGCATAGACTGTAGGCAAATAATGTTTTTGCTCTAATTGGAAAACAATACTGAACGAATGCCGTTTTAATCTGGTAAATTTTTGGATTATCCCAGCAACTCTCAATAAAAATCGGAACTCTACTTCCCTCTGTAGAATTTCCCATATCTCTCCTGGTGGAACAGGTCTTATTTCCTCCCTCATTTCTTGTACCGCCGCCACTACAGTTCTTTCATTGGTTGGATCACCCTCCTTGTAAGGAACAGGCTCTCCAGTGGTCCTTAGGAACTCTGGACCGTTCTGCCAAAGAGGGTTATCTAGCAGTTGTTGCGTCGTTGCTCCTTTGGACTGGACATCAGCAGGATTCTGTTTGCTTGGGACATGGCTTAGACTGAAACGGCAAACCTGATGAAGAAAAACAATCTCCGCCACTCTGTTAGATATGAACACGTTTTTGTTATCTTTGGCATTGGGAGATGCTACCCATGCCAACGTGACTTTACTGTCGGTCCACATGACTATCTCTTGTGGCTCTATCAGCTCTTTGAGTGTCCTGGCTAATGTGCAGCCTAACAACAATGCTAATAGTTCTAGCTTGGGACTTGTCAACTTGTTCATCCCCCTTGGAGTGATCCTCATTTTACTAGTGAGTAGGCTTACCTGATTGCAATTGTCCCTAGTATATGCTACTGCGCCGTATGCCTTACTGCTGGCATCGGTGAATACAGGGAGCTCTAAACCTTTCTTGCTTACCGCTCTTGGAAATGTGATATTGCTCATCGCTTTCAATTCGTACTACAACTCACTCGCTTCTCTAGCTTTCTCTCTCTTTAACACGTCATCCCAACCTACGTGATCCTCCCATAGTTGTTGGAGGAAAAGCTTTCCTCGAACAAATAATAGGCTTATCAAGCCTAGAGGATCATAAATGGAGACAAACATGGAAAGTACCCTACACTTCGTAGGTACCCATCCCTCCCCCAAATCACTGATTCTCTTACTTTCTTTTACACACAATTGGTGGAGGTCTCGGGTCCATCGCAGCCCAAGTACACTCACATTCACCGGCTCACTCCACTGCTTCTTGCTACCGAAGGCTAAGTTATTGGATGCCCAACCCTTCTAAAGGCATACCAGCCCCTTTTAAGATCTTATTGACAGATTCATGCTCCTGCCTTATGCTCTCTACATCCTCGAAAGTACTAAGATAATTATCTACGTAAAAGGACTTCGCCAAATCCGGCCTTCCTTCCCTTTCAAAATGACAATTTAAAACTTGTTGCAACAAAAACGGACTCGCCGTGATGCCGAACACCACGACTCTAAAGGCGAAGGTGAGCGTTCGACCTGCTACCTTGCGCCACAGAAATCATGTGTATTTGGCATCACGAGGATCTAACAAGACACGGTGGAAGGCCTTGCTGATGTCGGCTAACATGGCATATTCCTTGAACCTGAACCTTATAAGCAAATGATATGCTAATTCTACTAGATTGGGGCCAGGTAAGAGGCATTCATTCAATGATTTATGACCCTTAGATTTTGCCGAGGCATTAAACACGATTCTGAGGGGGTTGTGAGGCTATCTTTCTTAATTCCAAAATGTGGCATATAATACCCTTCAATTTTGGGTTCCTTTACTTCTGATATAAAGCCTGCTTATAGGTACTTATTTATCACTCCCTAATACTGATCAAAATATTCCCCGTCCTTCCTGAACTTAGTTTGCAACGATTCTAACTGCGCTACAGCGTCTCGATAGTTCGTATCTGGCCTAGCATCCGACCCGAATGGTAGGCTAACCTGATATCCCTCAGGCTTCTCTAAGACACTTTGCGACACCTTTCGCATGGCTTCCGCTTCGCGAACAGTATACTGCTCCGATGGGGCGATACCAACATGGTCCAAACGCCACCACTCATCTACGTCAAACTGGTTTGGTTCACTCACAATTCTACAGACTCTGAGCGTTTTCACATGTTCGATCTTCTTTCCTTCCAATAGCCACTACGGCACTTTCCCATATGGCGACATACCATTATGGGTCAAGAAAAGAATTATCCCATCAACCTTCTCGATGCCTATGATGAAGTAGCTAAAATAATCGGCCCCTACTAAAATTTGGACATTTTTAAACTCATCGGACTTATTCTCTGGATCGGCCAACGTGACTCCCTTACTCAACAGATGCTGTCTGACTTGTACATAACCAGCATTATGTATTGGGACGTCAACGTTCTCGTGTGCCACCAGCTTCATTCGTACTATTCTTTTTCCCATCTCTACACTGCAGCTTACGACATCATATTGTCCGCTTATTTTTGTGGAGCCAAACGGAGCTATGTTCAATGCCACCCTTCCTACCACCGGTAGGCCTAATTGTCTCGCGGTTTTCGCGGATATGAAGCTCTTTTGGCTTCCCGTATCGAGAAATAAGCGGACTCGCTTGCTACCTTGCTTATGATTGATTTCGGCCATAGCCGTTGGCAAGATTGTACATGGGAGGTCCACGTCGGACATCTGTGCGATCTTTGCACTTTTGCACTGTTTGGATTCCACTTTATCTTTAGATGGACGAGGGGCAGTTTCGTGCTGTCGAGGCGTCGCACTTACTATGGGGCGGGACGTTGTAGACTGACTACTACTATTACTATTACTTGGAACTGATTGCGGTCGTTTTCCCACATTATAATTATCACATATGGCTGTGTGGTGGTTACCATTACAATTCTTATAAGAGTTAGGGACGGGACACTTATCACTTCGATGACCAGACTTAGTGCAATTGAAACACAGGCCTTTCTTTAGAAAAATGTGACGTCTGACAGCCACGTCAGTTACTTGGCGGCATCCGTGAGGCGGGTGCCGTTCGTTACAAAAGGGACAAGAATTATTCTGAACGGGTTTCGACTTCGCTCTTACTCTGACGTCTACTCTCTTGTCAGGTTCAAGTTTATCTCCTCGTTGCAAGGTATCGTCCTCGAGCATTCTAATAATGAAATCGATCGTGTCGAAGAATTCATCTAGCGTATAGTCACACTTTCTCAGATGCTCAACTGCTTTCCTGTAGAGCTTCCCTTCTGTTAACTTTTGATTAATGAAGCTCATGACCATACCATGGCCTATGTCATTACTAATTAGCCTCTTGATCTGCTCAATTATAATTGTTAATTAATTCAA
Organism: Palaemon carinicauda; assembly: GCF_036898095.1. Lineage (NCBI taxonomy): Eukaryota > Metazoa > Arthropoda > Malacostraca > Decapoda > Palaemonidae > Palaemon > Palaemon carinicauda. The sequence goes on from NC_090749.1 coordinate 8,880,224, forward strand.
AACGGAACCTTTTCAGCTCTACAGGATCTAGTGATGGTACAAAGATATTAGCCAACTTTCTGTGCAGAATTTCGAGTGTCTGATGAACATTACCATATTGTTTGTCTAAGAGATCCAATGCTATCCTATAGTTCGCGGCGGTTACACTTAGTGATTTTACTATCCTAAGCGGATCCCTGCCTGAAGTCCCCAACAGATATGTGAATTTAGATACATCATCCAAATCTGCTCTTCGATCCACATGTACCGTAAAGAGCTCTCGATATGAAGCATATACCTGCACTTCCCCTTCAAACGTTGGGAAAGGCAGCGGTTTCAATCTGGGGAGGGAATCATTCCCCGTCGGAGTGACTTTCACTCTATCAATTCGTTTATAGAGAAGGGTAGAAGCTTGCGTAGCTTCTCCTAACGTGTGTCTGATTCGGGCTTCTAAACCAGCTTCTAGTTCAACAGATTTTTTTTGTACAGCTCTCTTAGCTGTATTTCCTTCTCTTGCAATTGCGTGACCAGATTCTGGTACACGGATTCAGAGTAGGTCTCAACTAACGCACATTGCGTTTCAACCAGTAAGTCTACTATGAGGTCCATCGATGCCTCGATGTGTACGATCGTGGCCTGCGTCATTTTGACTGACTTTACTCTATTTCGGTGGGGGTTTGGCAAACTAGGAGGGAAAAGAATTAGGTTTACGTTACGAAGATGGGGTCACAAAAATCTAGAGGCACACGCGGTCGGTCGCACATCGGGACACTGAGGGCTTTGTTCAGTCTCTCCCTCTCTCTCC
>NC_090749.1:8881507-8894007 GCF_036898095.1 Palaemon carinicauda
TAGGACCGGTAACTATTTTAAAATAGATAAGAATTTATAGACCTTTGTATACCGAGAGAGAGAGAGAGAGAGAGAGAGAGAGAGAGAGAGAGAGAGAGCTGTATACGATTGTCAAACCCACATGAGTTAATGTTAATAAAGGGAGAGGATCATCTGTATAATACAATAAAAGTAAATTAATTGTGGATGCAAATTATACGACAGGAAAAAAAAGCAGTTTTATACGGCAATTCTTAAAGACGAAATCTCCAATGTCAAGTGATGAGCGTTTGTCCAAAACAACAGACTTCCGTTTTGACTCGTTTCTGTGGAGACAAAATGCTCCATTTATCTCAGGGTCTCGTTGAAGTTGGTTAAAACACATCAAAGATTGAGACTTCTTTTCATAACATATCTTCTTTTACTCTGATTGTTAATGTTTTATCATAATTATCTCTCTTCTTTTTAAAATGTAAATTTTTGTTCTTTGTTCCCCTAAGGAAACAAGAATTATATATCATATTATATTTTGTATACTGAGTGGACACAAATTTCAGTAACGTTTACAAATTCATGTTTCGTGTATTGAATATATATTCTCTTTTTTCCTTTACACTATTCTTCTTCATTCATTTGCTATACGTTGTCTGCGTGCTTTCTCTACAGTCCTACTTCAATAGCCTCAAGGAATAAACGCAGATTCCTTCACACTCTCAAAAGGATTCCTTCCCCATAGAATATCCTTTCAGAGTTATTTGAATCTATTGTTTTATATGCAAGATCCTAAAGAATGTTTTTCTTTTTTTTTATTGGGAGGGAAAATCTATTACAACTTTTGTCGCTGTCTGCTTCAATGGACTTTCTGAGTTGTGTTTAATTAAGGGTTGAAGGAAAGAATAATTCTTGTAACTCACCCTATAAGTAAAAGCGTTGATCTCTCTCTCTCTCTCTCTCTCTCTCTCTCTCTCTCTCTCTCTCTCTCTCTCTCTCTCTCTCTCTCTCTCTCTCTCTCTCTCATCTACTTAGTAGTTAGGCAATAAAAGAGTAAATGTCTTTTTGAAAGAAGGCATAGCTCTTTTCCATTAATGTAAGTAAGATTGTGTGAAAACCTGTTCAAACAATCTACTCTGCGGATAGTCTTTTCAATAGCAACTCGATGTATAAGTAATAGATTGTCATAAAAGTTTAACTTTGTTCTTTTCTGTTTATAATATATAGAGCACTCTCTGATTATGGTCCAGTTTAGTTAAACATTTCATCTAATTACAGGTTTTATCTGGCCTTAATCTGCTCTTGTAATTTAATCGTTATTTCCCTTTGAGAATCTGAGCAGTTTTGTCTTAGAAGACATTTATCAATGACTCGGGTGTCTTGCAAAAGATAGTTACCCGCAATAAGGGAATAAACTCTATAAACTCTGCAATGTTTTTACTTTTGGCGACAACACTGTGATAATAAGTTGTTTTATAATCTTTAGTTTTTGTTATAACTAATGTTATTTATGCATTTTATATCATATTTTCACAGATGAGTGTTTTGCGATGATGTCATCTGAGACGGGAAAGACAAACCGACAGAGGTGTCTCACTAACTCATGCATGCACAATGAAGGATCAAGAAAATATGCCTCAATATATTCACGAGTCTCCTTCTTCCTTTACTTGCCAATGATATATTTTTGCAGATATTAATTAAAAAAAAGAACTGAAAAATCTTAGTAACATCCCAAGTCTTTCCCATACATATATGAACTCACACGAGCACTGACACATGCACAAACACTAGAAAATGAATTATAAGTATTTCATGTTGAGTGGTGATTAAGTGTGTGCGTGTGTGTGTGTGTGTGTGTGTGTATGTGTGTGTGTGTAGAACTGCATGTCTGATTGTTTATAAGGTAACACAAAAAACGTTATGTCTATTTCCAATCTGCAAACCAAGACTCGAGGATAAAAGTCAAAGATATCAGACAGCAAAAGGGGAATGTGGATTAGAGAGAGAGAGAAAAATTAACAGAAAGTTATAATATGGAAAGAGATTTGTCAACAACTGGCATACTTTGGAAGACGTCATACGAAAAGCAGAAGACTAAACTGGGAAGAGAAGATAAGTTGACTCTATGGGGAATGTAGATGATGTGCAGTTGAAAAATTAAATTCTGAGTGTAATTACATAATGTTATTGCATCAATAAAAGATAGAGATGTGTATTTGGTAATTCTGAACAACAGAGCTGACAGAACAACATTTTATAAATAATAAAATAAAAAAAAACTAACATTTTAATAACTATTTAAAAAAAAAATAGTTATTTTGCATTTGTGGAGCCATTCCTTACTGAATACTTTCAGTGACAACGAAACACGAAATGCAATGAGTGCATTTTCTTTGATCAGAGAGACTGCAAAGTTACATCTAAACGATCAATTTGAATTGACCATCAACCATTTCTCAACTAAATAGATCGAATTATTGATGAGGGAACTTGATGTACTAATGCTACTATGTGAATCTTTGTTTTACTTCGGCATTAGATCTAATCTGTCTTTAGTTATCCTCTTCTTATTCTTTTCCTTTAATGAGAGTATTTGTTTGTGTATTCCAGTTTCATATCCTAAACAAACTAAAATTAAAAAATAAATTTAAAAAGTTTCAAAGGCATATCATTTCATTTAAAAGGAAACCGTATTTAATAGTGTTAAAAAAAAAAGAAAAAAAAATGAGGTGTCGAGCATAGAAATGTGTGTTATATTTGGAATCAAAGTTCAAAATCCAGTATTTGGCATCAGGGATGGAAGGGAGTGGCATTGGGTCACAATGAAGCTCGAGAGGTTCTAGAGAGAACTAAAGGCCTTTGGGATATTGGAGGTTTTCCAAATATGTTTGTAAAGTTCCTTTTATTTTAGATCTCGATGTCGAATACAAGTTTCCAATTTCCTTTTTAATCATATTCTAAATTTGTTTCATTTTATCCCGAGAGTTACCAAGAAATATCTCACATAGAGATTAGTGAACCGAATTTAATGGACACAAAGAACTGATAAAGTTTTCTTTTTTACAGAAGCTCTCGTTATCAATTATATTTATCAAATAATATTCCTCATATAAAGAAAACATTATTTGAAAAGAAAAGGGAATAAGATATATTCCCTAGACCCGTTATCAATAAATCCCTTTATATCTTAAAAATACATCCTTAATCGTGTTGGTTTTGGATAAAAGATGAAGGGATGAGGCTAATTCGGTAATTCTTGAAATTGTCTCCAGGAGAAACTTGTGCGAGTTGATACTTGAGTGTTATCCTTCAGCCTTCAAGTAGAAACTAACAAGGATGAATTTTCACACCAAAAAAGATGGTGTTGAAGGACCTAAATATTGACAATAATACCAATGTCGATATTAACATTTTGGGTCTAACAATCGTTATTCCCAACCGGGCTCCATTTAGGGCCACCTGATGTGTTTATTGGACCAATGATTTGTTTATTATGTCTTTTGATCTGGTGGACGGACGCTGCTTAGTGCCAAGGGAACACTCTTAATCATATTCTCTCGCTTCCTTTTCCTTTTGCGTATTATATTATTTCACCGTTGGTTTTCTTAATCTTCCTATTTTCATCATACACACTTTCTCCTTTTTTACTATTCCCGTTATTATCTTCTTTATCATTTCCATTCCAATCATTCCCGTAATGGGAATATGAAAGAGGAAGAGAGAGGTGATTAATGGTGCGATAACTCTTTCTCAGTGTGTCTTTTGAAATCCCGTTTTTCAGATCCTTGATCTGATATCCGAAAATCATTTTGATTTCGTACCAAAATCAAAATGGGAGAAAACACGGCACTTCGTTCCTAGGTCCCATGGTATGCCTATGACATTGTTCATGGTAACCGCCTTTTAGTATCCAATTTATTTGCCAAAATCTCATCAATATAAACATTATAATCTACAATTTACATGAAATCTCGATACAGGAAGACTTGAAGCGAAGTTGTCAAAAGAGTAATATTGCGGGGGAAACAATATTCTCAAGATTCATTCGATATCAAAGGAAAAATGACTGAGCTAATTGAAATTTGTGTGTATTTTTTTCCATGTGGTATTGGGTGTATGAGTTTTTACCTGTGGTAATGCATATCGGTTATATATTCATCCTTACAGTAATCATATTATGCCGTTGTCATTATGAGGATGCTAAAGGTGCCCTGACTCCGATATTATTATTATTATTATTATTATTATTATTATTATTATTATTATTATTATTATTATTATTATTTTTATTATTATCATCATTATTATTTTTATTATTATTATTATTACTTGCTAAGCTACAACCCTAGCTGGAAACGTAGTATGCTCTAAGCCCAAGTGGCTCCAACAGGGAAGATAGACCAGTAAGGAAAAGAAATAGGAGAAGGATAACCAATCAAAACAAAATATTTCAAGAACTGTTACAACATTGAAATAAATATTTCATAAATAAACTATAAAAACTTTAACAAAATAGGAGGAAGAGAAATAAGATAGATTAGTATGCCAGAGTGTACCCTCAAGCAAGAGATGTCTCTGTGCCTTTAGGATTCAATGAATTTTACTTAGAGGAAGATGCGATCTACTTGTGTCAATCCATTGGAAATAATCAAATGTGGAAAGTAAGGGTCATGAATTAGCTGTTGATCGTATGTCGTCAAAAAGCCAAATTTTCTGAATAAAAAACAAAATAGATCTAACTTCCAGCAAATATGTCCATTCGAAAACTCTACTGTACAGGTATTACAACTCTTTTGTTTTTTCAAAAGGATCCGGAATCAATCATGAAGAGAATACTATATACAGTACTTAGCTGACATTTTAAATATTAATCAAAAGAATGAATTATACTCTTTGATTATGAAAGTATTCCCATTCCAATAAATGTGTTGAGAGAAATATATATATATATATGTATATATATATATATATATATATATATATATATATATATATATATATATATATATATATATATATATATACACATATATATATGTATATTTTTTTATATATGTATACACACACACACACACATATATATATATATATATATATATATATATATATATATATATATATATATATATATATATATATATGTATATATATATATATATATATATATATATATATATATATATATTTATATATATGTATATATATATATATATATATATATATATATATATATATATATATATATATATATATATATATATATATACATATATATATATATGCATATATATATATATATATATATATATATATATATATATATATATATATATATATATATGTGTATATATATATATATATATATATATATATATATATATATATATATATATATATATATATATATATATATATATATAAAACATTTAGGGTATAATACATGGTAAAAATTCATTAAACTTACAAAACAATTGATCGATTTGTGTAACTATTAAGTTACTGTGGCTTTAGTGATATTCATAATAATAGTAGTAATGATAGTAATGATAATGATGATGTTGACTCACTGTGACTAGAAATTGAGTTAAAGCAATAATAGTTTCCTTTTTACGAAGGAAAATTTCCTGATTTAATCTAATATCTGTTATTCTCCTGTACTCCGAAGTGAGAAAATACCTTTCTTATTTTTCTTAACTTTTGTTATGAAAAACACATTTAAAATCGTACAGTATATATATATATATATATATATATATATATATATATATATATATATATATATATATATATATATATATATATATATATATATATATATATATATATATATATATATATATATATATATATATATATATATATATATATATATATATATATATCATAGTATTTTTACATAAATATTTTTATTTTTATTTTATATAGTGTATTTACAATTGAAATTTTTATCTTTTTCTAAAGATATTTTAAATTAAAAATATATGTAGTCGGTAATACTTTTCAATAGAAGTTTTAAATTCCTTTTTAATTACATTAAACGTATTTATCATTACGCTTTTAATATATTTTAGTAATTGGAGGATTTTGCTGAATAATATTTGTTTTGTATAAAAGAGAGTTTTCGAAAGTTTTTCTATTTGTTATTGGAGTGTAACGATAGCACTGATCTACATTGCTATATCAATCTCGAGAACTCTCCTAATCGGATTAGATCCTTTGATTGGAGTCTTCCCAGTCATCAGTCATAATACCCACAAGTAATGGATGGTCATCCAATCATGATCTCACCTCCTAAGGAGATTAGATTAAATTGGCTTTCAAAGCCAGGGATAAACTACATCGTTGTAGTAGAGTATAATTCCGGTTACAATTAGCTTCATTCCTTAAGGGAAAAAAGGCAGATAGACTAATATTACACACACACACACACACACACACACACACACACACACATGTTTTATACGAACTGCATGCACATGCATGCAGTGGGTTCCCAACTTCCAAGTCAACGAATATAACATGTGGAAACTCTAACAAGAAAAAAGACTAATTGCTTTAAAGTGTTTTTCCTTTCATGTCTGGCATTACCAGTAATTACATGTCAAATGAAGAGAACATTTTTGTCATTATCCCATTATCAAATGTTCATGAGTTCTTAAGTGATGTTAATGGGAATTACCTAGAACGAAATTACGCAGTTTATGAAAATTAATTTTCTCTACTTTTTCTTTGGAAGAAAACTTTCTTTTTTGGTGAGCAAAGTTGAAGGGATTATTTTTTGTTTTTGCGTTAAACGTTCAGAACAATTTTCAACATATCCTGAAAATGTTTGCTGTAATTCTTAAACCAACTCGCGATATGATGGAGAAAATAAGCAACGCCCAGTTACGACATAGTGATCAATGGCCTCCTGACCCCTGGGCCTGGTTTTATAGTCCAAACTCTATGTAAGTATTCCTCCTACCCATCTCCAAATAAATATTGGAGAGGTTTTTCTTTCCTTATCTTTAAATGAGTTTGAATAATGGTTCTAAAAGTGTTTATTCAAAGAAAAACGATGAATGTGCAAGAAGGAAGTGGTTGAAATGAGGCAACAAAATGTAAACTTCATCGCAAAATTATTGATAATTTCAAATGAAAACTGAACTTCGATATACCAGGAATTAAAAACCTGTAGATTTGGTAAATGCGAATCTTACAGATATCCTGATATGCGAAATTTTAGCTTTAATTTAGAAAGCTATTTACCTTTTATTCTTTATTTATAATAAAAGATATTGACGGCGTCAATGACCTTCGATGGTAGGATGCCAAAAACGTCCAAATCTATCAATCAATTAATCCTTTTGAAGCTGTCCTGTTGAATATGTCCCTGTCTCCTGCTTCAAAATATGTTTCTCACTAAGTATTTTCTCCTTCTTATTTCTGGTAAACCTTTCGGGATGAGGTTGCAGAACCCAAGCTCTATTCCACCTTTGCTACAATCAATAACATGTGGCTAATTATCTAGAAAGGAGTTTGTTTTCTTAGACGAAAGGAAGATAGTTAGAATTTCATGGAATAACCATGGAGCTAAACCTTTGGCTTGGGAAGGCTGGCAACATAACCACTAGAAAGAACATTGACCCATCTATTTTCATCAGATCGATTCTGGCAGCTACATTAATTCACATACACAAAACTGATAGCTTATCTCATGCTGTTCAATTCTCTTTTCGATATGTTAGATATACTCCAGATAACAATGCAATGTTTGTCCATATTAGAGATAAGAATCACTCTATTAATTGGCCATTTGAAAAGAATTGGTTCATTTAAATAACTAATTAGAAAGAAACATCATAGAGTCCAGTTTTATTGGAGAAATTACAAATTCGATGCATTTGTAAGCAAAGAGATCTGCAAGTGTTATAAGAAAAACTTTAATTATTTAATACAGACCTGACCGAAGTGACACTTGGTATCTTGCTTAAAAGGTTATGTACCCCAGATAATAACTGCCTATGTGAAATTAATCTTTCGGATCCAAGCTTCCATTTACATATATGTAAAAATATTGCATATAAATATGCGTATATGCTTTGTTGCTACTTACTTGTATATATATATATATATATATATATATATATATATATATATATATATATATATATATATATATATATATATATATATATATATATATATATATATATATATACATATATATATATATATATATATATATATATATATATATATATATATATATATATATATATATATATATATATATATATATATATATATATATCTCGAACAGTTTCGTATGCTTACAAAATACAAATTCTAATATTAGAATTCAAGGAGGAGACTTTCAAAGCCAAGTCTGTAACATGAATATGAAATATTCCAGTCAATATTATCCACCTTGAAGAAGACAATAATTGAGGCCTAATTGCTGAATGAAGTGTTCACCAAAGTTACGACCTGAGTCTCGTTAGAAGGAAAGGAAAGAATTAACCCTTATGAGGAAATGAGCTCATCTAGTATAGAACCCATTCAGACAAGTTTACAGCTGCTGCTGCTGCTGCTGCTGCAAGCACTTGCAGCTGTGCTTAGAGTGAGATCCCTGCTGAACAGAAATGAAGTTTTCCGTAAAGGAATGCTGTAATGATTGTTTGGAATTAAAAATGTCGTCATATTCATTTGATTTTGTGAAAACATTTTTGATGCTAATATCCTTATTTTCTTCATTAATGTTAGTGCATTTTCCTATAACCCTAATTTGAGCTAATTACTAAAATTATCATTCCACGGGAATCTCCAATTATTGTTATTTTCAGTTATAACAAATAAGTGTCCAAATGCAATTTGCCCAGAATGTATTGCTATGGTCAAAACGTTCGTGTTCCTTAAGAACATCGATTTTTACTTACCTGCTTTTCCTTTTCTTGAAATATATTACCTGATTATTGACAGAACTACTTGTTATGGGAAAGAAATTAATCAGTAATTAAGTTTTTTTTATTTGTAACAATTAATTTTCTCACTTTTTTTATGAATGTTTTCAGAAAATGAGCTCTTAGAACTTACAGGAGATATATAATCACACGATAGTTAAGACTTAAGTTATGGAAATCAAAATTAGTAGATCTCATTTAAGAACATTATATCATAGGGTTTGACCAAAAGGTGATTCTTTCGAATAGGATAAACTGTCCCTCTCCTTCTACTGACTGAGACGTCTCGGAATTCTTTTAATGCTTCTGTTATTCCCATCGCTTCTAATACACGTCCATCCCTTACGTGGCAGGAAAGTCTTCAGCTTCCTCCTTCCATTTCCTTTCTTTGTTTTCTTCAGGACTGGGCAAGTGAAAGGCACTAGGATGCCTGTCCTGTTAGCCTTTCTCTCTTTAGATATTTAGTAAACAAATAAGTCAGGACACATAATGGATCCCTTCAACAAACACAAAACTGAGGAACGAAACAACTGAAGGAAATAAGCTTATGAAAATGGAAGGAAATTTGGGTCACTGTCTTGACTCTTGTTATCAGGGGCTGTATTGAAAATAATGCATAATGATAATAAGAGAAAGGAGAGAAAGGGATAAATACTTCAGCTTTAATAGAAATATCGTGTATAATATATATCCGATATTAATTGTTACTATAATTAGATGACAAATGCTGGAGATTGTTTTATTCTAATAGATTATCTCACTGACTTATTGATAAAGTCTGTCTTAACACCATATGTATTTCCTTTCATTACTGATGAATATGATTTACTGCTGAGCCTTTTGACAACGGGACAATGGATTTACGAAGGTGGAAGAGAAATCATGATAAATCACTTGGACTTTGATATCTTAATTTGGGAACAGCCTTTATATGTTTCAGAGAGAGAGAGAGAGAGAGAGAGAGAGAGAGAGAGAGAGAGAGAGAGAGAGAGAGAGAGAGAGAGAGAGAGAGAGAGAGTTTTAAACAAAGTGGGTGAACCGTGTATTACCAACTTCCCTAATCTTATTGTTATTATTGTTCGAGCATGCTTATAATTCCGATTCTGTCAATTGACAATTATTATTGCATACCCTTTGGGGTACACAATGTATACATTATAGTCTCTATGTTGGTCTCCTATGCTCTCTCACCAACGGGTGTGTGAGAGTTTTCCTATTGCCTGCTGTAGCCATTTGGCAGTATGATTATTCATTGACCAAGTTAGTAGGGACGTATCATTTGATTATAACGAACCTTCAATGAAAAGGGCTCGTGCCAGGTGGATTCAGGACAAATCTTTGAGACATAATTTGAAACTAAGGATTAATATGCAACAAGAAGAAACTCCACTTTAAGCACTTATTCATTGAGTGGAAAATTGTGATTTTTTAGAGGGAGAGAAACCACTTCGTTCTTCTCAATGGTACAGCAGTTGTCCTGACTTATCCCCAACACCCAACCTCCAACTCCGGCCTACTCCACCTAAGTAATTACTAAGAGTATAACCATTGTTTCCGAAGACACCTCGATGCCTTTCATATTAAAATCTATTCAATTAAATGTATTCAACTGAATAACTTCATAATAGGTAAATAAATTCAAAGAAATGGGGATTTCAATGTAAAGTGTTTATATTTGTAATAAGTATAAACACAAGAATTAAATATGAACCAAAGAGTTTTCTTCAAACGTAAATTTCTATACAGAATCATTTTGATTTCTTTCCAATATGTTTTCATAATAATAAAAACTATCTCAATTGATTGTGATACAATGACTGATAAGTAATTTTACATTTCACACTAGATTTGAAACGATCAAATATTGTTCTGCAGCTTTGTAGCATTGAATCAGAAAAGACCAAAATATTATCCATTTTATTCATACAACATTTGATAACAGTAGCTATATGAGGTATTGAACAATGCTTGGTTCTGGAACAAAAAGGTTGATGGATATCCGGAGAACAATTTTGAATTTAGATAATAGAGGTTTTTAAATGAAATCTGAAACAAGAAGAAAAAACCAAGACTCTAAATGCAAAACAGTTTCTGTTTTATTATTATTTACTAAATGGTAAAAAGCAATTGATATAGTTATCATAGTTGTTATATATATATATATATATATATATATATATATATATATATATATATATATATATATATATATATATATATATATATATATATATATATATATATATATATATATATATATATATATGTGTGTGTGTGTGTGTGTGTGTGTGTGTAAAATAAATTAATATTGATTCACAATGTAGCTAAACAAAACTTGTTCAAAGAAATTCTATTAAAGAGGAAAATATTGATCTTTCAATTTATTATATCATCCTCAAATGGCAACACTATGTGTAGCCTACCTAGATGTTTATACACCTAAATCAGTCAGACCGGGTTAATTGATCATCTCTTGATGATGACTTCTGAAACCTCCTCCATATTGCAAAATCCTTTGTGCTTTATTGCATCTCCCAAAGAGAACCGGATTTAACAGGGAATTCATTACTTAGGCTTGATTCCAATCTAAGTAATTGTAGATCAAGTGGTAACAATAGGGTTCCTTCCTTCAGTGTATGATACGTCTCCAATTGATCTACTTGTAAGGAATAATATCTACTGTACTTGTTAGTATAAGAAAAACATTATTAAGATTCCTTTTGAATGAAACCTCTCACCTACATCAATGTAGTGAGTTACTACAAAACGACTCCACCATTAGTAATAAATGTAAATTCTCTCTTTTGTTGTTTACAATTGGTTATAAACTGAATCTCTTTTCTTTCCTCTCAGTCTCTTGAAACCTTCAAGTTGACTCCAGAGGAATAATTAATGCCTCATATTTTGACTTACACCATTGCAAAAGGAATCACTTAATTCTTGTCGGTTAGAGACATTTATATTAACAGTTCTAACGTGAACTTATTTCATAATATATAAAAACTTATTTTAATGCTGCCCTTCAAGATATAAATCAAATTAAAACTGTATCTCTAAGAAACGTGTGTATGGTTAGTAAACAGTGTTTGTTGCATCTCTCAGGTTTGTTGAATGTGAGAGTGTTGGTGCTCAACTTCTCTAAGCCAGGAATTCGGATATCGGACCGGAGAGGTTTTCCTGGAATCATTTCTTACACCTTTAATTCAAATTTTAAATTTTAGTTGTCCTTTGAATTGGATCAGGCACCATTGACTTGTGGAATTGTGATATTTGAATCTTTGTAAATTCATTCGTAGCATTTGGTCATGTCGCCCATAAAACTCGTACACCGGCCATTTTGGAAAATGATTAAGTCCCTACTTTGATAGGCAAAGAGATGTATTAGGACGTAATGTTTGTGGTATCCTTTAACAAACAAAGGCAAATCTATACCCAAGCATTTTTAGCCAGGGATTTCTACCCTGAAGGTGGTCTTGAGCTCTGGTATGTGCGATTTAGCTATGCAAAATACCAATGATTTGTAAAAGGGGTCACTGTGTTGCTTTCTGTTCCAAACAGTAATGCAACATTGGATGTTTAAACTGA
>NC_090749.1:8899007-8904007 GCF_036898095.1 Palaemon carinicauda
CTTAGTATGTCAGGTGTTCAATGACAAGACTGTCGCTGCCTTAAAGACCTTCAAGGATTCATTGGGCATCAGCGAAGGCACCATCATTCTCACCCAGACAATGAGTAAGTGGTTCAAGATGATGAATGTGAAAGACCGTTTCTCAGCTAGACATCTACGTGACGAATCCAGACAGCCTTGGACAGCAGACTGTACATCTTTCACTAAGTTGGAGGACGCCTGCCAAATTATATCGACCTGCACATGGCAAGGAGGTAGTGGTTGTAAGCTGAAGGTAACTAAGCAAACTGCTGAAGCATTCATTGTGTCTACACGTAATAATGTGGCTGCTGCCAAAGTGCTTCTGGCAGAGAAAGACTTTGACTATGTTCTTCCTGCTATATTCGCGGATGAAGCCTTAGAAAAGTTTTCGGTCAAGCCAGGCAAAGAAGTGGTGGAAACTTCTACATTGATGTAGTTGACATTATGGCTGCAGCAAAAGTTACAAATTTGCAGACACTTCTAAAGCATGACATTATGCCAGAATCTAGTTCTCGTGTGCTTGATTGCGACAAGAATTGTACTTCTTCCATAAATCCAGATGAGCAAAGTGAACTCATTGACGAGATCACTCCTCAAGACACTCGGGAGCTCTTGAGGTCTACTGATAACCTTAAGCATAAAGTTGTATATTTGGCTGGATACCTTGTTCATAAATATTGTAATAGCACTAGTATGGAGGATATCATGGATGATGAAGATGGTAACGAGGTGTCATCTGAGTTCTTAGATCATTTGAATAGAGGTGGACTGAGTGTGCCAACTATTCCAACTGTCTTTTTTGTACATAATGCCTATAATTTGCATGCCATGACTAAAATGCATTGCCGCTTTCATTTTGCTGAATTGTTATCTTTTGTAGATGCACCTTTAGCTACTAATAATGCAGCATGTACGACTTTAGCCAACATTCTATTGAAAGCTCAGGTTCTCAATATAAGTGACAAAGAAAAGGCTGTGAGATGCCTCAGGAGGCAAGAAAAGCTCTCCATCTAGCGATGTTCATCTAATCAAATGTTAATGTCTTTGTGTTTTGTTGTGATGAGAAATACCGTTCTTTATTTCTTATTTTAGTGTTTCATTGTTTTAGGGCTTGTTTGGAATGTTTGAGTATTACAATATTTGACATTATATATTCAATTTGGACAGAACTACAGACTTGCCTCTTATTATAATCAGCCATCCCTCACCATCTATGAGTTACACACGAAAACGAGTAAAAATGACCAAAATTCACTATTTTGACCTTGAAATGTGACCTTTTGACCTTGAAGATGATGAAGATGACCCCAGGTGGTGTTGAAAATGTCACTATTGAACTCACCGTCCTCAAAAACCCCCATTTTGACTCAGAGAACGTGTTTCTAGCCCTTCTTAGAAGTCATTTTAGTCCAGGACTCAAGTTAATCCTTCAGACTCAAGTTAAAAACCCCGACCAGGGGATGTTCCAGTCCTTTCTTGAAGGACGATATATGACAATATATATTAAATTCAGACAGCTCTGCAGACTTGCCTCATATTATAATCAGCTATCTCTCACCGTTTATGAGTTACACACAAAAAACGAGCAAAAATGACCAAAATTCATAGATTTGACCTTGATAAATGACCTTTAGACCTAGAAGATGACCCCAGGGGGTGTTGAAAATGTTACTATTGAACTCACCATCCCCAGAAACCCCCATTTTGACCCAGAGAACGTGTTTCTAGCTCTTCTAGAAGTCATTTTAGTCCAGACTCAAGTTAATCTTTCTGACTCAAGTTAAAAACCCCGAGCAGGGGACGTTCCAGTCCTTCCTTAGAGGAGTCTATGACTTATATTCATATTATTAGTGCCCAAATTCAGACCCTTTCTACTCAAGCTAAGACCAGGGAGGGTCAGGCAATGGCTACTGATGACTCAACAGGTAGACCTATAGGCTCCCCTAAACACCCCATCCTTAGCTCACAATGATGGTGACTTTGCAGAAAATACAAGAAACTACCGAGTTTAAGCAGGTCTCAAATCCCAGTCCAGCAGATCGCTAGGCAGAGACGTTTCCAATAGCACAACTGTCATCAGAGTCTGAATAAGCCTTTATGGATCCCATACTTTACCTCTGAGGCCACATAGTTGTGCAGTGTGTAAGGAAGATTTCCATAGACTAGCGGAAAGTGGTAATCAAACACCACATAGTAAATATGAGCCCCGATCTCTGTCTGTCTGTCTGTCTGTCTCTCTCTCTCTCTCTCTCTCTCTCTCTCTCTCTCTCTCTCTCTCTCTGGATGTTTATCATGTAGGTGTTGAGAAGAAACCCACATTTCAACGAACATTTCTATTTATTTGTAAGTCTCTCTCTCTCTCTCTCTCTCTCTCTCTCTCTCTCTCTCTCTCTCTCTCTCTCTCTCTCTCTCTCTCAAAGCTATACATACGCACATACATATGGTACCCTCTTTCCGAGTTAATATTCACAGCTTCAAGAATAGTAACTTTGTGGCAACGAAAGTGTCTCGTTATTATTGTAATATCTCTCTTTTTAAAAAGAGAACCAGTACCAACAACATAATTTATTCGAAGCTAAGAACTAAATAGGAGTCTATTTGTGTCTACTGGGAAATTCTTCTTGGCAAAGAGGTTTGCAATTGAATTTCCCCTCCCCAACTGGATTGACCTTCCAATAATTTGATTTGGAGTCCAGATGTCCCTCGAAGGAAAGTCAGGCTTATTTCCTCTGGGTTTTCTCAGACATGTCATTGTTATTTTTTCTCCATAGCATTATATAAAAGATAACGTATAAGAAATCTTCGAAATATATATGTAAGAGTTTATTTTCCATAGGAAAACCAACAGATAGCAATGTCACTACCGCATCCTTACTCAATGGCTGTAGAACATTGAATGAGTCGTCACATAGTTTTGTATCATTTCCTAGAGTCATAGATTATTATCATAAAAGGACATAAATTTACTGACTGTTTGCCTGTGCCAACATCCCCCCAAAACAGTATGGTAATTCGAATTATAAATAAAATGAGACTGACGTTTTTATTCTGAAAATCATTTAAACCTCCGAAGAAGTAAATCCCAAAATGCTTTGATATTCAAGGACCAATTGAACACAAATAAAGCGTAACATCAAACATCGTAAAACGCATTGATTTGTAGACAAGGTCATATATGAACATGCAAGCATATATGGTATTTGCTGGAACAATCATGTATAAAGTCATTTCCTCCATAGTTATACATTCACACATGAATAAATTCATTTCAAAACAGTTGGTCCTATGACGCAAGCATAAGTATAATTGTTGGTTGATATGAGTACAATTAAAACATGAGTAATCATTTCATTACCCTTCCCCCCTCAATGCCCTTATCACCTAAGATAAAAGCAAAAACAAGAACCAAATAAGTAGGTATTGTTTCAGAGTTTTAAACCAATGGTTGTTTTGAGCTATAACGATATCAACCAGTCAAGATTTTGAATTATGTCATTGGAAACAAGGGTTTATGAACGAAGAAAAAAACAGAGAGAGAGAGAGAGAGAGAGAGAGAGAGAGAGAGAGAGAGAGAGAGAGAGAGAGAGAGAGAGAGAGAGGAGAGAGAGAGGAAACCTCTCAGGAAACACGATGTATATTATGGTATAATGTTTTTCCCAAGAGATCATCCGACCTCCCCACCAAAAAAATCCAGTCTATATGTCTGTTCTATTGGTATCAAATAAAATATCTGACCACAAACCTTCAATAATAATAATAATAATAATAATAATAATAATAATAATAATAATAATAATAATAATAATAGGGAAGTGGGGAATATGGGGAAAGGAAGAGTACCCCTGGATACAATCCAGTTTACAGCTCAAAGGCAGGTACTTGGGATGGGAAAGATTAAGGAAATAGGGAGAAAGAGAAGTACAGGCGAAGAATAAAAGAGAGGGGCAGACCATCTTGCGATATTAAGGAATTTGTATTATTATTTGCAATCACACATACCTTTATGTTGTTGACTTCTGCTGTGATAATTTCTTTATTCCTTTTAACATAAAGATAAAATTTCTCTGTTTTAATCACATCAATTTTACTTTTGTTATCTTTAAAAACAGTGTTGACATTGAATGTTTATATTTCCGGCTGTTGCTAATAGTTATTTGTTGTTTATACTTTCATTTCTTTAATGGCTTTTCTCTTTCATTGTTTCACCTTTATTATAATCATTTTAGTTTTTATGTTCCATTATCTTCAATTGCTCAATTCTTCTGTGATTTGCGGATTTTCCTATTCAAACGAACGTAAAATCATATATATTTGATGGTTCTAACAGCTCACAGTACCAGAGACGTTATTTTCTCGTTAGGGTCATGGTGGTCTATTGAAAACGTCCCTGCCTGGCAATCCAATAGACTAGGGTTTGAGTCCGGCTCAAGCTCAATAATTTCTTGAAGTGTCCTCAACCTAACCATCCCTGTGAGCTAAGGATGGGTGCTTTGGGGGAGCCTGCTGAGTCCTTAGCAGCCAATGCCAAGCCCTCCCTGGTGTCAGCTTGTACAAACCGTGTGTCACACGAGCGTACATAGTAACGACTATATATATATATATATATATATATATATATATATATATATATATATATATATATATATATATATATATATATATATATATTATGATTTGTATCTTCATTCTCCCCTTGCACTGACAGGGACCTAAATAAACATGTCTGTTTTTCTCACCGTTAACTGTTAACAGAACCGGTTGTCGGTTGAACAGGAAACAGATTGTTATATGTTATGGCCTTCTTGCCCGAAATTGATGTATATATAACCTGCTGTTCTGTAATAAAGATACTCAGGTGCTTTCATTCTGCTTTTGAGTCACAACCTTTTCTCGACTCGTCACATTGGTGAACCCGGAGTGACCCGCTCTTCCCGCCTTCCACCCCCTCAATGTTACTATGACACCCTCAAAACATGCAT
>NC_090749.1:8906507-8956276 GCF_036898095.1 Palaemon carinicauda
GAATATAGTAAAGATTTTTTCTTTTTGAGAGTAACAATTCCCCAGGAGGTAATAATCCATTTAATGCTGATGTAGAATTTCCATAATCACATCGGAGAACCATATTGGCCATACAACCTTCATTAAGGATTCTTATTTGTATGGTATCGATGCTATGGGAAAAGTTGAACTTTATTATAGGTCTATAGGTTTTTGGCGAAAGTTTTTCAAGAGATTTAAATACACAATTCAAAACAGTTTGTAAAACGTAGGCCTATATAACAAAGAAAGTTTTCTTCCATATTTAGGTCTTTCTTTCTCTCACTGAATTGGTCAAGATCCTACCTCCTCCGGCCAAAGGATTTACTTCAGAGTGTCAGTAGAGGCAGATGGAAAGGGATGGCGTCATGAAACCACACTGAGCTTCTGTTAACCTTAGTAGCGAATCTTTAGTCTAAAATTCATAGAAATAAAATAGATAGGTATAAGCGTGTACAGACAAATTTGCATTTGTCAAAGAAGCTAAAAAGATATTATAATAACAACAAATCCTTGCGATAAAATTAGTAAAATTTGTATCAGAAAATATAGTTTGTACTTATATGCTAAAATTACTCTAGAAATAACGTAATACTAATAGTCTGAGGGTAATGATATCCAAGTTTAGATTCACCGTCGTCTAGCCCGCGTTCTATAGGTGCCTTTGTATGGTGTCCCTGTTTGTTCCGCTTAAAGCAGGGGTTCTCAACCTGGGGTTCGGGAACCCCCAGGGGTTCAAACCAGATTTCAAGGGGTACTTAGATGGCTGACGAAAATTTTTTTTTAGATAGTTACATCTGCTCAGAGAGAGAGAGAGAGAGAGAGTGTGTGTGAGTGTGTGTGTGTGTGTGTGTGTGTGTGTGTGTGTGACGGAGGGGCGCGCCATATCGTGTCGGTTTAATTTCAAACAGCAACGTGAGTGAGGGTGGGGGACGGTTACGTGGACACTGGACAGTCAGCTCACTCAGCTAGCCAACAGACACTGATGCACATCGTAGTTGTTGCTCCTGTCTCCAACGCCTTTTGCTTGCTTAAATGAGGTTAGTTCGTGTTTTTTTTTATTCTGTATTGAATATTCTTTTATCATTGGCAATATTATACATGCATTTCACAGTATACTCGTACGTGTATATAGCTTTGGTTATAAAAAAGTTCCTCTTCTACAATTCCAGATATCGTTATGGCCTCATCAGCGAAGAAACGGCAGAATGATGAAAGCTACATTCAGTATGGATTCACTGCTATCAACAAAAGTGGGATTGAATTTCCACAGTGTGTATTATGCCACAAAGTTTTATCACTGGAGTGCATGAAGCCTAGCTTTCTCAAACACCATATAAACAGCTGTCATCCAAGTTTTATAAGCAAGAATGCTGCTTTCTTCAAGCAAAAGGAAGAGGGATTGAAGCGAGCATGCTTCGATCGTTCGGGACATTTCAGGCAACAAAATGAAGCTGGTTTGCGTGCATCCTACATGGTATCACTGAGAATTGCACAAGAAAAGAAACCTCACAACATTGCAGAAAAGTTGGTAGTTCCTTGCTGCAAAGATATAATAAGTTGTGTTATTGGTTGTGATGCTGAGCAGAAGGTCCCATCAGTACCTCTCTCAAATGATACTGTTCATCGACGAATAGTAGATATGTCTGAGGATGTCAAACAACAAGTAATTGCTGAATTAAAGGAAGCCTCTTTAGGAAAATCTGCAATCCAGCTTGACGAGTCGACTGACGTGGCTGCTTGTGCACAACTCCTAGTGTTTGTGCGATACGTCACTGGTCAAGATTTCAAGGAAGAGTTTTTGTTCTGTCATACCTTGAATACGACTACTAGAGGTGAAGACATTTTTAAAGAAGTCTCATTGTTTTTTGAGAAAGAAGGACTGTCTTGGAATAATGTATGTGCATGCACAACTGACGGAGCACCAGCAATGCTTGGTCGTCGATCAGGATTTCGAGGAAGAGTGAATCAGGTGAATCCTGAAACCAAGCATCTTCATTGCATGCTTCATAGATATGCCCTGGCATCCAAAACTCTCCCACCTGATTTAAAATTAGTCCTGGATGATGTTGTGCACATGGTAAATGCCATCAAGTCAAGCGCCCTAAATACAAGACTGTTTTCCCTTCTGTGCCAAGAGTTTGAAAGTGATGAAGAAGTTTTGCTCGTTCACACTGAGGTTCGCTGGCTGTCGAGGGGGAATGTGGTATCAAGAGTAGAATCACTTGTCATGCCGTTTCACACATGACTTTTCACTAACTCTTACCTTCGTCAATTGTCCCTACCTAAGTTCGGAGGCACCATTCAATTTTGGACAATCGACTTACCCCTGGCTAGCCTATCTATAACAAACCAAGCCTTGACATAGGCTAATAACGGGTACATCACAAGTATAGGCTAATACTCTAAGCCTAGACTTAAGGTAACTTGACTCTTGCTATGGAGAACGACGGATCTTCATTTGCAGTGGAGGTTGAGGGAAAGGCTGGTTCCCGGGGGGTCTTTTTATTCTTACACAAAGCTTAGTACATGCCTAGTACTCCAAACTGGTACCCTGTAATACAAAGTCTTCATTTAGGACAGCGATCCTATGTCAAACAACAGACACTTTGTAGCCTAGGCTACACTGTACTCATACCTAACCTACTGGTTACACTGCACAGTTAGCCTGGCAACTCAAAGACTAACTTGATAAATCTGAGAATAACATTACAAATCTTAACTTACGGTTGGTGGCACAGTTCCAACCACATGCAAGCACAGCATAAAGCAGTTTCAATACTGGCAACTTATTGTACTTTATTTGATACATTTGAAGAAAAAGATAACCACAACAGACAATGTCAAGTGTTATTACAACACATACATGATAACAAGAACAAGTGCATACCTTTTACAAGGGAGAAGGTAAGAATTTCACATAATAATACGGGGGAGCAACATTTCCCCTCTACACTGGTCGTTGTCGGCTCAAAGAGTGCGTTCTGAGCTTACCTAGCGCAGCTACGCTCGAGGCTCACACAACGACGCCTCTGTTTACCTTGGCACTCAATCACAAACTCTCGACCATAGACACAACTACTCCTTTGTTACGCCTCTCTACCTCGGCGTATGCACACTCGATCCTACACCAACTCAACTACGTGTGGCTAACATAACATTTTGATGAGATGAAAACCAATTCGTTTATTAATTCTAAAAACCGTAAATGGAAGTACCATTCAGTTAAACGAAGCATTTCTGTCATTACACACTAAAGGAGGAGCTGACTGAATTCTTCAAATGTGACAACAAGGCAAAGTCACTTGAGTTCACCAAGAAATTGTCAGACAGCCAGTGGCTTCAGAAGCTGGCCTACCTGAGTGACATATTCTTACGCCTCAACTTATTTAACTTATCCCTCCAAGGCCGTTTTGCCACAGTGAGTGATTTCATGGACAAACTTAGGTCACTGACCATGAAGCTGGAGCTATGGGAAGGGAAGGTCAAAGATGGAAATCTTAGCATGTTTGAACACCTTGGTGAGGCACTTGATAAAAGTCAAAACACTGGAAAACAAGATGTGATGCAACTTGTGCAATCACATCTAGCTTCTCTGCGGATGGAGCTGCAGTCTTACTTTCCCGAATTGAGTGAATTGGAATCAAAACTGATTAGAAACCCTTTCATTGTGAATATGCACCTTCTCCCAGATAACATGCAAGAGGAGTTCTTAGAGTTGGTGAACGACTCTGTTGCAAAAGATGCATTTGAAACACTTTCCCTAAACAAGTTCTGGGCTAAAATGAGTGAGATTCACCCTGTTGTATCTAAAGTAGTTCTGAACTCTTTGTTGATGTTCCCTAGTACTTATCTGTGTGAGCAAGGATTTTCAACGCTGTTGAACATGAAAACCAAACATCGATCACGGCTTAATGTGGAACATGACCTACGATTGTACCTGTCTATTACTGCTCCTCGAATTGAGAAACTTGTTTGTAACAGACAGGCACAGCCTTCACACAGAAGTTCAGTAATGGTTGATAAAGGAAATATTGTTTCATTTCTGCATGTGTAGTATCACTGTAAAATACTTGGAATATTCATGTTTCATCTCAATAAAGTAATAAAAATTTGAATAATTTCATAATATCCTATGATGTACCATTGTACATTGATTTAGTTACTAAATTACCATTTTGTTCGATGTCAGATTACCGGGGGGGTACTGGTAAATGGTCTTATATCTCAGGGGGTACTTGACGGGAAAAAGGTTGAGAACCCCTGGCTTAAAGCGATTGATGTTTAATAACGAAATGAGATCTGATTAAATCTACTTCATTAGAGTTATAACAACAGCAAAGTAACAAAGCATCTGAATTTGTAATGATTAACTAATAATGGATCACTTTCTTCCTTCACTATTACTAAAGTACTATTTTTAGTTGCTAAATATTTATAAGGTATATCTTTTTTTCACTGACATAATTATTATAGCTCATTAACTTATACATCGCAAGTGACATAAACCTTGTCACTTCGAGCTAATTTGGAAAGGACCTATAAAAAATAAGCAAAAAAAGAAAAAAAGCAACAGAAAAATATTTTTCTAATAGCGTCCGATGCGTGTCGCCACTTGCAAAGTCGAAGCAATGAATCCTTCTTTAATCCCTTCTAAATATTGGCATCAGGATCTTTATCATCAAAAACCGACAAAGGTCAGGCAGCAGAGGACATCTCGTCTCTCGGAAGACCTTATGAACATCTTTCCTTGATTGACTGACTGACTGACGCTCAATCCTTTCTGCTTCATATTCAATCACTTCAAAAGATCTGCTTTCATTCAGCTGTCTCAAAAAGCCTCGTTCACAAAACATTTATTGAAAAGTTACATGTTTTTCCACACTATTGAAAAACAGCCCCAAATTGATGGGAGATTTCTGGGAAGACTATTGAAGGTATTTGGGTTACCTGTTTGGGGCATATTTTCACTATTTATTGGTATGCCAATTCTGATAATAAAGACGATGGAATATTTTCTCGTTTGTACAAAGGAACAAGAGGTTTTTAGGGACATGTTTATCACTGGTGAAATCAAGTAAACAGGATTTCGAGAATATTCTCCTGGTTTGAAAATCAATTTGATATCTGGAATTGAAAACGCAATGAACAAACAAAGAAGGATTACGTTGAGATATGAATTAAAGGGAAAGTTCGTAATGCCAAGCAACAAACTACAAATTAATGTGAGTCTAAAAGCGAATGAAAAAACAGAGTTTTAAGATCACAAAAAAAAAAAAAAAAAAAAAAAAAAAAGGTATAAGCGTGTACATCCAAAAGCGCGATTGGCATAGAAGCGAAAAAGGTATTCATATTAACACCAGAACTCCTTGTGTTAAAATGAGTAACATCAGTATCTGAAGATTGATTCTGGAATGAGGCAATAATATCTCTTGAGTTTGTCTGCAAATATTTGTTTTCGGTCTCACTTGCAGACAACCTTTGCTAAAGATGTTGAGGCAATTAACGTTAGAGCTATATTTTGGTCCAAGTTCCTCAGTTTTGAGGACAGTTCTATATTTTGCATCCTAAAACTTCTGTATTGGAAATGCAACAGTACTGGGTATGATATATATATATATATATATATATATATATATATATATATATATATATATATATATATATATATATATATATATATATATATATGTATATATATATATATATATATATATATATATATATATATATATATATATATATATATATATATATATAGTTATCAATATATATACTTTATATATATATATATATATATATATATATATATATATATATATATATATATATATATATATATATATATATATATATATATATATATATATATATATATATACAGAAGGAGAGAGAGAGAGAGAGAGAGAGAGAGAGAGAGAGAGAGAGAGAGAGAGAGAGAGAGAGAGAGAGAGAGAGAGTATATTATTGTTGCTCTAAGAAACTATGAATTTATAGAACCGTTTAAATTTCCATAAAATCCGAATTGGAAAACCAATAAACCTATGGTTGAATTTCTCCAATCCATTTAACACTATACTAATGAAGATACTGTTTTCAGATATGTCTATGGAAAGCCTATAAGACAATTTATATAACTGATTTTCAATTAAATATTCTGATTCACATATAATCTTATGGTTTATTTTACAATATTCAGTTTTATTTTGTCTTTCAAACAGTATAAAGTTATTTATCCAGGGATACGAATGATATCTAAAAGCAAGTTACAACTTGAATTTAACAATTGGTTCAATTTTACCTTAATTTAGTTGTTATTTTTTTCCCTTCAACTCTAGTGTGTTTCCGTGAATTACTTCACGTAAAAAGTCCTCATTTCTGAATATATACAGAGAGAGAGAGAGAGAGAGAGAGAGAGAGAGAGAGAGAGAGAGAGAGAGAGAGAGAGAGTACAACTGTTGAATTTAATCTTCCTTTGACGCAATGAATACTTGGTGATGACTTGAGTTATTTTCTGGAATTAAACAAATCGCGGTGAATGTCGTGTGGTCTATAAAAGGAGATAATGTTATTCCTGGAAAGTTTTTGCAATTTTTCATGGAAGATAATTGTGCTCAAGTATTCTCTGTGCATGGAAGATATTTATGCTTATATATATATATATATATATATATATATATATATATATATATATATATATATATATATATATATATATATATATATATATATATATATCTCTCTCTCTCTCTCTCTCTCTCTCTCTCTCTCTCTCTCTCTCTCTCTCTCTCTCTCTCTCTCTCCTGGTTCCTCACCTTGCCCTGAATCTAAGAAAAAGTTTTAATATTTCTCCATTTTCCTATTGAATGAAGGATTTGAAGTTCTTTGGGATACTAACATTGAAGGTCATTGATGCTGTCTTCCTATTGAAAGAAAAAACATTTCGTAATTTTTCTAATAAGGATGCCTTATTTCAACTTTTTATTAATTATTTTTTTATGCAAACAAGTTCTTTTTAAAAATCTCCCTAACCTCGGAGAAGAAGAACAGATAGGGATTCTTTGCAGCAATTCGTCTGTTTGCCATTTGTCACCTGGATCTCAACCAAGTGTTGGGAAATTGATTCGGTTTATTAAAAGCTTATTTTAGGGGGCCCCTCCCCCCACCACATCATTCACCGGAGATAATATGTGAAGAGGCAGAGGCAGAGACTCCTCCATCCTCAACCATCGACGCTGGAAGGCGGAATAAAAAGTGATTTTCTCTTAAAGGGTTTGAAATTACGCATTCCTCTAAGGTGGAAAACTGCATTTCATACGATACTGGACTGCTCAAATATTCATTAAACATCTTTTTCCAGTTCCAATAAAAGAGTTCAAAGCTTTTTAGTGAGGTGTAGATCCCAAACACCCAAACAAAGACATATAAAAAGAAAACTATTTCCAATACCATTTTTACTATTCTCACTGTTCCCATTTTTCAGACTCAACTATTATGAGGGAAATAAAAAGCCGTGAAAGCAATGCTTTCAAGCAATGATTCTTTTCTGTTGCTTTCTTTCAAACCTTGGTTTTCGTTATTACGTTTTTTACTTTTTGATTCTTTGTTGGTCAACAATTTTATTCTGAGTTTTAGTTAACATCCAACGTTCAGTTGGAATTCTAAAAGTATTTGCATGTGCAAAGTCTATCCAAATGCTGTAGATGTAAAATTCACATAAAATATTTATAGCACAGAGGAACAAAACTGTCTCAAAATAGAAACATAAAATAAGAAAACTCAATGAATAGACTACCATCTAATCTAAGACTTTATATGTTACTGATATAAATTCATTCATATCTCTCTCTCTCTCTCTCTCTCTCTCTCTCTCTCTCTCTCTCTCTCTCTCTCTCTCTCTCTCTCTCTCTCTTTCCTTTTTGTTTAAGGTTAAGAAGATTTGCTTTACAATGCCATTGAGGTCGAATAGCGAATTTTACTCCTTCATGTCTATGGTATTTGTCAATTCTGTTTTCGGTGATGATGCAACATTTGATAAGATCATAATTTGAAAAATAACCGGCGTCTCTTTTCCCGAAATATTCATATGGAAAAAGATATATTAGTAAAAGTCAAACCTCATTTTCCTCCTTCTGCCTAAATAAGAGACAGGTTGACCGCAATGAAGAGGAATGAGTGTTTCCATTGCCTTTTCTCTTCCACTGAGGTGTCTAGGGAAAACCAATGATAAAGGTAATTAAAGTATGACCACGTTACTTGCAATCACGTCAGACCAAGAGAAGAGGAGCCTGAAGCTATGACGTCACACGATGTTTGCCTACGAATGTCTGCGGGAAAAACAGGTATTGATCCTGACGCTCGTTTTTCCTTATTGCGTGAGCATTATTATTATTATTATTATTATTATTATTATTATTATTATTATTATAAGGTAAGCTTCAACCATAGTTGTAAAAGCAGGATGCAATAAGCTCAAGGGCTCCAAAAAGGAAAAATCGTATAGTGAAGAAAGGAAATGAGTATATATGTATGTGTGCCTCTTGGGGGAAAATCACGCTACGTTCTCTATTATTAATTTTAAAATTGAAATGCCATATACATTGCAATAAGTAGATGGGTAAGAGGAAGCGTGCTGGGCCCATGACCCAGAGGTCCGTGGATCAAAACCAAGCTCTGCCAAAACATTATTTTACTGAGAAATAAAAAGACGTCACTTTCAAGTAAAAATACCTCAAATATAACAAGAAGCAAAGTGGTGCAGTAGAGGTGTGCTGGGCCCATAACTCAGAGGTCTGTGAATCGAAACCACACTGTGCTACAACAGTATTTTACTGAGAAATAGAAAGACGTTACTTTCAAGTAAAAATGCCTCCAATATAACCAGAAGCAGAGTGGCGCAGTGGAAGTATGCTGGGCCCATAACCCAGAGGTCTGTGGATCGAAACCACGCTCTCATACAACAGTATTTTACTGAAAGATAGAAAGACGTCACTTTCAAGTAAAAATATCTCCAATATAACCAGAAGAAGAGTGGCGCAGTGGAAGCGTGCTGGGCCCATAACCCAGAGGTCCGTGGATCGAAACCACGCTCTGCTATAACAGTATTTTACTGAGAAATAGAAAGACGTTACTTTCAAGTAAAAATGTCTCCAATATAACCAGAAGCAGAGTGGCGTAGTGGAAGCGTGCTGGGCCCATAACCCAGAGGTCCGTGGATCGAAACCCTGCTCTGCTACAACAGTATTTTACTGAGAAATAGAAAGACATTACTTTCAAGTAAAAATGCCTCCAATATAAGCAGAAGCAAAGTGGCGCAGTGGAAGCGTGCTGGGCCCATAACCCAGAGGTCTGTGGATCGAAACCACGCTCTGCTACAACAGTATTTTACTGAGAGATAGAAAGACGTCACTTTCAAGTAAAAATGTCTCCAATATAACCAGAAGCAGAGTGGCGCAGTGGAAGCGTGCTGGGCCCATAACCCAGAGGTCCGTGGATCGAAACCACGCTCTGCTACAACAGTATTTTACTGAGAAATAAAAAGACATCACTTTCAAGTAAAAATGCCTCCAATATAACCAAAAGCAGATTGGCGCAGTGGAAGCGTGCTGGGCCCATAACCCAGAGGTCCGTGGATCGAAACCATGCTCTGCTATAACAGTGTTTTAATGAGAAATAGAAACACGTTATTTTCAAGTAAAAATGTCTCCAATATAACCAGAAGCAGAATGGCGCAGTGGAATCATGCTGGGCCCATAACCCAGAGGTCCATGGATCGAAACCATGCTCTGCCAAAACAATATTTTACTGAGATAAAAAGACATCTCTTTCATGTAAAAAAATACCTCCAATATAACCAGAAGCAGAGTGGCGCAGTGGAAGCGTGCTGGGCCCATAACCCAGAGGTCCGTGGATGAAAACCACGCTCTGCTACAACAGTATTTTACTGAGAAATAGAAAGACGTTACTTTCAAGTAAAAATGCCTCCAATATAACCAGAAGAAGAGTGGCGCAGTGGAAGCGTGCTGGGCCCATAACCCAGAGGTCCGTGAATCGAAATCAAGTTCTGCTATAACAGTATTTTACTGAGAGATAGAAAGACGTCACTTTCAAGTAAAAATGCCTCCAATATAACCAAAAGCAGATTGGCGCAGTGGAAGCGTGCTGGGCCCATAACCCAGAGGTCCGTGGATCGAAACCACGCTCTGCTATAACAGAACTTTACTGAGAAATAGAAAGACGTTACTTTCAAGTAAAAATGTCTCCAATATAACCAGAAGCATAGTGGCGGAGTGGAAGCGTGCTGGGCCCATAACCCAGAGGTCCGTGGATCGAAACCCCGCTCTGCTACAACAGTATTTTACTGAGAAATAGAAAGACATTACTTTCAAGTAAAAATGCCTCCAATATAAGCAGAAGCAGAGTGGCGCAGTGGAAGCGTGCTGGGCCCATAACCCAGAGGTCCGTGGATCGAAACCACGCTCTGCTACAACAGTATTTTACTGAGAGATAGAAAGACGTCACTTTCAAGTAAAAATGTCTCCAATATAACCAAAAGCAGATTGGCGCAGTGGAAGCGTGCTGGGCCCATAACCCAGAGGTCCGTGATTCGAAACCATGCTCTGCTATAACAGTATTTTAATGAGAAATAGAAAGACGTTACTTTCAAGTAAAAATCTCTCCAATATAACCAGAAGCAGAATGGCGCAGTGGAAGCGTGCTGGGCCCATAACCCAGAGGTCCATGAATCGAAACCACGCTCTGCTATAACAGTATTTTACTGAGAGATAGAAAGACGTCACTTTCAAGTAGAAATGTCTCCAATATAACCAGAGGCAGATTGGCGCAGTGGAAGCGTGCTGGGCCCAAAACCCAGACATCCGCGGACAAAAACCACGTTCTGCTACATCAGTATTTTACTGAGAAATAGAAAGACGTAACTTTCAAGTAAAAATGCCTTCAATATAACCAGAAGCAGAGTGACGCAATGGAAGCGTGCTGGGCCCATAACCCAGAGGTCCTTGGATCGAAACCATGCTCTGCCAAATCAATATTTTACTGAGAAATAAAACAACATCACTTTCATGTAAAAATACCTCCAACATAACCAGAAGCAGAGTGGCGCAGTGGAAGCGTGCTTGGCCCATAACCCAGAGGTCCGTGGATCAAAACCACGCTCTGCTACAACAGTATTTGACTGAGAAATAGAAAGACGTTACTTTCAAGTAAAAATGCCTCCAATATAACCAGAAGCAGAGTGGCGCAGTGGAAGCGTGCTGGGCCCATAACCCAGAGGTCCTTGAATCGAAACCACGCTCTGCTAAAACAGTATTTTACTGAGAGATAGAAAGACGTCACTTTCAAGTAGAAATGTCTCCAATATAACCAGAGGCAGATTGGCACAGTGGAAGCCTGCTGGGCCCATAACCCAGAGGTCCTTGGATCGAAACCATGCTCTGCCAAATCAATATTTTACTGAGAAATAAAACAGCATCACTTTCATGTAAAAATACCTCCAATATAACCAGAAGCAGAGTGGCGCAGTGGAAGCGTGCTGGGCCCATAACCCAGAGGTCCGTGGATCGAAACCCCGCTCTGCTACAACATTATTTTACTGAAAAATAGAAAGACGTTACTTTCAAGTAAAAATGTCTCCAATAGAACCAGAAGCAGAGTGGCGCAGTGGAAGCGTGCGGGGCCCATAACCCAGAGGTCCGTGGATCGAAACCCCGCTCTGCTACAACAGTATTTTACTGAGAGATAGAAAGACGTAACTTTCAAGTAAAAATGCCTCCAATATAAGCAGAAGCAGAGTGGCGCAGTGGAAGCGTGCTGGGCCCATAACCTAGATGTCCGTGGATCGAAACTACGCTCTGCTATAACATTATTTTACGGAGAAATAAAGTCGTTACTTTCAAGTAAATATGCCTCCAATATAACCAGAAGCAGAGTGGCGCAGTGGAAGCGTGGTTGGCCCATAACCCAGAGGTCTGTGGATCAAAACCACACTCTGCTACAACAGTATTTTACCGAGAGATAGAAAGACGTCACTTTCAAGTAAAAATATCTTCAATATAACCAGAAGCAGAGTGGCGAAGTGGAAGCGTGCTGGGCCCATAACCCAGAGGTCCTTGGATCGAAACCCCGCTCTGTTACAACAGTATTTTACTGAGAAATAGAATGACGTTACTTTCAAGTAAAAATGTCTCCAATAGAACCAGAAGCAGAGTGGCGCAGTGGAAGCGTGGTTGGCCCATAACCCAGAGGTCCGTGGATCGAAACCCCGCTCTGCTACAACAGTATTTTACTGAGAGATAGAAAGACGTCACTTTCAAGTAAAAATGTCTCCAATATAACCAGAAGCAGAGTGGCGCAGTGGAAGCGTGCTGGGCCCATAACCCAGAGGTCCGTGAATCGAAACCATGCTCTGCTACAACAGTATTTTACTGAGAAATAGAAAGAAGTCACTTTCAAGTAAAAATGCCTTAAATATAACCAGAAGCAGAGTGGCGTAATGGAAGCGTGCTGGGCCCATAACCCAGGGGTCGGAGGATCGAAACCCTGCTCTGCTACAACAGTATTTTACTTTGAAATAGAAAGACGTCACTTTCAAGTAAAAATGCCTCCAATATAGCCAAAAGCAGATTGGCGCAGTGGAAGCGTCCTGGGCCCATAACCCAGAGGTCCGTGGATCGTAACCATGCTCTGCTATAACAGTATTTTAATGAGAAATAGAAAGACGTTACTTTCAAGTAAAAATGTCTCCAATATAACCAGAAGCAGAATGGCGCAGTGGAATCAGGCTGGGCCCATAACCCAGAGGTCCATGGATCGAAACCATGCTCTGCCAAAACAATATTTTACTGAGAAATAAAAAGACATCACTTTCATATAAAAAATACCTCCAATATAACCAGAAGCAGAGTGGCGCAGTGGAAGCGTGCTGGGCCCATAACCCAGAGGTCCGTGGATGAAAACCACGCTCTGCTACAACGGTATTTTACTGAGAGATAGAAAGACGTCACTTTCAAGTAAAAATGCCTCCAATATAGCCAAAAGCAGATTGGCGCAGTGGAAGCGTGCTGGGCCCATAACCCAGAGGTCCGTGGATCGAAACACTGCCCTGCTATAACAGTATTTTAATGAGAAATAGAAAGACGTTACTTTCAAGTAAAAATGTCTCCAATATAACCAGAAGCAGAATGGCGCAGTGGAATCATGCTGGGCCCATAACCCAGAGGTCCATGGATCGAAACCATGCTCTGCCAAAACAATATTTTACTGAGAAATAAAAAGACATCACTTTCATGTAAAAAATACCTCCAATATAACCAAAAGCAGAGTGGCGCAGTGGAAGCGTGCTGGGCCCATAACCCAGAGGTCCGTGGATGAAAACCACGCTCTGCTACAACAGTATTTTACTGAGAAATAGAAAGACGTTACTTTCAAGTAAAAATGCCTCCAATATAACCAGAAGAAGAGTGGCGCAGTAGAAGCGTGCTGGGCCCATAACCCAGAGGTCCGTGAATCGAAACCAAGTTCTGCTATAACAGTATTTTACTGAGAGATAGAAAGACGTCACTTTCAAGTAAAAATGCCTCCAATATAACCAAAAGCAGATTGGCGCAGTGGAAGCGTGCTGGGCCCATAACCCAGAGGTCCGTGGATCAAAACCACGCTCTGCTATAACAGTACTTTACTGAGAAATAGAAAGACGTTACTTTCAAGTAAAAATGTCTCCAATATAACCAGAAGCAGAGTGGCGGAGTGGAAGCGTGCTGGGCCCATAACCCAGAGGTCCGTGGATCGAAACCCCGCTCTGCTACAACAGTATTTTACTGAGAAATAGAAAGACATTACTTTCAAGTAAAAATGCCTCCAATATAAGCAGAAGCAGAGTGGCGCAGTGGAAGCGTGCTGGGCCCATAACCCAGAGGTCCGTGGATCAAAACCACGCTCTGCTACAACAGTATTTTACTGAGAGATAGAAAGACGTTACTTTCAAGTAAAAATGTCTCCAATATAACCAAAAGCAGATTGGCGCAGTGGAAGCGTGCTGGGCCCATAACCCAGAGGTCCGTGATTCGAAACCATGCTCTGATATAACAGTATTTTAATGAGAAATAGAAAGACTTTACTTTCAAGTAAAAATCTCTCCAATATAACCAGAAGCAGAATGGCGCAGTCGAAGCGTGCTGGGCCCATAACCCAGAGGTCCGTGAATCGAAACCACGCTCTGCTATAACAGTATTTTACTGAGAGATAGAAAGACGTCACTTTCAAGTAGAAATGTCTTCAATATAACCAGAGGCAGAGTGGCGCAGTGTAAGCGTGCTGGGCCCAAAACCCAGAGATCCGCGGACAAAAACCACGTTCGGCTACATCAGTATTTTACTGAAAATAGATAGACGTAAATTTCAAGTAAAAATGCCTTCAATATAACCAGAAGCAGAGTGACGCAATGGAAGCGTGCTGGGCCGATAACCCAGAGGTCCATGGATCGAAACTATGCTCTGCCAAATCAATATTTTACTGAGAAATAAAAAGACATCACTTTCATGTAAAAATACCTCCAATATAACCAGAAGCAGAGTGGCGCAGTGGAAGCGTGCTGGGCCCATAACCCAGAGGTCCGTGGATCAAAACCACGCTCTGCTACAACAGTATTTTACTGAGAAATAGAAAGACGTTACTTTCAAGTAAAAATGCCTCCAATATAACCAGAAGCAGAGTGGCGCAGTGGAAGCGTGCTGGGCCCATAACCCAGAGGTCCTTGAATCGAAACCACGCTCTGCTATAACAGTATTTTACTGAGAGATAGAAAGACGTCACTTTCAAGTAGAAATGTCTCCAATATAACCAGAGGCAGATTGGCGCAGTGGAAGCCTGCTGGGCCCAAAACCCAGAGATCCGCGGACAAAAACCACGTTCTGCTACATAAGTATTTTACTGAGAAATAGAAAGACGTAACTTTCAAGTAAAAATGCCTCTAATATAAGCAGAAGCAGAGTGGCGCAGTGGAAGCGTGCTGGGCCCATAACCTAGAGGTCCGTGGATCGAAACCACGCTCTGCTATAACATTATTTTACGGAGAAATAAAGTCGTTACTTTCAAGTAAATATGCCTCCAGTATAACCAGAAGCAGAGTGGCGCAGTGGAAGCGTGGTTGGCCCATAACCCAGAGGTATGTGGATCGAAACCAAGCTCTGCTACAACAGTATTTTACTGAGAGATAAAAAGACGTCACTTTCAAGTAAAAATATCTTCAATATAACCAGAAGCAGAGTGGCGCAGTGGAAGCGTGCTGGGCCCATAACCTAGATGTCCGTGGATCGAAACTACGCTCTGCTATAACATTATTTTACGGAGAAATAAAGTCGTTACTTTCAAGTAAATATGCCTCCAATATAACCAGAAGCAGAGTGGCGCAGTGGAAGCGTGGTTGGCCCATAACCCAGAGGTCCGTGGATCGAAACCATGCTCTGCTATAACAGTGTTTTAATGAGAAATAGAAACACGTTATTTTCAAGTAAAAATGTCTCCAATATAACCAGAAGCAGAATGGCGCAGTGGAATCATGCTGGGCCCATAACCCAGAGGTCCATGGATCGAAACCTAGCTCTGCCAAAACAATATTTTACTGAGATAAAAAGACATCTCTTTCATGTAAAAAATACCTCCAATATAACCAGAAGCAGAGTGGCGCAGTGGAAGCGTGTGGGGCCCATAACCAGAGGTCCGTGGATCGAAACACGCTCTGCTATAACAGTATTTTACTGAGAAATAGAAAGACGTTACTTTCAAGTAAAAATGCCTCCAATATAACCAGAAGCAGAGTGGCGCAGTGGAAGCGTGCTGGGCCCATAACCCAGAGGTCCGTGATCGAAACCACGCTCTGCTATAACAGTGTTTTACTGAGAAATAGAAAGACGTTACTTTCAAGTAAAAATGTCTCCAATATAACCAGAAGCAGATGGCGCAGTGGAAGCTTGCTGGGCCCATAACCCAGAGGTCCGTGGATCGAAACCGCTCTGCTAAACAAGTATTTTACTGAGAAATAGAAAGACATTCTTTCAAGTAAAAATGCCTCCAATATAACCAGAAGCAGAGTGGCGCAGTGGAAGCGTGCTGGGCCCATAACCCAGAGGTCCGTGGATCGAAACCACGCTCTGCTACAACAGTATTTGACTGAGAAATAGAAAGACGTTACTTTCAAGTAAAAATGCCTCCAATATAACCAGAAGAAGAATGGCGCAGTGGAAGCGTGCTGGGCCCATAATCCAGAGGTCCGTGAATCGAAATCAAGTTCTGCTATAACAGTATTTTACTGAGAGATAGAAAGACGTCACTTTCAAGTAAAAATGCCTCCAATATAACCAAAAGCAGATTGGCGCAGTGGAAGCGTGCTGGGCCCATAACCCAGAGGTCCGTGGATCGAAACCACGCTCTGCTATAACAGAACTTTACTGAGAAATAGAAAGACGTTACTTTCAAGTAAAAATGTCTCCAATATAACCAGAAGCATAGTGGCGGAGTGGAAGCTTGCTGGGCCCATAACCCAGAGGTCCGTGGATCGAAACCCCGCTCTGCTACAACAGTATTTTACTGAGAAATAGAAAGACATTATTTTCAAGTAAAAATGCCTCCAATATAAGCAGAAGCAGAGTGGCGCAGTGGAAGCGTGCTGGGCCCATAACCCAGAGGTCCGTGGATCGAAACCACGCTCTGCTACAACAGTATTTTACTGAGAGATAGAAAGACGTCACTTTCAAGTAAAAATGTCTCCAATATAACCAAAAGCAGATTGGCGCAGTGGAAGCGTGCTGGGCCCATAACCCAGAGGTCCGTGATTCGAAACCATGCTCTGCTATAACAGTATTTTAATGAGAAATAGAAAGACGTTACTTTCAAGTAAAAATCTCTCCAATATAACCAGAAGCAGAATGGCGCAGTGGAAGCGTGCTGGGCCCATAACCCAGAGGTCCATGAATCGAAACCACGCTCTGCTATAAAAGTATTTTACTGAGAGATAGAAAGACGTCACTTTCAAGTAGAAATGTCTCCAATATAACCAGAGGCAGATTGGCGCAGTGGAAGCGTGCTGGGCCCAAAACCCAGACATCCGCGGACAAAAACCACGTTCTGCTACATCAGTATTTTACTGAGAAATAGAAAGACGTAACTTTCAAGTAAAAATGCCTTCAATATAACCAGAAGCAGAGTGACGCAATGGAAGCGTGCTGGGCCCATAACCCAGAGGTCCTTGGATCGAAACCATGCTCTGCCAAATCAATATTTTACTGAGAAATAAAACAACATCACTTTCATGTAAAAATACCTCCAATATAACCAGAAGCAGAGTGGCGCAGTGGAAGCGTGCTGGGCCCATAACCCAGAGGTCCGTGGATCAAAACCAAGCTCTGCTACAACAGTATTTTACTGAGAAATAGAAAGACGTTACTTTCAAGTAAAAATGCCTCCAATATAACCAGAAGCAGAGTGGCGCAGTGGAAGCGTGCTGGGCCCATAACCCAGAGGTCCTTGAATCGAAACCACGCTCTGCTAAAACAGTATTTTACTGAGAGATAGAAAGACGTCACTTTCAAGTAGAAATGTCTCCAATATAACCAGAGGCAGATTGGCACAGTGGAAGCCTGCTGGGCCCAAAACCCAGAGATCCCCGGACAAAAACCACGTTCTGCTACATAGTATTTTACTGAGAAATGGGAAAGACGTAACTTTCAAGTAAAAATGCCTCCAATATAAGCAGAAGCAGAGTGGCGCAGTGGAAGCGTGCTGGGCCCATAACCTAGATGTCCGTGGATCGAAACTACGCTCTGCTATAACATTATTTTACGGAGAAATAAAGTCGTTACTTTCAAGTAAATTGCCTCCAATATAACCAGAAGCAGAGTGGCGCAGTGGAAGCGTGGTTGGCCCATAACCCAGAGGTCTGTGGATCAAAACCACGCTCTGCTACAACAGTATTTTACCGAGAGATAGAAAGACGTCACTTTCAAGTAAAAATATCTTCAATATAACCAGAAGCAGAGTGGCGAAGTGGAAGCGTGCTGGGCCCATAACCCAGATGTCCTTGGATCGAAACCCCGCTCTGTTACAACAGTATTTTACTGAGAAATAGAATGACGTTACTTTCAAGTAAAAATGTCTCCAATAGAACCAGAAGCAGAGTGGCGCAGTGGAAGTGTGCTGGGCCCATAACCCAGAGGTCCGTGGATCGAAACCCCGCTCTGCTACAACATTATTTTACTGAAAAATAGAAAGACGTTACTTTCAAGTAAAAATGTCTCCAATAGAACCAGAAGCAGAGTGGCGCAGTGGAAGCGTGCTGGGCCCATAACCCAGAGGTCCGTGGATCGAAACCCCGCTCTGCTACAACAGTATTTTACTGAGAGATAGAAAGACGTCACTTTCAAGTAAAAATGTCTCCAATATAACCAGAAGCAGAGTGGCGCAGTGGAAGCGTGCTGGGCCCATAACCCAGATGTCCGTGAATCGAAACCATGCTCTGCTACAACAGTATTTTACTGAGAAATAGAAAGAAGTCACTTTCAAGTAAAAATGCCTTAAATATAACCAGAAGCAGAGTGGCGTAATGGAAGCGTGCCGGGCCCATAACCCAGGGGTCGGAGGATCGAAACCCTGCTCTGCTACAACAGTATTTTACTTCGAAATAGAAAGACGTCACTTTCAAGTAAAAATGCCTCCAATATAGCCAAAAGCAGATTGGCGCAGTGGAAGCGTGCTGGGCCCATAACCCAGAGGTCCGTGGATCGTAACCATGCTCTGCTATAACAGTATTTTAATGAGAAATAGAAAGACGTTACTTTCAAGTAAAAATGTCTCCAATATAACCAGAAGCAGAATGGCGCAGTGGAATCATGCTGGGCCCATAACTCAGAGGTCCATGGATCGAAACCATGCTCTGCCAAAACAATATTTTACTGAGAAATAAAAAGACATCACTTTCATATAAAAAATACCTCCAATATAACCAGAAGCAGAGTGGCGCAGTGGAAGCGTGCTGGGCCCATAACCCAGA
The DNA here is from genome assembly GCF_036898095.1 of Palaemon carinicauda. Lineage (NCBI taxonomy): Eukaryota > Metazoa > Arthropoda > Malacostraca > Decapoda > Palaemonidae > Palaemon > Palaemon carinicauda. The sequence continues at coordinate 8,925,586 of NC_090749.1, forward strand.
GGTCCGTGGATGAAAACCACGCTCTGCTACAACGGTATTTTACTGAGAGATAGAAAGACGTCACTTTCAAGTAAAAATGCCTCCAATATAGCCAAAAGCAGATTGGCGCAGTGGAAGCGTGCTGGGCCCATAACCCAGAGGTCCGTGGATCGAAACACTGCCCTGCTATAACAGTATTTTAATGAGAAATAGAAAGACGTTACTTTCAAGTAAAAATGTCTCCAATATAACCAGAAGCAGAATGGCGCAGTGGAATCATGCTGGGCCCATAACCCAGAGGTCCATGGATCGAAACCATGCTCTGCCAAAACAATATTTTACTGAGAAATAAAAAGACATCACTTTCATGTAAAAAATACCTCCAATATAACCAAAAGCAGAGTGGCGCAGTGGAAGCGTGCTGGGCCTATAACCCAGAGGTCCTTGGATGAAAACCACGCTCTGCTACAACAGTATTTTACTGAGAAATAGAAAGACGTTACTTTCAAGTAAAAATGCCTCCAATATAACCAGAAGAAGAGTGGCGCAGTAGAAGCGTGCTGGGCCCATAACCCAGAGGTCCGTGAATCGAAACCAAGTTCTGCTATAACAGTATTTTACTGAGAGATAGAAAGACGTCACTTTCAAGTAAAAATGCCTCCAATATAACCAAAAGCAGATTGGCGCAGTGGAAGCGTGCTGGGCCCATAACCCAGAGGTCCGTGGATCAGAACCACGCTCTGCTATAACAGTACTTTACTGAGAAATAGAAAGACGTTACTTTCAAGTAAAAATGTCTCCAATATAACCAGAAGCAGAGTGAGGGAGTGGAAGCGTGCTGGGCCCATAACCCAGAGGTCCGTGGATCGAAACCCCGCTCTGCTACAACAGTATTTTACTGAGAAATAGAAAGACATTACTTTCAAGTAAAAATGCCTCCAATATAAGCAGAAGCAGAGTGGCGCATTGGAAGCGTGCTGGGCCCATAACCCAGATGTCCGTGGATCAAAACCACGCTCTGCTACAACAGTATTTTACTGAGAGATAGAAAGACGTTACTTTCAAGTAAAAATGTCTCCAATATAACCAAAAGCAGATTGGCGCAGTGGAAGCGTGCTGGGCCCATAACCCAGAGGTCCGTGATTCGAAACCATGCTCTGATATAACAGTATTTTAATGAGAAATAGAAAGAGTTTACTTTCAAGTAAAAATCTCTCCAATATAACCAGAAGCAGAATGGCGCAGTGGAAGCGTGCTGGGCCCATAACCCAGAGGTCCGTGAATCGAAACCACGCTCTGCTATAACAGTATTTTACTGAGAGATAGAAAGACGTCACTTTCAAGTAGAAATGTCTTCAATATAACCAGAGGCAGAGTGGCGCAGTGTAAGCGTGCTGGGCCCAAAACCCAGAGATCCGCGGACAAAAACCACGTTCTGCTACATCAGTATTTTACTGAGAAATAGATAGACGTAACTTTCAAGTAAAAATGCCTTCAATATAACCAGAAGCAGAGTGACGCAATGGAAGCGTGCTGGGCCGATAACCCAGAGGTCCATGGATCGAAACTATGCTCTGCCAAATCAATATTTTACTGAGAAATAAAAAGACATCACTTTCATGTAAAAATACCTCCAATATAACCAGAAGCAGAGTGGCGCAGTGGAAGCGTGCTGGGCCCATAACCCAGAGGTCCGTGGATCAAAACCACGCTCTGCTACAACAGTATTTTACTGAGAAATAGAAAGACGTTACTTTCAAGTAAAAATGCCTCCAATATAACCAGAAGCAGAGTGGCGCAGTGGAAGCGTGCTGGGCCCATAACCCAGAGGTCCAGGAATCGAAACCACGCTCTGCTATAACAGTATTTTACTGAGAGATAGAAAGACGTCACTTTCAAGTAGAAATGTCTCCAATATAACCAGAGGCAGATTGGCGCAGTGGAAGCCTGCTGGGCCCAAAACCCAGAGATCCGCGGACAAAAACCACGTTCTGCTACATAAGTATTTTACTGAGAAATAGAAAGACGTAACTTTCAAGTAAAAATGCCTCTAATATAAGAAGAAGCAGAGTGGCGCAGTGGAAGCGTGCTGGGCCCATAACCTAGAGGTCCGTGGATCGAAACCACGCTCTGCTATAACATTATTTTACGGAGAAATAAAGTCGTTACTTTCAAGTAAATATGCCTCCAGTATAACCAGAAGCAGAGTGGCGCAGTGGAAGCGTGGTTGGCCCATAACCCAGAGGTATGTGGATCGAAACCAAGCTCTGCTACAACAGTATTTTACTGAGAGATAAAAAGACGTCACTTTCAAGTAAAAATATCTTCAATATAACCAGAAGCAGAGTGGCGCAGTGGAAGCGTGCTGGGCCCATAACCTAGATGTCCGTGGATCGAAACTACGCTCTGCTATAACATTATTTTACGGAGAAATAAAGTTGTTACTTTCAAGTAAATATGCCTCCAATATAACCAGAAGCAGAGTGGCGCAGTGGAAGCGTGGTTGGCCCATAACCCAGAGGTCTGTGGATCAAAACCACGCTCTGCTACAACAGTATTTTACCGAGAGATAGAAATACGTCACTTTCAAGTAAAAATATCTTCAATATAACCAGAAGCAGAGTGGCGAAGTGGAAGCGTGCTGGGCCCATAACCCAGAGGTCCTTGGATCGAAACCCCGCTCTGTTACAACAGTATTTCACTGAGAAATAGAATGACGTTACTTTCAAGTAAAAATGTCTCCAATAGAACCAGAAGCAGAGTGGCGCAGTGGAAGTGTGCTGGGCCCATAACCCAGAGGTCCATGGATCGAAACCCCGCTCTGCTACAACATTATTTTACTGAAAAATAGAAAGACGTTACTTTCAAGTAAAAATGTCTCGAATAGAACCAGAAGCAGAGTGGCGCAGTGGAAGTGTGCTGGGCCCATAACCCAGAGGTCCGTGGATCGAAACCCCGCTCTGCTACAACAGTATTTTACTGAGAGATAGAAAGACGTCACTTTCAAGTAAAAATGTCTCCAATATAACCAGAAGCAGAGTGGCGCAGTGGAAGCGTGCTGGGCCCATAACCCAGAGGTCCGTGAATCGAAACCATGCTCTGCTACAACAGTATTTTACTGAGAAATAGAAAGAAGTCACTTTCAAGTAAAAATGCCTTAAATATAACCAGAAGCAGAGTGGCGTAATGGAAGCGTGCCGGGCCCATAACCCAGGGGTCGGAGGATCGAAACCCTGCTCTGCTACAACAGTATTTTACTTCGAAATAGAAAGACGTCACTTTCAAGTAAAAATGCCTCCAATATAGCCAAAAGCAGATTGGCGCAGTGGAAGCGTGCTGGGCCCATAACCCAGAGGTCCGTGGATCGTAACCATGCTCTGCTATAACAGTATTTTAATGAGAAATAGGAAGACGTTACTTTCAAGTAAAAATGTCTCCAATATAACCAGAAGCAGAATGGCGCAGTGGAATCATGCTGGGCCCATAACCCAGAGGTCCATGGATCGAAACCATGCTCTGCCAAAACAATATTTTACTGAGAAATAAAAAGACATCACTTTCATATAAAAAATACCTCCAATATAACCAGAAGCAGAGTGGCGCAGTGGAAGCGTGCTGGGCCCATAACCCAGAGGTCCGTGGATGAAAACCACGCTCTGCTACAACGGTATTTTACTGAGAGATAGAAAGACGTCACTTTCAAGTAAAAATACCTCCAATATAGCCAAAAGCAGATTGGCGCAGTGGAAGCGTGCTGGGCCCATAACCCAGAGGTCCGTGGATCGAAACACTGCCCTGCTATAACATTATTTTACTGAAAAATAGAAAGACGTTACTTTCAAGTAAAAATGTCTCGAATAGAACCAGAAGCAGAGTGGCGCAGTGGAAGCGTGCTGGGCCCAAAACCCAGAGGTCCGTGGATCGAAACCCCGCTCTGCTACAACAGTATTTTACTGAAAAATAGAAAGACGTTACTTTCAAGTAAAAATGTCTCGAATAGAACCAGAAGCAGAGTGGCGCAGTGGAAGTGTGCTGGGCCCAAAACCCAGAGGTCCGTGGATCGAAACCCCGCTCTGCTACAACAGTATTTTACTGAGAGATAGAAAGACGTCACTTTCAAGTAAAAATGTCTCCAATATAACCAGAAGCAGAGTGGCGCAGTGGAAGCGTGCTGGGCCCATAACCCAGAGGTCCGTGAATCGAAACCATGCTCTGCTACAACAGTATTTTACTGAGAAATAGAAAGAAGTCACTTTCAAGTAAAAATGCCTTAAATATAACCAGAAGCAGAGTGGCGTAATGGAAGCGTGCCGGGCCCATAACCCAGGGGTCGGAGGATCGAAACCCTGCTCTGCTACAACAGTATTTTACTTCGAAATAGAAAGACGTCACTTTCAAGTAAAAATGCCTCCAATATAGCCAAAAGCAGATTGGCGCAGTGGAAGCGTCCTGGGCCCATAACCCAGAGGTCCGTGGATCGTAACCATGCTCTGCTATAACAGTATTTTAATGAGAAATAGAAAGAAGTTACTTTCAAGTAAAAATGTCTCCAATATAACCAGAAGCAGAATGGCGCAGTGGAATCATGCTGGGCCCATAACCCAGAGGTCCATGGATCGAAACCATGCTCTGCCAAAACAATATTTTACTGAGAAATAAAAAGACATCACTTTCATATAAAAAATACCTCCAATATAACCAGAAGCAGAGTGGCGCAGTGGAAGCGTGCTGGGCCCATAACCCAGAGGTCCGTGGATGAAAACCACGCTCTGCTACAACGGTATTTTACTGAGAGATAGAAAGACGTCACTTTCAAGTAAAAATACCTCCAATATAGCCAAAAGCAGATTGGCGCAGTGGAAGCGTGCTGGGCCCATAACCCAGAGGTCCGTGGATCGAAACACTGCCCACTATAACAGTATTTTGATGAGAAATAGAAAGACGTTACTTTCAAGTAAAAATGTCTCCAATATAACCAGAAGCAGAATGGCGCAGTGGAATCATGCTGGGCCCATAACCCAGAGGTCCATGGATCGAAACCATGCTCTGCCAAAACAATATTTTACTGAGAAATAAAAAGACATCACTTTCATGTAAAAAATACCTCCAATATAACCAAAAGCAGAGTGGCGCAGTGGAAGCGTGCTGGGCCCATAACCCAGAAGTCCGTAGATGAAAACCACGCTCTGCTACAACAGTATTTTACTGAGAAATAGAAAGACGTTACTTTCAAGTAAAAATGCCTCCAATATAACCAAAAGAAGAGTGGCGCAGTAGAAGCGTGCTGGGCCCATAACCCAGAGGTCCGTGAATCAAAACCAAGTTCTGCTATAACAGTATTTTACTGAGAGATAGAAAGACGTCACTTTCAAGTAAAAATGCCTCCAATATAACCAAAAGCAGATTGGCGCAGTGGAAGCGTGCTGGGCCCATAACCCAGAGGTCCGTGGCTCAAAACCATGCTCTGCTATAACAGTACTTTACTGAGAAATAGAAAGACGTTACTTTCAAGTAAAAATGTCTCCAATATAACCAGAAGCAGAGTGGCGAGTGGAAGCGTGCTGGGCCCATAACCCAGAGGTCCGTGGATCGAAACCCCGCTCTGCTACAACAGTATTTTACTGAGAAATAGAAAGACATTACTTTCAAGTAAAAATGCCTCCAATATAAGCAGAAGCAGAGTGGCGCAGTGGAAGCGTGCTGGGCCCATAACCCAGAGGTCCGTGGATCAAAACCACGCTCTGCTACAACAGTATTTTACTGAGAGATAGAAAGACGTCACTTTCAAGTAAAAATGTCTCCAATATAACCAAAAGCAGATTGGCGCAGTAGAAGCGTGGTGGGCCCATAACCCAGAGGTCTGTGATTCGAAACCATGCTCTGATATAACAGTATTTTGATGAGAAATAGAAAGACTTTACTTTCAAGTAAAAATCTCTCCAATATAACCAGAAGCAGAATGGCGCAGTGGAAGCGTGCTGGGCCCATAACCCAGAGGTCCGTGAATTGAAACCACGCTCTGCTATAACAGTATTTTACTGAGAGATAGAAAGACGTCACTTTCAAGTAGAAATGTCTTCAATATAACCAGAGGCAGAGTGGCGCAGTGTAAGCGTGCTGGGCCCAAAACCCAGAGATCCGCGGACAAAAACCACGTTCTGCTACATCAGTATTTTACAGAGAAATAGATAGACGTAACTTTCAAGTAAAAATGCCTTCAATATAACCAGAAGCAGAGTGACGCAACGGAAGCGTGCTGGGCCGATAACCCAGAGGTCCATGGATCGAAACTATGCTCTGCCAAATCAATATTTTACTGAGAAATAAAAAGACATCACTTTCATGTAAAAATACCTCCAATATAACCAGAAGCAGAGTGTCGCAGTGGAGGCGGGCTGGGCCCATAACCCAGAGGTCCATGGATCAAAACCACGCTCTGCTACAACAGTATTTTACTGAGAAATAGAAAGACGTTACTTTCAAGTAAAAATACCTCCAATATAACCAGAAGCAGAGTGGCGCAGTGGAAGCGTGCTGGGCCCATAACCCAGAGGTCCTTGAATTGAAACCACGCTCTGCTATAACAGTATTTTACTGAGAGATAGAAAGACGTCACTTTCAAGTAGAAATGTCTCCAATATAACCAGAGGCAGATTGGCGCAGTGGAAGCCTGCTGGGCCCAAAACCCAGAGATCCGCGGACAAAAACCACGTTCTGCTACATAAGTATTTTACTGAGAAATAGAAAGACGTAACTTTCAAGTAAAAATGCCTCTAATATAAGCAGAAGCAGAGTGGCGCAGTGGAAGCGTGCTGGGCCCATAACCTAGATGTCCGTGGATCGAAACCACGCTCTGCTATAACATTATTTTACGGAGAAATAAAGTCGTTACTTTCAAGTAAATATGCCTCCAGTATAACCAGAAGCAGAGTGGCGCAGTGGAAGCGTGGTTGGCCCATAACCCAGAGGTCTGTGGATCGAAACCAAGCTCTGCTACAACAATATTTTACTGAGAGATAAAAAGACGTCACTTTCAAGTAAAAATATCTTCAATATAACCAGAAGCAGAGTGGCGCAGTGGAAGCGTGCTGGGCCCATAACCCAGAGGTCCGTGGATCGAAACCCCGCTCTGCTACAACAGTATTTTACTGAGAAATAGAAAGACGTTACTTTCAAGTAAAAATGTCTCCAATATAACCAGAAGCAGAGTGGCGCAGTGAAAGTGTGCTGGGCCCATAACCCAGAGGTCTGTGGATCGAAACCCCGCTCTGCTACAACATTATTTTACTGAAAAATAGAAAGACGTTTCTTTCAAGTAAATATGCCTCCAATATAACCAGAAGCAGAGTGGCGCAGTGGAAGCGTGCTGGGCCCATAACCCAGAGGTCCTTGGATCGAAACCCCGCTCTATTACAACAGTATTTTACTGAGAAATAGAAAGACGTTACTTTCAAGTAAAAATGTCTCCAATAGAACCAGAAGCAGAGTGGCGCAGTGGAAGTGTGCTGGGCCCATAACCCAGAGGTCCGTGGATCGAAACCCCGCTCTGCTACAACATTATTTTACTGAAAAATAGAAAGACGTTACTTTCAAGTAAAAATGTCTCCAATAGAACCAGAAGCAGAGTGGCGCAGTGGAAGTGTGCTGGGCCCATAACCCAGAGGTCCGTGGATCGAAACCCCGCTCTGCTATAACAGTATTTTACTGAGAGATAGAAAGACGTCACTTTCAAGTAAAAATCTCTCCAATATAACCAGAAGCAGAGTGGCGCAGTGGAAGCGTGCTGGGCCCATAACCCAGAGGTCCGTGAATCGAAACCATGCTCTGCTACAACAGTATTTTCTGAGAAATAGAAAGAAGTCACTTTCAGGTAAAAATGCCTTGAATATAACCAGAAGCAGAGTGGCGTAATGGAAGCGTGCCGGGCCCATAACCCAGAGGTCCGTGGATCGTAACCATGCTCTGCTATAACAGTATTTTAATGAGAAATAGAAAGACGTTACTTTCAAGTAAAAATGTCTCCAATATAACCAGAAGCAGAATGGTGCAGTGGAATCATGCTGGGCCCATAACCCAGAGGTCCATGGATCAAAACCATGCTCTGCCAAAACAATATTTTACTGAGAAATAAAAACCCATCACTTTCATGTAAAAAATACCTCCAATATAACCAGAAGCAGAGTGGCGCAGTGGAAGCGTGCTGGGCCCATAACCCAGAGGTCCGTGGATGAAAACCACGCTCTGCTACAACGGTATTTTACTGAGAGATAGAAAGACGTCACTTTCAAGTAGAAATGCCTCCAATATAGCCAAAAGCAGATTGGCGCATTGGAAGCGTGCTGGGCCCATAACCCAGAGGTCCGTGGATCGAAACACTGCCCTGCTATAACAGTATTTTAATGAGAAATAGAAAGACGTTACTTTCAAGTAAAAATGTCTTCAATATAACCAGAAGCAGAGTGGCGCAGTGGAATCATGCTGGGCCCATAACCCAGAGGTCCATGGATCGAAACCATGCTCTGCCAAAACAATATTTTACTGAGAAATAAAAAGACATCACTTTCATGTAAAAAATACCTCCAATATAACCAAAAGCATAGTGGCGTAGTGGAAGCGTGCTGGGCCCATAACCCAGAGGTCCGTGGATGAAAACCACGCTCTGCTACAACAGTATTTTACTGAGAAATAGAAAGACGTTACTTTCAAGTAAAAATGCCTCCAATATAACCAGAAAAAGAGTGGCGCAGTGGAAGCGTGCTGGGCCCATAACCCAGAGGTCCGTGAATCGAAACCAAGTTCTGCTATAACAGTATTTTACTGAGAGATAGAAAGACGTCACTTTCAAGTAAAAATGCCACCAATATAACCAAAAGCAGATTGGCGCAGTGGAAGCGTGCTGGGCCCATAACCCAGAGGTCCGTGGATCAAAACCACGCTCTGCTATAACAGTACTTTACTGAGAAATAGAAAGACGTTACTTTCAAGTAAAAATGTCTCCAATATAACCAGAAGCAGAGTGGCGGAGTGGAAGCGTGCTGGGCCCATAACCCAGAGGTCCGTGGATCGAAACCCCGCTCTGCTACAACAGTATTTTACTGAGAAATAGAAAGACATTACTTTCAAGTAAAAATGCCTCCAATATAAGCAGAAGCAGAGTGGCGCATTGGAAGCGTGCTGGGCCCATAACCCAGAGGTCTGTGGATCGAAACCACGCTCTGCTACAACAGTATTTTACTGAGAGATAGAAAGACGTCACTTTCAAGTAAAAATGTCTCCAATATAACCAAAAGCAGATTGGCGCAGTGGAAGCGTGCTGGGCCCATAACCCAGAGGTCCGTGATTCGAAACCATGCTCTGATATAACAGTATTTTAATGAGAAATAGAAAGACTTTACTTTCAAGTAAAAATCTCTCCAATATAACCAGAAGCAGAATGGCGCAGTGGAATCGTGCTGGGCCCATAACCCAGAGGTCCGTGAATCGAAACCACGCTCTGCTATAACAGTATTTTACTGAGAGATAGAAAGACGTCACTTTCAAGTAGAAATGTCTTCAATATAACCAGAGGCAGAGTGGCGCAGTGTAAGCGTGCAGGGCCCAAAACCCAGAGACCGCGGACAAAAACCACGTTCTGCTACATCAGTATTTTACTGAGAAATAGAAAGACGTAACTTTCAAGTAAAAATGCCTTCAATATAACCAGAAGCAGGGTGACGCAATGGAAGCGTGCTGGGCCGATAACCCAGAGGTCCATGGATCGAAACTATGCTCTGCCAAATCAATATTTTACTGAGAAATAAAAAGACATCACTTTCATGTAAAAATACCTCCAATATAACCAGAAGCAGAGTGGCGCAGTGGAAGCGTGCTGGGCCCATAACCCAGAGGTCTATGGATCAAAACCACGCTCTGCTACAACAGTATTTTACTGAGAAATAGAAAGACGTTACTTTCAAGTAAAAATGCCTCCAATATAACCAGAAGCAGAGTGGCGCAGTGGAAGCGTGCTGGGCCCATAACCCAGAGATCCTTGAATCAAAACCACGCTCTGCTATAACAGTATTTTACTGAGAGATAGAAAGACGTTACTTTCAAGTAGAAATGTCTCCAATATAACCAGAGGCAGATTTGCGCAGTGGAAGCCTGCTGGGCCCAAAACCCAGAGATCCGCGGACAAAAACCACGTTCTGCTACATAAGTATTTTACTGAGAAATAGAAAGACGTAACTTTCAAGTAAAAATGCCTCCAATATAAGCAGAAGCAGAGTGGCGCAGTGGAAGCGTGCTGGGCCCATAACCTAGAGGTCCGTGGATCGAAACCACGCTCTGCTATAACATTATTTTACGGAGAAATAAAGTCGTTACTTTCAAGTAAATATGCCTCCAATATAACCAGAAGCAGAGTGGCGCAGTGGAAGCGTGGTTGGCCCATAACCCAGAGGTATGTGGATCGAAACCAAGCTCTGCTACAACAGTATTTTACTGAGAGATAAAAAGACGTCACTTTCAAGTAAAAATATCTTCAATATAACCAGAAGCAGAGTGGCGCAGTGGAAGCGTGCTGGGCCCATAACCCAGAGGTCCTTGGATCGAAACCCCGCTCTGCTACAACAGTATTTTACTGAGAAATAGAAAGACGTTACTTTCAAGTAAAAATGTCTCCAATATAACCAGAAGCAGAGTGGCGCAGTGAAAGTATGCTGGGCCCATAACCCAGAGGTCCGTGGATCGAAACCCCGCTCTGCTACAACATTATTTTACTGAAAAATAGAAAGACGTTACTTTCAAGTAAATATTCCTCTAATATAACCAGAAGCAGAGTGGCGCAGTGGAAGCGTGCTGGGCCCATAACCCAGAGGTCCTTGGATCGAAACCCCGCTCTGTTACAACAGTATTTTACTGAGAAATAGAAAGACGTTACTTTCAAGTAAAAATGTCTCCAATAGAACCAGAAGCAGAGTGGCGCAGTGGAAGTGTGCTGGGCCCATAACCCAGAGGTCCGTGGATCGAAACCCCGCTCTGCTACAACATTATTTTACTGAAAAATAGAAAGACGTTACTTTCAAGTAAAAATGTCTCCAATAGAACCAGAAGCAGAGTGGCGCAGTGGAAGTGTGCTGGGCCCATAACCCAGAGGTCCGTGGATCGAAACCCCGCTCTACTACAACAGTATTTTACTGAGAGATAGAAAGACGTCACTTTCAAGTAAAAATGTCTCCAATATAACCAGAAGCAAAGTGGCGTAGTGGAAGCGTGCTGGGCCCATAACCCAGAGGTCCGTGAATCGAAACCATGCTCTGCTACAACAGTATTTTACTGAGAAATAGAAAGAAGTCACTTTCAAGTAAAAATGCCTTAAATATAACCAGAAGCAGAGTGGCGTAATGGAAGCGTGCCGGGCCCATAACCCTGGGGTCGGAGGATCGAAACCCTGCTCTGCTACAACAGTATTTTACTTCGAAATAGAAAGACGTCACTTTCAAGTAAAAATGCCTCCAATATAGCCAAAAGCAGATTGGCGCAGTGGAAGCGTCCTGGGCCCATAACCCAGAGGTCCGTGGATCGTAACCATGCTCTGCTATAACAGTATTTTAATGAGAAATAGAAAGACGTTACTTTCAAGTAAAAATATCTCCAATATACCAGAAGCAGAATGGCGCAGTGGAATCATGCTGGGCCCAAAACCCAGAGGTCCATGGATCAAAACCATGCTCTGCCAAAACAATATTTTACTGAGAAATAAAAAGACATCACTTTCATGTAAATAATACCTCCAATATAACCAGAAGCAGAGTGGCGCAGTGGAAGCGTGCTGAGCCCTTAACCCAGAGGTCCGTGGATGAAAACCACGCTCTGCTACAACAGTATTTTACTGAGAGATAGAAAGACGTCACTTTCAAGTAAAAATGCCTCCAATATAGCCAAAAGCAGATTGGCGCAGTGGAAGCGTGCTGGGCCCATAACCCAGAGGTCCGTGGATCGAAACACTGCCCTGCTATAACAGTATTTTAATGAGAAATAGAAAGACGTTACTTTCAAGTAAAAATGTCTCCAATATAACCAGAAGCAGAATGGCGCAGTGGAATCATGCTGGGCCCATAACCCAGAGGTCCATGGATCGAAACCATGCTCTGCCAAAACAATATTTTACTGAGAAATAAAAAGACATCACTTTCATGTAAAAAATACCTCCAATATAACCAGAAGCAGAGTGGCGCAGTGGAACCGTGCTGGGCCCATAACCCAGAGGTCCGTGGATGAAAACCACGCTCTGCTACAACAGTATTTTACTGAGAAATAGAAAGACGTTACTTTCAAGTAAAAATGCCTCCAATATAACCAGAAGAAGAGTGGCGCAGTGGAAGCGTGCTGGGCCCATAACCCAGAGGTCCGTGAATCGAAACCAAGTTCTGCTATAACAGTATTTTACTGAGAGATAGAAAGACGTCACTTTCAAGTAAAAATGCCTCCAATATAACCAAAAGCAGATTGGCGCAGTGGAAGCGTGCTGGGCCCATAACCCAGAGGTCCGTGGATCAAAACCACGCTCTGCTATAACAGTACTTTACTGAGAAATAGAAAGACGTTACTTTCAAGTAAAAATGTCTCCAATATAACCAGAAGCAGAGTGGCGGAGTGGAAGCGTGCTGGGCCCATAACCCAGAGGTCCGTGGATCGAAACCCCGCTCGTCTACAACAGTATTTTACTGAGAAATAGAAAGACATTACTTTCAAGTAAAAATGCCTCCAATATAAGCAGAAGCAGAGTGGCGCAGTGGAAGCGTGCTGGGCCCATAACCCAGAGGTCCGTGGATCGAAACCACGCTCTGCTACAACAGTATTTTACTGAGAGATAGAAAGACGTCACTTTCAAGTAAAAATGTCTCCAATATAACCAAAAGCAGATTGGCGCAGTGGAAGCGTGCTGGGCCCATAACCCAGAGGTCCGTGATTCGAAACCATGCTCTGATATAACAGTATTTTAATGAGAAATAGAAAGACTTTACTTTCAAGTAAAAATCTCTCCAATATAACCAGAAGCAGAATGGCGCAGTGGAAGCGTGCTGGGCCCATAACCCAGAGGTCCGTGAATCGAAACCACGCTCTGCTATAACAGTATTTTACTGAGAGATAGAAAGACATCACTTTCAAGTAGAAATGTCTTCAATATAACCAGAGGCAGAGTGGCGCAGTGTAAGCGTGCTGGGCCCAAAACCCAGAGATCCGCGGACAAAAACCACGTTCTGCTACATCAGTATTTTACTGAGAAATAGAAAGACGTAACTTTCAAGTAAAAATGCCTTCAATATAACCAGAAGCAGAGTGACGCAATGGAAGCGTGCTGGGCCGATAACCCAGAGGTCCAAGGATCGAAACTATGATCTGCCAAATCAATATTTTACTGAGAAATAAAAAGACATCACTTTCATGTAAAAATACCTCCAATATAACCAGAAGCAGAGTGGCACAGTGGAGGCGTGCTGAGCCCATAACCCAGAGGTCCGTGGATCAAAACCACGCTCTGATACAACAGTATTTTACTGAGAAATAGAAAGACGTTACTTTCAAGTAAAAATGCCTCCAATATAACCAGAAGCAGAGTGGCGCAGTGGAAGCGTGCTGGGCCCATAACCCAGAGGTCCTTGAATCGAAACCACGTTCTGCTACATCAGTATTTTACTGAGAGATAGAAAGAGGTCACTTTCAAGTAAAAATGTCTCCAATATAACCAGAAGCAGAGTGGCGCAGTGGAAGCGTGCTGGGCCCATAACCCAGAGGTCCGTGGATCGAAACCATGCTCTGCTACAACAGTATTTTACTGAGAAATAGAAAGAAGTCACTTTCAAGTAAAAATGCCTTCAATATAACCAGAAGCAGAGTGGCGTAATGGAAGCGTGCCGGGCCCATAACCCAGGGGTCGGAGGATCGAAACCCATGCTCTGCTACAACAGTATTTTACTTCGAAATAGAAAGACGTCACTTTCAAGTTAAAATGCCTCCAATATAACCAGAAGCAGAGTGACGCAGTGGAAGCGTGCTGGGCCCATAACCCAGAGGTCCGTGGATCGAAACCACGCTCTGCTATAACAGTATTTTACTGAGAAATAGAAAGACGTTACTTTCAAGTAAAAATGTCTCCAATATAACCAGAAGCAGAGTGGCGTAGTGGAAGCCTGCTGGGCCCATAACCCAGAGGTCCGTGGATCGAAACCACGCTCTGCTACAACAGTATTTTACTGAGAGATAGAAAGACGTCAGTTTAAACTAAAAATGTCTCCAATATAACCAGAAGCAGAGTGGTGTAGTGGAAGCGTGCTGGGCCCATAACCAGAGGTCTGTGGATCGAAACCACTCTCTGCTACAACAGTATTTTACTGAAAAATAAAAAGATCACTTTCAAGTAAAAATGCCTCCAATATAACCAAAAGCAGAATGGCGCAGTGCAAGCGTGCTGGGGCGATAACCCAGAGGTCCGTGGATCGAAACCATGCCCTGCTATAACAGTATTTTAATGAGAAATAGATAGATGTTACTTTCAAGTAAAAATGTCTCCAATATAACCAGAAGCAGAATGGCGCAGTGGAATCATGCTGGGCCCATAACCCAGAGGTCCATGTTTCGAAACCATGCTCTGCCAAAACAATATTTTACTGAGAAATAAAAAGACATCACTTTCATGTAAAAATACCTCCAATATAACCAGAAACAGAGTGGCGCAGTGGAAGCGTGCTGGGCCCATAACCCAGAGGTCCGTGAATCGAAACCAAGTTCTGCTATAACAGAATTTTACTGAGAGATAGAAAGACGTCACTTTCAAGTAAAAATGCCTCCAATATAACCAAAAGCAGATTGGCGCAGTGGAAGCGTGCTGGGCCCAATACCCAGAGGTCCGTGGATCGAAACCACGCTCTGCTATAACAGTACTTTTCTGAGAAATAAAAAGACGTTACTTTCAAGTAAAAATGTCTCCAATATAACCAGAAGCATAGTGGCGGAGTGGAAGCGTGCTGGGCCCATAACCCAGATGTCCGTGGATCGAAACCCCGCTCTGCTACGACAGTATTTTACTGAGAAATAGAAAGACATTACTTCCAAGTAAAAATGCCTCCAATATAAGCAGAAGCAGAGTGGCGCAGTGGAAGCTTGCTGGGCCCATAACCCAGGTCCGTGGATCGAAACCACGCTCTGCTACAACAGTATTTTACTGAGAGATAGAAAGACGTCACTTTCAAGTAAAAATGTCTCCAATATAACCAAAAGCAGATTGGCGCAGTGGAAGCGTGCTGGGCCCATAACCCAGAGGTCCGTGATTCGAAACCATGCTCTGCTATGACAGTATTTTAATGAGAAATAGAAAGACGTACTTTCAAGTAAAAATCTCTCCAATATAACCAGAAGCAGATGGCGCAGTGGAAGCGTGCTGGGCCCATAACCCAGAGGTCCGTGATCGAAACCACGCTCTGCTATAACAGTATTTTACTGAGAGATAGAAAGACGTCACTTTCAAGTAAATGTCTCCAATATAACCAGAGGCAGATTGGCGCAGTGGAAGCGTGCTGGGCCCAAAACCCAGACATCCGCGGACAAAAACCACGTTCTGCTACATCAGTATTTTACTGAGAAATAGAAAGACGTAACTTTCAAGTAAAAATGCCTTCAATATAACCAGAAGCAGAGTGACGCAATGGAAGCGTGCTGGGCCCATAACCCAGAGGTCCTTGGATCGAAACCACGCTCTGCCAAATCAATATTTTACTGAGAAATAAAACGACATCACTTTCATGTAAAAATACCTCCAATATAACCAGAAGCAGAGTGGCGCAGTGGAAGCGTGCTGGGCCCATAACCCAGAGGTCCATGGATCAAAACCACGCTCTGCTACAACATATTTTACTGAGAAATAGAAAGACGTTACTTTCAAGTAAAAATGCCTCCAATATAACCAGAAGCAGAGTGGCGCAGTGGAAGCGTGCTGGGCCCATAACCCAGAGGTCCATGGATCAAAACCACGCTCTGCTACAACAGTATTTTACTGAGAAATAGAAAGACGTTACTTTCAAGTAAAAATGCCTCCAATATAACCAGAAGCAGAGTGGCGCAGTGGAAGCGTGCTGGGCCCATAACCCAGAGGTCCATGAATCGAAACCACGCTCTGCTATAAGAGTATTTTACTGAGAGATAGAAAGACGTCACTTTCAAGTAAAAATGTCTCCAATATAACCAGAGGCAGATTGGCGCAGTGGAAGCCTGCTGGGCCCAAAACCCAGAGATCCGCGGACAAAAACCACGTTCTGCTACATAAGTATTTTACTGAGAAATGGGAAAGACGTAACTTTCAAGTAAAAATGCCTCCAATATAAGCAGAAGCAGAGTGGCGCAGTGGAAGCGTGCTGGGCCCATAACCTAGATGTGCGTGGATCGAAACCACGCTCTGCTATAACATTATTTTACGGAGAAATAAAGTCGTTACTTTCAAGTAAATATGCCTCCAATATAACCAGAAGCAGAGTGGCGCAGTGGAAGCGTGGTTGGCCCATAACCCAGAGGTCTGTGGATCAAAACCACGCTCTGCTACAACAGTATTTTACTGAGAGATAGAAAGACGTCACTTTCAAGTAAAAATATCTTCAATATAACCAGAAGCAGAGTGGCGCAGTGGAAGCGTGCTGGGCCCATAACCCAGAGGTCCTTGGATCGAAACCCCGCTCTGCTACAACAGTATTTTACTGAGAAATAGAAAGACGTTACTTTCAAGTAAAAATGTCTCCAATAGAACCAGAAGCAGAGTGGCGCAGTGGAAGTTGGCTGGGCCCATAACCCAGAGGTCCGTGGATCGAAACCCGCTCTGCTACAACATTATTTTACTGAAAAATAGAAAGACGTTACTGACAAGTAAATATGCCTCCAATATAACCAGAAGCAGAGTGGCGCAGTGGAAGCGTGCTGGGCCCATAACCCAGAGGTTCGTGGATCGAAACCACGCTCTGCTACAACAGTATTTTACTGAGAGATAGAAAGACGTCACTTTCAAGTAAAAATGTCTCCAATATAACCAGAAGCAGAGTGGCGCAGTGGAAGCGTGCTGGGCCCATAACCCAGAGGTCCGTGAATCGAAACCATGCTCTGCTACAACAGTATTTTACTGAGAAATAGAAAGAAGTCACTTTCAAGTAAAAATGCCTTCAATAATACCAGAAGCAGAGTGGCGTAATGGAAGCGTGCCGGGCCAATAACCCGGGGTCGGAGGATCGAAACCCTGCTCTGCTACAACAGTATTTTACTTCGAAATAGAAAGACGTCACTTTCAAGTAAAAATGCCTCCAATATAGCCAAAAGCAGATTGGCGCAGTGGAAGCGTGCTGGGCCCATAACCCGGAGGTCCGTGGATCGTAACCATGCTCTGCTCTAACAGTATTTTAATGAGAAATAAAAAGACGTTACTTTCAAGTAAAAATGTCTCCAATATAACCAGAAGCAGAGTGGCGCAGTGGAAGCGTGCTGGGCCCATAACCCAGAGGTCCGTGGATCGAAACCACGCTCTGCTACAACAGTATTTTACTGAGAGATAGAAAGACGTCACTTTCAAGTAAAAATGTCTCCAATATAACCAGAAGCAGAGTGGCGCAGTGGAAGCGTGCTGGGCCCATAACCCAGAGGTCCGTGGATCGAAACCATGCTCTGCTACAACTGTATTTTACTGAGAAATAGAAAGAAGTCACTTTCAAGTAAAAATGCCTTCAATATAACCAGAAGCAGAGTGGCGTAATGGAAGCGTGCTGGGCCCATAACCCATGGGTCGGAGGATCGAAACCCTGCTCTGCTACAACAGTATTTTACTTTGAAATAGAAAGACATCACTTTCAAGTTAAAATGCCTCCAATATAACCAGAAGCAGAGTGGCGCAGTGGAAGCGTGCTTGGCCCATAACCCAGAGGTCCGTGGATCGAAACCACGCTCTGCTATAACAGTATTTTACTGAGAAATAGAAAGACGTTACTTTCAAGTAAAAATGTCTCCAATATAACCAGAAGCAGGGTGGCGTAGTGGAAGCGTGCTGGGCCCATAACCCAGAGGTCCGTGGATCGAAACCACGCTCTGCTACAACAGTATTTTACTGAGAGATAGAAAGACGTCAGTTTAAACTAAAAATGTCTCCAATATAACCGGAAGCAGATTGGTGTAGTGGAAGCGTGCTGGGCCCATAACCAGAGGTCCGTGGATCGAAACCACGCTCTGCTACAACAGTATTTTACTGAGAAATAAAAAGACATCACTTTCAAGTAAAAATGCCTCCAATATAACCAAAAGCAGATTGGCGTAGTGCAAGCGTGCTGGGCCCATAACCCAGAGGTCCGTGGATCGAAACCATGCTCTGCTATAACAGTATTTTAATGAGAAATAGAAAGACGTTACTTTCAAGTAAAAATGTCTCCAATATAACCAGAAGCAGAATGGCGCAGTGGAATCATGCTGGGCCCATAACCCAGAGGTCCAAGGATCGAAACCATGCTCTGCCAAAACAATATTTTACTGAGAAATAAAAAGACATCACTTTCATGTAAAAATACCTCCAATATAACCAGAAACAGAGTGGCGCAGTGGAAGCGTGCTGGGCCCATAACCCAGAGGTCCGTGGATGAAAACCACGCTCTGCTACAACAGTATTTTACTGAGAAATAGAAAGATGTTATTTTCATGTAAAAATGCCTCCAATATAACCAGAAGAAGAGTGGCGCAGTGGAAGCGTGCTGGGCCCATAACCCAGAGGTCCGTGAATCGAAACCAAGTTTTGCTATAACAGTATTTTACTGAGAGATAGAAAGACGTCACTTTCAAGTAAAAATGCCTCCAATATAACCAAAAGCAGATTGGCGCAGTGGAAGCGTGCTGGGCCCATAACCCAGAGGTCCGTGGATCGAAACCACGCTCTGCTATAACAGTACTTTACTGAGAAATAGAAAGACGTCACTTTCAAGTAAAAATGCTTCCAATATAAGCAGAAACAGAGTGGCGCAGTGGAAGCGTGCTGGGCCCATAACCCAGAAGTCCGTGGATCGAAACCACGCTTTGCTACAACAGTATTTTACTGAGAGATAGAAAGACGTCACTTTCAAGTAAAAATGTCTCCAATATAACCAAAAGCAGATTGGCGCAGTGGAAGCGTGCTGGGCCCATAACCCAGAGGTCCGTGGATCGAAACCATGCTCTGCTATAACAGTATTTTAATGAGAAATAGAAAGACGTTACTTTCAAGTAAAAATCTCTCCAATATAACCAGAAGCAGAATGGCGCAGTGGAAGCGTGCTGGGCCCATAACCCAGAGGTCCTTGAATCGAAACCAGGCTCTGCTATAACAGTATTTTACTGAGAGATAGAATGACGTCACTTTAAAGTAGAAATGTCTCCAATATAACCAGAAGCAGAGTGGCGCAGTGGAAGCGTGCTGGGCCCAAAACCCAGAGATCCGCGGACAAAAACCACGTTCTGCTACATAAGTATTTTACTGAGAAATAGAAAGACGTAAGTTTCAAGTAAAAATGCCTCCAATATAAGCAGAAGCAGAGTGGCGCAGTGGAAGCGTGCTGGGCCCATAACCTAGAGGTTCGTGGATCGAAACCACGCTCTGCTATAACATTATTTTACGGAGAAATAAAGTTGTTACTTTCAAGTAAATATGCCTCCAATATAACCGGAAGCAGAGTGGCGCAGTGGAAGCGTGGTTGGCCCATAACCCAGAGGTCTGTGGATCGAAACCAAGCTTTGCTACAACAGTATCTTACTGAGAGATAGAAAGACGTCACTTTCAAGTAAAAATATCTTCAATATAACCAGAAGCAGAGTGGCGCAGTGGAAGCGTGCTGGGCCCATAACCCAGAGGTCCTTGGATCGAAACCCCGCTCTGCTACAACAGTATTTTACTGAGAAATAGAAAGACGTTACTTTCAAGTAAAAATGTCTCCAATATAACCAGAAGCAGAGTGGCGCAGTGGAAGTGTGCTGGGCCCATAACCCAGAGGTCCGTGGATCGAAACCCTGCTCTGCTACAACATTATTTTACTGAAAAATAGAAAGACGTTACTTTCAAGTAAATATGCCTCCAATATAACCAGAAGCAGAGTGGCGCAGTGGAAGCGTGCTGGGCCCATAACCCAGAGGTCCGTGGATCGAAACCATGCTCGGCTACAACAGTATTTTACTGAGAAATAGAAAGAAGTCACTTTCAAGTAAATATGCCTTCAATATAACCAGAAGCAGAGTGGCGTAATGGAAGCGTGCTGGGCCCATAACCCAGGGGTCGGAGGATCGATACCCTGCTCTGCTACAACAGTATTTTACTTCAAAATAGAAAGACGTCACTTTCAAGTTAAAATGCCTCCAATATAACCAAAAGCAGAGTGGTGCAGTTGATGCATACTGGACCCATAACCCAGCGGTGTATGGATCGAAACCCCACTGTGCTACAACAGTATTTTACTGAGAAATAGAAAGACGATAGTTTCAAGTTGAATACCCTGCACATAACCAGAAGCATAGTGGCACAGTGGAAGCAAGATGGGCCCATAACCCAGAGGTCCGTGGATCGAAACCACGCTCTGCTACAACAGTATTTTACTGAGAAATAGAAAGACGTCAGTTTAAACTAAAAATGTCTCCAATGTAACCAGAAGCAGAGTGGTGTAGTGGAAGCGTGCTGGGCCCATAACCAGAGGTCCGTGGATCGAAACCATGTTCTGCTACAACAGTATTTTACTGAGAAATAGGAAGAGGTCACTTTCAAATAAAAATGACCTGAATATAACCAGAAGCAGGTGGCGCAATGGAAGCGTGCTGGAACACAATTTGAGATGAAAGAAAAAAACCTTAAGGCATTATATGAAGGAATTATATATACACCATCTTTTACACAGGAAAGGGAAAAAGACATTTGCGTTTTTTTTCAGGTTTTTTGGTTTATCTCAATATTTTGAAGGACTGACGAGGTAATAATCGTATAAAATATTAGGAAGATTAAAACGTTCTATTTTGTTCATTGAAACAGAGGTAATGACACTAAGTTTTGCAATGACACTCGTCGACCTGTCAATGTTAACCTTTCAGTCCCAACACTCAAAATGCCTCTTTTACAATGCCTGAGGCTACAATGGCCACCGAGCAAATACGAGAGTGATATTATACTTATAGAGCATCTATGTTTTGAAATTCCTTTTTAGTGCCATAACCAAAACTTTCTCTCTACATCTATTTCAGGGGATATTATCCATCTGACCGCAATGTTTATCGAAAGAGTAGAAATGACTTTTTTACCTGTCAGTTTTACAAAAAAGAATAATAGCATTAAAACACTTGAGAGAAAAAGAAAAAAATAATTCATCCTAAACAGACATTAATGGCGGATTTGACTCAAGGAAATTGAAACATGATATCAGGGCAGTAGTGACACTAAAAGAGAGAGAGAGAGAGAGAGAGAGAGAGAGAGAGAGAGAGAGAGAGAGAGAGAGAGAGAGATTTATGATATATCAGCGAAAAGGGCTATAATAAGTAAAATACGAATAAGAAGACACCCTCTTTTATATGAGAGACTTGAAAATAATCTATATTGAGAAAGGGTTTATCAGTCTAACGGATTGTTATTATCGTCCATTCATTGTCCAAATTCAGTCGTTACTCACTTCAAAAAAAAAAAAGGTTCATAGGCCAACGAATCTGTTCTTTTTTTCCAAATTAAATTCTTACTTATTGTCTAAGTTGTGAAGGAAATAAAGCCTTCCAAAACATATCCAAAGAGAACTAGGAAAGTAATCCTGATATAACAGGGAACAAAAGTACCAAAAGAAAGGTAGTATTCGGCAGTGACACCATGAATCGGCCATTCCAGGAAATCGGGATATATCCAGAAGCTATGGAAAGTGTTCCAGCTTCCAGTACAGACTCCGTAATGGGAGAAGATAAGTTAAATCAGCATCAGCGTAGCGTTTCGAAAGTTTTGTAGATCCAGTTGAACAATATGTTATGGGTGAGCCTCCACGTTGGGTTTCCTTTCACTTATATTATTATTGTTGTGTTACAATAAACAGTATATTACCAGATAAGAATCTGAAGAAAGCTCAGATGAAATCTCAGACGATAACAATTATTATTATTATTATTATTATTATTATTATTATTATTATTATTATTATTATTATTATTATTAGCTAATCTACAAGTCTAAAACTAAAAGCAAAATTCTATCTGCTCAAGGGCTTCAAGAGGGAAAATAGCCCAATAAGGAAAGGAAATAAGGAAACAGACAGAATGGTGGCCTGATTGTACCCTCAAGCAAAAGACCTCGTGAAATAAAGATTTCACATCCGGAAATGAAAGTAACACGAACTCAAACTGACCAAATTCTCCATCAGGAGGGATAAGTAATTTACAAGAAACATATCCACCATCAATTAACTGAATTAACACAAGGTAGTAGGTTGGCCAGGGCATCAGCTACTCGTTGAGATACTACCGCCAGAGAGTTTGGGGGTCTTTTCACTATCCAGACAGTACTACATTGGATCCTTCTCTCTGGTTACGGTTTATTGTCCCTTTGCCTACATATACACACTGAATAATCTGGCCTATTCTTTACATATTCTCCTCCGTCCTCATACATCTGACAACACTGAGATTACCAAACAATTCTTCTTACTGCACTGTAATTGTTCAGTGGCCACTTTCCTCTTTGTAAGGGTAGAAGAGACTCTTTAGCTATGGTAAGCAGCTCTTCTAGGAGAAAGACAATCCAAAATCAAACCATTGTTCTCTGTTCTTGGGTAGTGCCATAGCCTCTCTTCCATGGTTTTCCACTGTTTTTGGTAAGAGTTCTCCTGCTCGAGGGTACACTCAGGTACACTATTCTATTTTATTTCTCTTCCTGATGTTTTTTTAACGTTTTTATAGTTTATATAGGAGATATTTATTTAAATCTTGTTGCTCTTGAAATATTTTATTTTTCTCAGTTTCCTTTCCTCACTGAGTTATTTTCCCTGTTCGAGCCCCTGGGCTCATAGCATCCGGCTTTTCCAATTAGGATTGTAGCTTAGCAAGTAATAATAATAATAATAATAATAATAATAATAATAATAATAATAATAATAATAATAATATTGTTGAAGAAATCATAATGGCATAGGAAACCATTCTCTCTCTCTCTCTCTCTCTCTCTCTCTCTCTCTCTCTCTCTCTCTCTCTCTCTCTCTCTCTCTCTCTCTCTCGTATATAATAGGTCTACCGTAGTGTCAACTGATGCCCTAAATGAAGTCCATCTCTAGGAGAAACAGCCTAAAATCCCAACCTCCTAAATCATCAGCAGCGTTCTTTTTTCATATCTGGTGCCTTAACGTAACTGTCTAAAACACATAGGTTCTATGGAAATCAGGAAAACTAAAGAACTTTAGTATATGTCATAATATCTAATACTTTTAAGGGAAAGAGGGAAGTGCGACTGACTCTTCCGAGGCCTTGTTGATGAGCGATAGAGGAAACTAAGACCAACGAAAGCAAAGAGAAAAGTGAATTCACAATAGATGTCAAACGAGAATGCATTCATAGATGTGGTCACTTATACAAATGGGGATTGCGGCCAATAGCACTCAAATAAGAATCTTGGATAAACAAAGAGAAATTACGTAAATGAATGAAATTATAAACACAAATCATGAATAAAAAGAAATCACAATAAATGATTTTAAAGCATCAGCAGAAATGCAACAATTATACATTTCAGGTCAGACCTGGAAAAATAAACCTGACATTGAAGATAAATTTGTAAAGAGACGATCCATTGCCTCATTTGTCTACAACCATAAATCATTTGTATAGTATTTAGATATATTTAGAGAAAAAAAATAGTTATAAGTTTTTCTTTGGGGTATTTTGACCTAGAATTTGGTGAAGAATTCCTTAATAATGATTATAGGCAGAAAGTGTATATTTGCTCCCAGTATTTCACTTTCCAAATTTGCTCTTTCTTTCCTGGAAAGTTTGTAAGAAAGAATCGTCTGAATTCGAGAAAGATGTATGAGAAGGAAAAACAAAGAATTGCGCCAGTAAAGAGAAATCGGTTATTGCTTAAATGAATTCAAAATAAAACAATAGACATAAGCCCAAAAAATTCTATCTTCCGTTATTCCTGATTGTCTAACTAATGAATAACTGATATGAGAATACCTGTAAATGCAGTCTTCATTCAAAAGTAGCAATACCACTTGTGTCTGATGACGTTATTTATTTCGTTGTTGAAAATCTATTATGTGATTTGAATAAAAACTTTCGTTTTGCAGGTAGGTGCTCATACCGCTTATGTCTATTTCATTACAAATTCCGATGGAAATTGTTTTCAGTACATCAAATTAGTAAACCTGATTTGAATTTTCCCTTTGGCGTCAGTAATAATCAATGTACGTATTGCAATGATAAATAATATTATTTATATTTCATTACTTAAATTGATGAGTAGTATGTGACCAAAATATTACATTGCACATAAAAGTGTTGCAAAATGACTAATGCTTTTGCCCATAAAAACTATCATTGATGTTAGATTGTTCATGTTTGCGATATAGAATCTGTTGTCCCACACAATAAGACAAGTTTTTCTCATATCTCAAGTGAATCTCAGAAATCTGATCTGAGTGGCCAATAAATATAAAAGGTGGAAAAACTCTTATTCCCTTTTAATCAACGTGAGCATATTAAGCTTTTCAAGTTAATCTTGAATTGGAAACATAATTCGAGAAGATATTAATACTAATTATTATCTTTGCATTGACGACAAATCTAAAAGGATTTTCTATAAGTCATCAGAGGGTATCGACGGCGCTGATCTATATTGCTACTCTTATCAAACTATAAACTAACCGGATTAGATCCTTTGATTAGAGTCTTCCCAGTCGTCAATCACAATACCCCCAAGTAATGGAAGGTCATTCTGACATGATCTCACCATCTAAGGAGCTTAGTTTTAATTGGCTTTAGTTTTAATTGGCTTTCAGAAATGAGGATGATATATATACCCTCGTGATACAATGTATGTGTTTCAAGTAGCCTCTCTCTCTCTCTCTCTCTCTCTCTCTCTCTCTCTCTCTCTCTCTCTCTCTGATATTTGCTGATCAGATGCCTTTCTCAATATTTAAGCAATTTTTTCATAAATCAAAACTGCCATTTCAATCTATTTGCTAAGGATCGAGTGCTCAATCTTTTCTCTTCCATCTGAGCATCAGAAGATCATTTGAAAATTATCTGATAGATGAGAACCTATTTAATGAAGGGCATCATAGTTTCCTTTTTTATTGTTGACGATTCTTTAACTGTTTTTTAAGTGTTTCTTCTTATTTCACCTGTATGTTTTTCAATATACTGTTTGTTATGCATGAATATATTTACACTGTGGATAATGATTATAACAATAATGAAAAATAAATCTTATATTCTACTTGGAAAGAATAAAGATCGATAAAAATTAGTCAGGACTGAAGGATGGATCGGTGGCTGGGAACTGTCCCTATAGAATTGGTGGTACTCTATACAGTAGGCCTTCTGCTGCTGCTGCTATAATGTTTGTCCTGAACTAAAACAATTTCTGATGGACGAATATAGCGAAGGAGAGATTCTAGTGTTTCCTTTTAAGGTTAGCCGTTGGTAGACCTGTTGGTCAAAAGAAACTTGATTACAGTCTCTTTTTCCAGAAACAAAAGGATTATAGTTCTTACTTGAGGTATAAAAGAAATAAACAAGTAATGTGATTAGAAAAGTAAGGCACATATTATCAATCACTAGAGAGAGAGAGAGAGAGAGAGAGAGAGAGAGAGAGAGAGAGAGATTTAATCTCAAAACCATCATAAACCCCACAAAAATTAAATTGAATAATTTCACACCTTTCGTTTAGGGTAATGTTAACCATTACATATATTTATTACCAAATCGGTTATCAAAGGAAAATTGTCTCAGCTGTAATAGGACCCAATGAAATATTTCACAAGAGCATTAGCGTAATCATACTAATATATTGAATAGGTTGCTTATCAAACATGTATTTGATATTCATTACTGATTGATTAGTGAAATCCATTATGAAACCCGAAATATATATTGAATAAGTTATTGTTAGTAATGAATGTCTGTGATACGGAAATGAACCAGATAATCCACAGAGAGACTGATGAGGCTTCATTACATTTGCATTAAACAAGACGACGCTATTTAGGGATCTGATAATCCAATATTGGTCATTTGACTTCATAAGAGAGAGAGAGAGAGAGAGAGAGAGAGAGAGAGAGAGAGAGAGAGAGCTTTTTGTAGTTACAGTGTAACGTTAGAAGGACATCTGTCTCAGCTGCCAATCTCGTGTAATAATATATTTCCTCTGTTTGGGGCGAGCAATGAATTCACCATCAAAATATCATCGTCAGATTGAAAATGCTTAAGAAATACCTTGCAGTATTTTATACATTTTTGGTTATCAACTTAGATTAATAATAAAAGAATATCATTCTTATTTCTCTCTCTCTCTCTCTCTCTCTCTCTCTCTCTCTCACGGGGTCAATTGTAAATTTCTTTGCATCTTGCTAAATGCATTAATCAACCCTCTAGATGTTACGACAACAAAACAAATTGCAAAACTTGTTTTCATCAACATCTCGATTCGAAAAAATCTTGAATTTAGTTATGGTGGGCGAAATCTTTATTTTGTTCTAAGGGGAAGAAAGGCTTCTGTTTCCGGCAAGAAAATACACTTCAAAACATACTCTCTCTCTCTCTCTCTCTCTCTCTCTCTCTCTCTCTCGCCTCTATTTCTTATTATCTTGATATGAGAGAGAGAGAGAGAGAGAGAGAGAGAGAGAGAGAGAGAGAGGGAAGGTTACCAAAAAAAAAAAAAAAAAAAGAGTAGAAAATACCGATACATTTGTAGTGAACATTTTGGAAAATTTCGAGGCTGACCAACGAGAGGAAAATAGTTTAGTTTCCCGAAACAGTCGAAAATAAAGAAACCGAACAAATATGTTGAAATTATATATAAAAAAGTAAAAATTTATTTGGTCTTTAAAATGTCTGTAACACTTCGATATTAATCATGTTTATTATCAGTGCTGGAGTTGACTGCTGTGTTTGATCAACTATTGCCATCCACCGATGCATGTACAAACTGACATGCAAATGGATCCCATGTTTTCAGTGCGGATTGGCCGAGTCGGATAATAAAACTGTCATTTCGAAAGTCTTCTGAAGAAGCAAAATACTTTTATATATGATTTCTCTTTTGTAATTGCTACATTAAAAGTACAACTAACATTTGTTTTATAAAACTTAACATCAAGATGGTCCGAAATATATAGAGTAAAGGTTTAAACGCTACTCATGAATGGCAGAGGCAAGGGACAGTGACATTGCCCTATCAAGCAGGACAATGCCCTAGAGTATGACCATATATACATACACATATCGAATCAGCGCCCAAGCCCCTTCTCCACCCAACCTAGCAATATGGAGAGCCAGGCAATGGCTGCAGGTGACTCAACAGATAGTACTATACTCTTCCCCAAACATCCCATCCTTAGCTCAAAAGGATGGTGAGGTTGCAGCGACGAAACTAACGAGTTTGAGGGAGACTTGAACCTCAGTGTGGCGTTCAGCAGTCAGGGACGTTACCACATCGATCACCACAACCCCTATTTGTTTATCCATGCTATAAAGAAAATAATTGCCTCAAAAATGGAAAAATGATCCCGGAAATGATTTATCGATACAATTTCCATGAATTTTTTATATGATGAATTTCCCGTAAAGCAATGATCTATGTTAATGTTCCTCATTTATAACACGACTTTAATCACTATAATAACTCTGCAATGAAAGTGCTTCAGTTATTGAATATACAACAATTCACTCATCAAGACTTCTCTCTCTCTCTCTCTCTCTCTCTCTCTCTCTCTCTCTCCTGACCGCTGACATAGACTTGGTTGAGTAACACAAACACACTCACTCCCTCAACACAAACATTCGTTAACGGTGATACAAAAACAGACTAAGCTTTGTTTGTTTACCAATGCCACCTTCGGAAACTCTCAGTTGGCCTCTTCGCTAAATCTATTTACATTTGATTTTGCGAAGTACAAGAAAAAGAATAGTTCCCAATATTCTTTCTTGAGAGAGAGAGAGAGAGAGGAGAGAGAGAGAGAGAGAGAGAGAGAGAGAGAAGGGGGCGGGGGCGGGTAATATGAATGATGACAGCATATCTTAACCCACATGTCACTCCTATCCGGAGACCTCTAAAGACATGATGAATAGCAAGATGACTTATTTACTTCTCTCGGGGCATCATATTAACAAAGGAGTATTTCGTCCTTACAAAAACTTCCACATCTATATATATATATATATATATATATATATACTTATTTTCTTTTTTGAGAAGTCTTTGCAGAAAAGTACAAATTTAAAGTGATTATAAAAGAGAATTTATGCTTCTGAGAAGATGTATCAAATTTAAAGGTGAATAAAGAAACAGTCAGTGAGACTCTTAGTTTGGTCCAACAAGAAAAGGAGAAGAAGAATATTTCGTTGTTCGTAAATTGGTTTGATGATAAACACACAACTCTTATTAATCTCAAGGTTTGGTGGCCGTGACACTCAATCCTCCATGAAGAGAGAGACTTCGTTCGATTCAAGGATGAAGGAAGGAAAGTGGATTCCTTATTTCTTATCCTTCCTTATAATTCATCATTCACAAATCTCAGTGGCATTTCTAATCATTATTAATTCATGAATTGCCTCAACGAATTAGTATTTGGCAGATTTATATAATCTGTATCTAGCTGTCTTCGACGTTATGATATTTATACATAAAAATGCTTCGTAAATGAGAGATTATATCCTTTAAATACTAATGGATCTCTCTCTCTCTCTCTCTCTCTCTCTCTCTCTCTCTCTCTCTCTCTCTCTTAACAAATAGATAAGATATTGATGCGAAACAATCTATAATCTATCAATCAATCATTCTGTTTGACCAATTATTGAAGACAAACTGTCGTATGAGTTCGGTAAAAATATTAAAAGGTTAAAACATTCTATTAATTATTATTCTCTTAATTTAACTAATGTTAATGACTTCATTATGCTAATGACCATTGACCATTGTTATTCACAAATAATATTCTAATTAGGGAAACAAAGTCGTTTTGTTTTACCCAGAATACTCTCAATCGTTGCTCCAATGAACAAGCGCCGGTACACATGGCGTGGTTGGGTGGGTGGGTGTGGGTCAATGTGAATGTGGGCACTTCATCAACCTCATCGTTGTTTTGACAGCATTCACATTGACGTCATTGCCCCCCCACCCCCCCCCACCCCCCGCTCCCCCTCGCCTATCCTCTATCCTGTCCACGTCACAAGGACACCTTTACCATTTCACAGTCCTAGATTACAATGTATGATAATCTAGCTGTATTGCTTATTCAAATGTCTTTACTTCTGGAAGTAATGTTACGATAAACACGATTTAATTAACGTAAGACACAAATGAAAACCAATGATAAATTATAAAATTAAAATTATTTTACAAAATAATTAATACATCAGTTTATTTGATATACCCAGATGTATATATATATATATATATATATATATATACTATATATATATATATATATATATATATATATGATAATATATATATATATATATATATATATATATATATATATATATATATATATATATATACATACATACGTACATATGACTTTTGAGTGAAGTTGAAGCACGTAGTGAAATATCCAGTCCGATTCTGGAATGTATTCCAAATTGGTGATACTAAATACATTTGAATGTATGTCAATGTGGAATGTTTTCTACATTAGAATATATTAGAAATTCTGTTTAATGGTGAACACTTAGAATAGCAGATATGTGAAATTATTCTAAATTAATCATTTTGATATTGATGCAGCTGAGAGAGAGAGAGAGAGAGAGAGAGAGAGAGAGAGAGAGAGAGAGAGAATGAATTACTGATATCTGCTATATTGAAAGAAAGAAACAATTTATGGAATAATAATTGAAATCTTGCGGATGAAAAGTAAATTAAGCGCTCAGTTACATCAATGGATTTTCCATTTTAATTTGAAAATATAAACATAAATATTTTTGGTTTTTCATTCTTTCCGCCCAACATTGAATATCAAATGACATTATTTCCCTTAAAGGATATTATCATAATTCTAGGCTTTTCCAATAATAAATACTCAGATATGATTGCTGCAACTATAATATGTTTCTTACCATTATTTTATAAAAGAAAGATTATCCGCTTTTTTACTTTTTTCAGTAATCGCCTTCTAAGATAAAATTATTCACATTCAATTATGAAAATATAAACTACAAAAAGACTCATGTCAGCCTGGTCAACATAAAAACATTGTGACGGGAACAATCAACGGTGATGTTCGGGAATAGATGGAAAAAAATCATATATTGGAATTGGAGCTTCGACAGGGAATTGAATGTGTGCTCAACGACCCTGTTTGGAATGCGAGTGACCTGGTGTGTTACTTTAGGTTATGTTCCCATTCCTAAATGAGTATTATTAATTTCTATGAAGAAATGAGTCAATGGTTTATTGTAAAGCTATTCTGTAACGAAAAACAGGAGAAAAGTTTTCGATTAGTATTATATGCTGTCTACT